>NW_026857915.1:0-365527 GCF_026571515.1 Ruditapes philippinarum | reverse complement strand
TTTCAAACTCATCCAAACAATTACCTAGACAAGCATTCTGACCAAATCTCATGACAGGTGAGTCAAAAATGTGACCACTACAGTGTTAACAAGGATTATCCATATTTGAGCAGTGCGACCTAGTTTTTTTACCCAGTGACAAATATTCAAACTTGACCTAGAAATCATCAAAACAAACTTTCAGACCAATTTTCCAGGATACTTGGATCAAAACAGTAGCAACTAGAGTGTTAACAAGATTTTTCTATTTTTAGCTCCGGTGACCTTGTTTCACATGCGATTTCGAACTCATCCAAGCAATTACCTAGACAAGCATCCTGACCAAGTTTGATGATAATTGAGTCGAAAATGTGACCACTAGAATGTTAACAAGGTTTTTCCATATTTGGGCGGTGTGACCTAGTTTTTCATCCAAGATGACCCATGTACGAACTTGACTTAGAAATCATCTAAACAAACTTTCACACCAATTAACAGAATATTTGGATCACAACAGTAGCCACTAGAGTGTTAACAAGATTTTTCTATTTTTAGCTCCTGTGACCTAGTTTTTCATCCGAGATGACCCATGTTCGATTTATTCCCAGCAATGACCTAGACAAGTTTCCTGACCAAGTTTGATGACAATTGAGTCAAAATTGTGACCACTAGAGTGTTAACAAGGTTTTTCTATTTTTAGCTCCTGTGACCTAGTTTTTCATCCGAGATGACCCATGTTCGAACTCATCCGAGCTATCACCTAGACAAGCACTTTGATCAAGTTTGATGATGATTGATGCAAAAATGTGACCGCTAGACTGTTAACAAGGTTTTTTTCTATTTTTAGCTCCGGTGACGTACTTTTTCATCCGAGATGACCCATGTTCGAACTCATCCGAGTAATCACATAGACAAACATCCTGATCAAGTTTGATGATGATTGAGGCAAAATTGTGACCACTAGAGTGTTAACAAGGTTTTTCTATTTTTAGCTCCGGTGACCTACTTTTTCATCCGAGATGACCCATGTTCGAACTCATCCGAGCTATCACCTAGACAAGAATCTTGACCAAGTTTGATGATGATTGATGCAACAATGTGACCGCTAGAGTGTAAAGATGGTTTTTCTATTTTTAGCTCCAATGACCTACTTTTTCATCCGAGATGACCCATGTTCAAACTCATCCGAGCTATCACCTAGACAAGCATCTTGACCAAGTTTGATGATGATTGATGCAAAAATGTGACCGCTAGAGTGTTAACAAGGTTTTTCTATTTTTAGCTCCGGTGACCTACTTTTTCATCCGAGGTGACCCATGTTCGAACTCATCCGAGCTATCAACTAGATAAGCATCCTGACCAAGTTTGATGATGATTGATGCAAAAATGTGACCGCTAGAGTGTTAACAAGGTTTTTCTATTTTTAGCTCCGGTGACCTACTTTTTCATCCGAGATGAGCCATGTTCAAACTCATCCGAGCTATCACCTAGACAAGCACTTTGATCAAGTTTGATGATGATTGATGCAAAAATGTGACCGCTAAACTGTTAACAAGGTTTTTCTATTTTTAGCTCCGGTGACCTAGTTTCTCATCCGAGATGACCCATGTTCGAACTCATCTGAGTTATCACATAGACAAACATCCTGATCAAGTTTGATGATGATTGAGGCAAAATTGTGACCTCTAGCGTGTTAACATGGTTTTTCTATCTTTAGCTCCGGTGACCTAGTTTTTCATCCGATATGAAAAATGTTCGAACTCATCCGAGCTTTCACCTAGACAAGCATCTTGACGAAGTTTGATGATGACTGATGCAAAAATGTGACCGCTAGAGTGTTCACAAGGTTTTTCTATTTTTAGCTCCGGTGACCTACTTTTTCATCCGAGATGACCCATGTTCGAACTCCTAGATACACAAATAAATTGGAGAGTGTTGATCCTGATGACATTCTAATGAACTCATAATGAATTTTATATGATGAATGCACTGGAGTATGTTTGTTTGGTTACCCAGATGGTGCTCAGTCTTTGCTCAATACAATCACATTAAGCCATTTATCATTCCAAAACTGACATTTTCACGTTTACCTATTCCCTTGTAAATTCAATAGACCTACTTTTGAGAATAAAACAATATCTAAATCTTCATGCTAGGAAAAAGTTCTTTAATGCATATATTCTTCCTCATTTAGACTATTGTTGCATTATTTGGGGAAATTGGAGTAAGGAACTATTAAACAACGTGTATAAATTTTAGAAACGGGCAGCTAGAATCATATTGGACAAATATTTTGATGCGCCCACTAATGATTATTTTTCCGAATTCAAACTAGAACTGCCTCTATCATGGCGTGAATACCCCCGCATACCACTTTGTCAGAATCAACAGTGGCCATTAAAAGCTCAAGGACAACCTCCCTGTCAAATCTGAGGTTACTAAGCCAGTTATGTATTCTACATGCTTCAAATGTGCAAATGTCAAAAACAATACACTGCAGACAGGCATTCTTAAGCAATTGAGGGGAAAAGCTTTTTTTTTGGTCAAGGTCCCTGTGACCTTGACCTTTGACCCAGTGACCTCAAAATCAATAGGGGTCACCTTATGGTCATGATCAACATCTATGCCAAATAAGAAGACTGTGGGTCAAAGGTTTCTTAAGTTAATGGGTGGACAAACTTTTTTAGTCAAGGCTCCTGTGCCCTTGACCTTTGACCCGGTGACCTAAAAATCAATAGGGGTCACCTATTAATCATGACTAACCTCCATGCCAAATATGAAGACTGTGGGTCAAAGGAATCTTAAGTTATTGGGCAGACAAACTTTTTGAAGTCAAAGTCCCTGTGACCTTGACCTTTGATCCAGTGACCTCAAAATCAAAACGGGTCATCTACTAATCATGACTAACCTCCATGCCAAATATGAAGACTGTTGGTCAAAGGAATCTTAAGTTAATGTACAGACAAGCTTTTTAAAGTCAAGGCCCCTGTGACCTTGACCTTTGACCTGGTGACCTCAAAGTCAATAGGGGTCATCTACTAATCATGACTAACATCCATGCCAAATATGAAGACTATGGGTCAAAGCAATCTTAATTTATTGGGCGGACAAGCTTTTTGAAGTCAAGGCCCCTGTGACCTTGACCTTTCAACTGGTGACCTCAAAATCAATAGGGGTCATCTACTAATCATGACTAACCTCCATGCCAAATATGAATACTGTAGGTCAAAGGCATCTTAAGTTATTGGGCGGACAAGCTTTTTGAAGTCAAGGCCCCTGTGACCTTGACCTTTGACCTGGTGACCTCAAAGTCAAAAGGGGTCATCTACTAATCATGCCTAACCTCCATACTAAATATGAAGACTGTGGGTCAAAGGAATCTTAAGTTATTGGGCGGACAAGCTTTTTAAAGTCAAAGCCCCTGTGACCTTGACCTTTGACCTGGTGACCTCAAAGTCAATAGGGGTCATCTACTAATCATGATTAACCTCAATGTCAAATATGAAGACTGTAGGTCAAAGGCATCTTAAGTTATTGGGCGGACAAGTTTTTGAAGTCAAAGCCCCTTTGACCTTTGACCTGGTGACCTCAAAATCAATAGGGGTCATCTACTAATCATGACTAATCTCAATGCCAAATATGAAGACTGTGGGTCAAAGGAATCTTAAGTTATTGGTCGGACAAGAAAAAACCGACGGACGGCCGGACGGACAAGCTGATTCCAGTATAACCCCCTTAAAACTTTGTTGTGCGGGGGTATAAAAACTGGATGAAATTCTCTGACAGAGTGAATTATAAAAAAAAGCTATTTTAGTATACAAGTCCCTAAACAATCTTCTCATGATTATATGCAAAATCTTATTACTTACTCAGAAAACATACAATTAAGATCATATTTACAAAAACAAATTCAAAACCCTATACCTAGAAGTTGAGTTTTGCAGAAAATCTTTATCAGATACTCAGGCTCAAAACGTTGAAATTCTCTTCCCATAGATATAAAAAATTTCCACAAATTTACAGACATTCGAAAATAATTATCTGAAATTGTCATTCTCTGGTGGAAATAAAACGCATCAAGTTGTATAATAAAATGATAAATGTATATCTTACTAACAATATCTATATTTTTATTAATTTTTTTCTATAGCTTTTCATTTTACATGTTTTTTATCTATTTGTAAATATGTTTTTGTTTTTCATTCCTTTTGTATGTAAATGTTTATATTATGTACATTGTAATTTTGATAGAGGCGCTCATAGGGAAGACTCAGAGCACGCCTAACTGTGTTGCATCTATAAACAAGAGGGCCATGATGGCCCTAGATCGCTCACCTGACTTATCAAACTCATCCAAACAATTACCTAGACAAGCATTCTGACCAAATCTCATGACAGGTGAGTCAAAAATGTGACCACTACAGTGTTAACAAGGATTATCCATATTTGAGCAGTGCGACCTAGTTTTTTACCCAGGTGACAAATATTCAAACTTGACCTAGAAATCATCAAAACAAACTTTCAGACCAATTTCCAGGATACTTGGATCAAAACAGTAGCAACTAGAGTGTTAACAAGATTTTTCTATTTTTAGCTCCGGTGACCTTGTTTCACATGCGATTTCGAACTCATCCAAGCAATTACCTAGACAAGCATCCTGACCAAGTTTGATGATAATTGAGTCGAAAATGTGACCACTAGAATGTTAACAAGGTTTTTCCATATTTGGGCGGTGTGACCTAGTTTTTCATCCAAGATGACCCATGTACGAACTTGACTTAGAAATCATCTAAACAAACTTTCACACCAATTAACAGAATATTTGGATCACAACAGTAGCCACTAGAGTGTTAACAAGATTTTTTCTACTTTTAGCTCCTGTGACCTAGTTTTTCATCCGAGATGACCCATGTTCGATTTTCCCAGCAATGACCTAGACAAGTTTCCTGACCAAGTTTGATGACAATTGAGTCAAAATTGTGACCACTAGAGTGTTAACAAGGTTTTTCTATTTTTAGCTCCTGTGACCTAGTTTTTCATCCGAGATGACCATGTTCGAACTCATCCGAGCTATCACCTAGACAAGCACTTTGATCAAGTTTGATGATGATTGATGCAAAAATGTGACCGCTAGACTGTTAACAAGGTTTTTTTTCTATTTTTAGCTCCGGTGACGTACTTTTTCATCCGAGATGACCCATGTTCGAACTCATCCGAGTAATCACATAGACAAACATCCTGATCAAGTTTGATGATGATTGAGGCAAAATTGTGACCACTAGAGTGTTAACAAGGTTTTTCTATTTTTAGCTCCGGTGACCTACTTTTTCATCCGAGATGACCCATGTTCGAACTCAATCCGAGCTATCACCTAGACAAGAATCTTGACCAAGTTTGATGATGATTGATGCAACAATGTGACCGCTAGAGTGTTAAGATGGTTTTTCCTATTTTTAGCTCCAATGACCTACTTTTTCATCCGAGATGACCATGTTCAAACTCATCCGAGCTATCACCTAGACAAGCATCTTGACCAAGTTTGATGATGATTGATGCAAAAATGTGACCGCTAGAGTGTTAACAAGGTTTTTCTATTTTTAGCTCCGGTGACCTACTTTTTCATCCGAGGTGACCCATGTTCGAACTCATCCGAGCTATCAACTAGATAAGCATCCTGACCAAGTTTGATGATGATTGATGCAAAAATGTGACCGCTAGAGTGTTAACAAGGTTTTTCTATTTTTAGCTCCGGTGACCTACTTTTTCATCCGAGATGAGCCATGTTCAAACTCATCCGAGCTATCACCTAGACAAGCACTTTGATCAAGTTTGATGATGATTGATGCAAAAATGTGACCGCTAAACTGTTAACAAGGTTTTTCTATTTTTAGCTCCGGTGACCTAGTTTCTCATCCGAGATGACCCATGTTCGAACTCATCTGAGTTATCACATAGACAAACATCCTGATCAAGTTTGATGATGATTGAGGCAAAATTGTGACCTCTAGCGTGTTAACATGGTTTTTCTATCTTTAGCTCCGGTGACCTAGTTTTTCATCCGATATGACAAATGTTCGAACTCATCCGAGCTTTCACCTAGACAAGCATCTTGACGAAGTTTGATGATGACTGATGCAAAAATGTGACCGCTAGAGTGTTCACAAGGTTTTTCTATTTTTAGCTCCGGTGACCTACTTTTTCATCCGAGATGACCCATGTTCGAACTCATCCGAGGTATCACCTTGACAAGCATCTTGACCAAGTTTGATGATGATTGATGCAAAAATGTGACCGCTAGAGTGTTAACATGGTTTTTCTATTTTTAGCTCCAATGACCTACTTTTTCAATCGAGATGACCCATGTTCAAACTCATCCGAGCTTTCACCTAGACAAGCATCTTGACCAAGTTTGATGATGATTGATGCAAAAATGTGACCGCTAGAGTGTTAACAAGGTTTTTCTTTTTTTAGCTCCGGTGACCTACTTTTTCATCCGAGGTGACCCATGTTCGAACTCATCCGAGCTATCAACTAGATAAGCATCCTGACCAAGTTTGATGATGATTGATGCAAAAATGTGACCGCTAGAGTGTTAACAAGGTTTTTCTATTTTTAGCTCCGGTGACCTACTTTTTCATCCGAGATGAGCCATGTTCAAACTCATCCGAGCTATCACCTAGACAAGCATCTTGACCAAGTTTGATGATGATTGATGCAAAAATGTGACCGCTAGAGTGTTAACAAGGTTTTTCTATTTTTAGCTCCGGTGACCTACTTTTTCATCCGAGATGACCCATGTTCGAACTCATCTGAGCTATCACCTAGACAAACATCCTGACCAAGTTTGATGATGATTAAGGCAAAAATGTGACCTCTAGAGTGTTAACAAGGTTTTTCTATTTTTAGCTCTTGTGACCTAGTTTCTCATCCGAGATGACCCATGTTCGAACTCATCCAAGCTATCAACTAGATAAGCATCCTGACCAAGTTTGATGATGATTGAGGCAAACATGCAACCGCTAGAGTGTTAACAACTAAATAAGAACGGACGACGGCCGACGGACGACGGACGGACGACGGACAATCATCGATCCTAAAAGCTCACCCTGAGCATGCTCAGGTGAGCTAAAAAGTCTTTATTATTTCTATGACAATTATTATAATAGACATCTTGTATGATTTTTCAATATCTTATTATATTTTAATTGGCAACGTCAGTGACTCAGCTTCGTCTCTTATGAAACACCATTTTTATCGCACATGGTAGGAGCTTTTATTATTAACAGTGTGTCTTGTTGTGTTTTCCTATTCATTCTTGATAAATCAAGTAATCAAATATGTTGTTATATTTGTACTTAATAACTTTATTTGAAAAGCATGTGCATTTTGTATTCATTTTTATGAAATGATGGGCTCAGTTTAACCGCTTACTTTCGCTTTATTGGTAATACAAAAGCCGGACTCTTAATATTGTTGGTGACTACATTGATGTCTATTTTAGTGGAATAAACTGGTATTGCCATTTGTTGTCATTTATCTTGGATTAAGTTTTTCTTATCTTCACTGTTAATACTTTTTTTTGTGTTATGCATTGTTTATTGTTTTGTTATGTATACTGTTATGTCAAACTTCTTTTGGTAAGGTATGGATTGATGTAAAATGGATTATTAAACACAACTTTATATCTTTTGCGCTTTTGTTAGTATTTCCCTGTTTGTGAACACATATTTTCTGTAAATAATTGATTTCAAGATCTTGACCAAGAGCTTTTAAATTGGTTGATAAATCATACAATGATACATCAAAATAATGATCGCAGTAGTAAGTATTTATGCATCAGTATTTTCTAACTTGTTTTTACTTTTCCTCACCTTTGACCAAGATTAAGGAAGTTAACTTACAGTCACATGGGTAGTTTTAAATATGAAACAAGAGCCATGTCAACATGGCCACCCCCCGCCGAATGTGTTTGCTCATTGGAAGAATGTATATGTAGTAGAACAGAATAATTCTATTTTAAGAGGTCTTTTGGTAATGAAAACTGATGGCTATAGTGATTACAGATTTGAAACCTATGTGAAAACTGATGGCTGAAAATAACAAAGGGCAATTACTGAAAAATAATGCAGGGTAGGTTATCATTCTTGTGTGCTGCATCCCTCCTCAGTAAAATCTATCCACCTATGAAGTTTCAAGTTGATACCTCAAATACTTTTTGAGAAAAAAATTGAATTGAAAAATTAAGTATGAAAAAGAACAAAGGGCAATAACTCAAAAATTATAAAAGGTAGAGTTATCATTCTTGTGCAGTGCACACCTCCTGAGTGAGATCTATGCACCTATGAAGTTTCATCTTGATATCTCAAAGGCTTTTTGAGTTATGCTCTGGAAAAAAATCAATTTTGAAAAATAACAAAGGGCAATAACTCAAAAATAATGCAGGATAGAGTTATCATTTTTAAGCACTGCACTCCTCCTCAATGAGATCCATCCACCTTTGAAGTTTCAAGTTGATAACTCAAATACTTTTTGAGATAAGCTCTGGACAAAATAGCATGAAAAAAAGGGCAATAACTCAAAAATTGTATAGGGAAGAGTTATCATTCTTGCGCACAACATTCCTCCTCAATAAGATCTATCCACCTATGACATTTCATGTTGATATCTCAAACACTTTTTGAGTTATGCTCAACTCAGTTGAAAAATTAGGTATGAAAAATAACAAAGGGCAATAACTCAAAAATTATGAAAGGTAGAGTTATCATTCTTGTGCAGTGCATACCTCCTGAGTGAGATCTATGCACCTATGAAGTTTCATGTTAATATCTCATAGGCTTTTGGAGTTATGCTCTGGACAAAAATCAATTTTGAAAAATAACAAAGGGCAATAACTCAAAAATCATGCAAGGTAGAGTTATCATTCTTGTGCACTGCACTCCTCCTCAATGAGGTCTATCCACCTATAAGGTTTCAAGTTGATAACTCAAATACTTTTAGAGATATGCTCCGGACAAAAATGTCGGACGGAAGGACGGACGGACGGACGGAAGGACGGACGGACGGAGACTATTTCTATATCCTCCGCCAAAATTTTTCGGCGGGGGATAATAAATGTATAAGAAAATGTTTTGTGTGTTTGCTGTTGAATGCTATAAGAAACTTACATTGCTTCATAGAACACTTGAGTGAACAGGTGCAAGGGTTCTTAAATTAACTTGTTTACCATTACTAACAGAACAAAATGGCTCGGTTTATATTCCTCGTAATTATATAATTATCCTTAAACTGCAATACATTTTGTGAAAACTGGGTCAAACTTGCAATCAAGGTCAGTCTTCATATCCATTTAGTCTTATCTCAATCTGGACTGTTTATTAGTCAGCAATAATTTTTTGTCTATCCATTTATAAATGATACTATTTAAAATTAAAGTGCAAAGTCCAAATAAGTTACAGCCCACATATTACGGTAAAATTTGATTTTGTTGTTTCTTCAGTTCAAGATGACGTGGACACTGACACTAGTGCAAAATAGTAAATACTTTTCATCTAGAAATATATTTTGGCTTCGCCTTTGATCGCAATGCTTACTTGTTTAATGAAGTAAAGACACAAAAATAGAAGCTTGGAGACAATACAAAGTTAACTTACAAATTCTTGTTCCTTGAACATAAAATGGTCAGGTTTGCTGGCTTTCAAGTCTACAATAGTGGAACTGCATTCTGGCCATACACTGTTCATCGCCCTAAAGTAGGTCAGTCTAGATGCAAGTTTCTGGTAGGCAATATGCACAGTCACTAAACTATGTAGCAGGGAGTTCTCTGATAAGGTATTTGCCATTTGAGTGGTTAAATACAACACTGACTGACATACCAACTAAAAAAGAAAAGTAAAGAAATTCAACCATAATTTTTTGTTTACCTTCAATTATTAAACAAAATCTTGACTTAAATTTTGGCATAAACTTTAAATTTAAATGATATAAATTTAATGCTGATTAAAAATGGTAAAAATAGGGAGTCTTAAATTTTAAAAAACAACTAGAGAAAATCGGAAATGTTTCCAAATCGGTTTGTTCAAGCCAGTTTATGGATGACAATGTCCAATAATTACAGAGTTGTATATCAACTTTAAAGGGATATTCAGGCAAAATAATGACAAAAATATTAAAATGATCTTATGTACTCAAATCACGCTAAAATGACTTTTCATGAAGTTTCAGCATGAATTTTTTGTTCAAATTCTATATATTTTGGGTTTGAAGCGTAAATATATCTATATATGCTGAACAATATTCAGACGCCAATAGAATCACCAAATACACGTAGTTTTAAAACAAGTCAGGTGATTTTTTGTTTGATTTGGGTTTTACGTCACATCGACACAGTAGGTCATATCGCGACGTTCCAGCTTTACTGGTGGAGGAAGACCTCAGGTGCCCTTCCGTGCATTATTTCAGGCACGAAAGGGTACCGGAGTAGAACCACCGACGTTCCGTAAGCTAGCTGGATAGCTTCCTCACATGAAAGAATCCAAAGTCCCAGTCGGGATTCGAACCCACAGAGGTGAGGGGCAAGTGGTTTGAAGTCAACTACCTTAACCACTCGGCCACGGACGCCCCAAGTCAGGTGACTTGAACAAACCCTTGAAGTTATAATAACAAATATTGTGGATATTGTATGATTGAAACAAGCCTAAGTCATTCATTTGACATGTTCTGTAACGTTTCCAGAGTTCACTTTGACAACTATTGTGAAATGCTAACGCTCTAACTTGACCCACGCGGGTCAAGTTAGGAAACCACCAGTTTATTCTTTATATGGAGAAAAGTTTTGTTCCTTTGACTGTCTAATATATTCATTTTGAGGGCATTTACAGAATAATGAATGAAAAATTCAAAACTAAGAAAATGAAAATTTTGCCTGTGTCTCCCTTTAAACATTTTGTAGATCAACATCATTGCAATACTTAATTTATCTTGATTCGCTAAATATAGCTTAAACAAGTTCTCAAAATTAGAAATCATACAGGTTTTTGTTGGAGAAGAACTGGCATTATGACAAAAAAGGAACAACTTTTACTCTGTCTTTGTTTTTTTTCTCCCTGTCAAACTATTTGAATAAAGATATCGGTCTATGTGGCATGTTTTTTTTTATTAATGAAATGAAATTTAATACCAACAATTTATTTTGCTTGCAAAATATTAATAAACATTTACCTGATGTTCTTGCCCAGATGCAGCGTGATACATTGTGTGAACAAAGTCATGTAAATATTCTTGCAAAGCATCTGTTAGTGCTTCTTGTTGATTAATACAGCTTAAAACCTTCCCTATGGCTTGTTCACTCAAGATGTTTACCGAAAATTCTGCGCTTTTAATAATGTCCTCATCTTCTGTAACATTTATTATTTTATTTTAATAATGCAATTACCTTATTTATATTAGCAAGCTAAAATTTATATTTATTAAACAAAAACATTGAATTTGGCATTGACATGATCTATTCTTGATAGGCTTTCTCTTAAATTCAAGAAAATTAAGAAAAGATAAAATTAGAGGATAAAAATGTAGCCGTGGAGTTTATTAGAAATTGCATACATGTGTTCTGTATTTGATATAAACATTGACATGTGTCATTTACATTCTTTTGTTGAAAACAAAACACTAAACTTAAATAAACAAAATGTATAAATAATGTAAATATGTTTAGGTTTTGACCTCTTTAGATCTTACCATCATGCTCATTTGAATCTGCCACTGGAAGAGGTAATTTCAAGAGATCATTGATCTTATTTATAAGAAGCCAAGAAAATGGCATTCTTGCACTGAAAAGGTGACCTTCACATCCAGTTGTCATAACAACTACCTCTTGAAGATCACTCTTTCTTGTTGGTGATTGTAAATCTGCAAACTGTAAAATGAATTTTAAAAAGTTACAGTTTTCATAAAATGTCTCTTATATATCTGGTCTTATGAAGTAAACTCTTTACCAGCTGATTTTGTGGTGTATAAGTGATTTGCTTTGCTGGACATTTGAACTGAAAGGATATATCAAATAACAATAATAGGGCTACCAACAGTACACAGCCTGGTCAGACGGCACTAATGTGCAGGATTACCTGGCTTTTTCAGGGGGCAAAGGTTAATCACTTTTGGTTCCAGAAAAGTTAAAATTAACAGTTAATAAAAAAACAAAAAAATAAAATCAACAACAAATGATATTTTATTATTAAATCTTGCCCTACGTGCAGAAAAGGTTTCGATTATTTACTGTACATAGAGTAGAGGAAAATATAGGCTAACTGTATTTTAGTTGGTTGATTAAAATAAAACAAAGAAACAATTTAAATTAATGCTTTACATGTTTTTTTTTAAAGAACACACACTGCATACAAGATGGAAACACATTTAGGCATAAACCTTATAATAAACCAATTATAATACCTTCAGACTGATGGCATCAACTGTGTTAAGAATGGTCAAAAACAGTTTTTGTTTCCAATCACAGTCTTCTTGCAGTATTTTGATGTTATCATTAGTGTCCAAATAGGCAATGATGCCAGCTAAAATTGGAGCAACTTTAGTCTCCAAGGTTTGTATACATGAGCGTCTAAAATAAAAAAAAAGATTGAATTTACAAACAATGATTCTAATACCTGTATATTGGTACAGTTTGACTTAAATCTTAAAAAAGAATCGAAACTATATATTATACTGTGACAAGTTTCATACTTTTCTATTCAAGTTTGAAATATAGATTATATTTTCTATTCATCTTAATTCTGAACTTTTTAGCATATTATATCTAAAGAAAATGTTAATAAACCTAAAAGTTCCAGCTTTGTTGATGTTTTCTTTGGAGGCCGCCTCATTTATCAGCCAATTTTTTGCCATGTAGGCAATATGAGTCCTCGATTCCTTTTCTTCCAGAAGCTTGGCAATTAGACAGCAAATTCCGTGTAGGAAAGAAGCTTGGCCTTAAAATGATTTAAAACAAACAAGACATATATCATTTTGACTATATATACCTGCATAACAAACATTAAGTTATCAGCTAGCAAACTAATGTTTTGTTTAAAAAGTACAAACTAGCATTGTGTCCATAGTTCACTTATCACGCCACTTCATTTGGTGTCAGAGATGTATATGTAAAAACCTTTGCATATCTTAAATCAAGTGATATATTACAAAGACATATATGTATGTAAATATAAAATAATATCATAACTTCAAAACTAGTTGATAACACTCTTGCCATTGATTCGGCAAATATTTCATTTGTCATGATATTCTCAATCACTTTGACGTCATAAGATTTTGGAAGATCTCCTAGTCAAGAGCATCCTCAATGCCAAATATAATGCATAAGCAAAGGTATTTCTTTGGTAACTGGTCAGAAAACCTTTTAGTGGGCAATGGTGACTTGGACATTTGACTTATTGACATAAATCAATATGGGCCTTTGTACTCTACTAAAGCGCTCTCTGACAATCATAAGGTGGTTAAGACCATGATGATGCTGACCTCAATATCAATAACCTTCCAATAGTAGGACTGGAGGCCAAAACTTTAATTTATTATTGATCAGACAAGCTCTTGGGTAACCTTTTTACCTCAAAGCAATAGGGGTGATCTACTTGTCTTGACCAACCTCCATACTAAATCTTAAAACTGTAAAGTTGTCAATTCTATGAAATATGATAAACAAGAACAAGGAAAGGCAGCGTTCAATTAACGCAGTACTTTATGCTCGAAATCAATACTGGTCATCCACAAGTCATGACCATCATCAACATTATATCCTAGGCCTGAGAGCTAAAGTGCTCTCTAGTTAGTGACGGAACATGCTTTCAGGTAACCGTTTCCCCTCGAAATTAATAGGGTCATACAATTGGTCTTACAAGCCCCTAGTGGGCAAGGCAATGGCGGCCTTCTCTTTTTCACCTTAAAGCTCGTCCTGCAAAGCACTCGCCCTGATCACTATAATTTTTTTACCGTGCAAGGTATTTACAAAGTATATATAAAATAAAATATTTAGCAACATAAATGAAGGTTCATATAACAAAAGTAGAGGCTAAAATATAAGTGAATCTCATTTACGAGAGCTACGTTGATTATAATAACAAGAGGGCCACGATGGCCCTGAGGCAGCTCACCTGTATATAGGCCCCCAACCCCCCCCCCCCCCAACGTTGCAGGGCCAATTTAACCCAAGGGCTTTTATTTGCACAAACTTGGTAGACACCCATAAGAAGATGTTTCATGCTAAACATCTAAGCTCTAGCTCATTGGGCTTTTTAAAAGAAGATTTTTACTATACACATATAGTTAAAAACAATGACACCCCTGGGGCCGGGCCAGGGCTTTTATTTGAACAAACTTTGTAGACACTTACTAGAAGATGTTTCATGCTTAATATCTAAACTCTAGCTATTTGGGTTTTTTCAAAGAAGATTTTAAGTTTTTGCTATACACATATAAAGACAATCAATGACCCTCGGGGCGGGGCCAATTTTGACCCCAGGGCTTTTATTTGAACAAACTTTGTAGACACTCACTAAAAGGTGTTTCATGCTTAATATCTTAACTCTAGCTATTTGGGTTTTTTTCAAAGAAGATTTTTAAGTTTTTGCTATACACATATAAGGAAAATCAATGACCCCCGGGGCGGTACCAATTTTGACCCCAGGGCTTTTATTTGAACAAACTTGGTAGACACCTATTAGAACATGTTTCATGCTAAATATCTTAGCCATAGCTCTTTGAGTTCTTTAAAAGAAGATTTTTTAAGTTTTTACTTTATGCATATAGGGAAAATCAATGACCCCGGGGCGGGGCCAATTTTGACCCCAGGGCTTTTATTTGAACAAACTTGGTAGACACTTATTAGAACATGTTTCATGCTAAATATCTTAGCTCTAACTCTTTTGGTTCTTTAAAAGAAGATTTTTTAAGTTTTTACTATATGCATATCGGGAAAATCAATGACCCCCTGGGGCGGGGCCAATTTTGCCCCCAGGGCTTTTATTTGAACAAACTTGGTAGACAACTATTAGAACATGTTTGATGCTCAATATCTTAGCCATAGCTCTTTGAGTTCTTAAAAAGAAGATTTTTAAGTTTTTACTATATGCATATGGGGAAAATCAATGACCCCCCGGGGCGGGGCCAATTTTGACCCCAGGGCTTTTATTTGAACAAACTTGGTAGACACCCATTAGAACATATTTCATGCTAAATATCTTAGCTCTAGCTCTTTGGGTTCTTTAAAAGAAGATATTTAAAGTTTTTTCTTTCGGTTGCCATGGCAACCAGAGTTCTGCATGGAATTAAATTCTTTGAACAATTTTTAAAGGTGACCACCAAAGGAACATTCCTGTGATGTTTGGATGAAATTGGCTTATTGGTTTATGAGGAGATTTCATTTAAAGTAAAAGTTTACGGACGGACGACGGACGGACGGACGCCGGACGAAAAGCGATCACAAAAGCTCACCCTGTCACTTTGTGACAGGTGAGCTTAAAATGATAAACATTTTTTGAAAGTAGTAAAATTACCTTCATCTTGATCTTGATACATCAATTTCAGTACTAGGGCCACTCTGTCTGTTTCTTTACTTGTATTTTCCTCTTTATCTTTAACCATTGACAACGCTGCCTGCACACAGGCTAATACTAAACCTTCAACATTTTGTCTGTTTTGTCCATATCCTCTTGGACTGGTGCGATGTGTTCCAACATGTTTGAGGTCAAAAAGGACATCATGTAACTGTAGGGGTTTCCCAATACCAAATTTATTACCTAACACTTCTTCTGTTTCCATCCTCATCCAATCATTACCTTTACTAGAACCTGGTCTGGGAGAAAAATTTCCTGCTTCATTTCCGCTCAATTCCATATCTTCTATAACTTCAACACTTAAAGAAACAACCGTTGTCTATCAAATATTTAATAAAAGCATGAAATATCAATTAAATAACATCCTTTAAACTGTCTTTAAAACTTATTGTGATTCAAATTCAATAATAAACAAGAGCTCCGTAAAATACGCCCAACGATAAATTTAAAAGAATGTTTCATGGACGAAATATGCCTTTTAAAGTTTTCTTCCAGAAACGAATAATCTTACTGATAATTGCTTAAAAAGGGATGCTACACATTCAATTTACGTTGAATGTAGAGAAAATCAGCTTAAACATAATTATGCATAGATATTACATATATAAATATTCGAGGACAGACGCGCATCAACATACTATTATACCTCCCGAAATTTCTTCGAGCAAATTAAAACTGTAATATTTGTAAATTATCATAATTTCCAAACAAACCCTCTTCCATTTGTTTGGATTATAAGTCACCATGCATTAAGTATTTCAGTAATTAAATAAAAACATATGACAAAAGTGATCCATTACAGATCTGACTTTACGACAAAGATAGATCGTTTGAAAACGTGAATCTTGTCCAATAACATAAGACGCCTTCAGCTTGTTCCTATGACACAAATTATGAAACAAATTATAACACAAATTCTGACACTAATACAGATTTGTAAATTATCATAAATTTTCAAACAAACCCTCTTTCCATTTCTTTGGATTATAAGTCACCATGCATTAAGTATTTCAGTAATTAAAAAAAAACATATGACAAAAGTGACACATTACAGATCTGACTTTACGACAAAGAGAGATCATTTGAAAACGTGAATCTTGTCCAATAACATAAGACGCCTTCAGCTTGTTTCTGTGACACAAATTATGAAACAAATTATGACACAAATTCTGACACTAATACAGATAGGTATTCAATTGTATTTTAATATTCTTATCTTACAAAATACTTTATTAGTATATTAACTGACACATCCTTTTGTATTTCACCCTAAAAAACTGTACAAAAAACTATTCACTTCTCTCTCTCCATTGTGTCTTCAGTTTCCATTGCAACACCGCCTGTTACTGCATCACTGAATATTTTGGCCACTGACTTGTCTTGCATATCTCTCAATTTTGGCATGTTCATATCAGCTGTGTACAAGTCATCTATATGTACTGATTGCCAAACTCCACACTGAATAGATTGAGATACTATGTTATAATATGTGTGTTAAAAGAAAATAATAAAACATATTGCTCAAGACTCGTGTGATAGCAATCTATATGTTCAATCATACAGAAAACATTAATATGACGATATTCATTCAACAAAATTTAAAAAAATCCAAATCAAGTAAATGAAGTATGTCTTACAGACTAAGCAGTAGGCTTAATTACATCGTTCAGATACCAATAATTTACATATTGCAATACATGTCTATTGGATTACCTGAAATTGCATTATTAAAACCCCTCTTAACACCTGTTAATTACACATACTATTATTAGTTATGGACAAATGATGCCTAAATAGGTATAGGTCAAAACATTTAAAAATTTAAAAACTTACCTGAAATCCTGTAAATGAGGCCCCTCGAGGGAGCTGTACAATAAATACAACATGCACAGGCGCTTGTAGTTCCCCGCGCATCTTTTCATACTCATCCATGACACAGTAACGAGCACACGCAATCAGATTGGCGTTCACATCACCAGAGTCACACTGTATCACCATAAGACTTGGCTCTTTTCCTGGAGTTTGAATGTGTTGCCTAAAATATGGAAAAAAATGGTCAGCTTGTGATATTCCAATCATCTTAAGTATACATGTATTTTTTGACTAAAGAAATGAATCAATGTCTAAGCAATCCTAACTTATTTTTTCAAGCATTACTGATGTATAATGGAATGACTTTTTACACCATATCATCATTATTTCCTTCATTAACATTTATATGTGAAAATATTAGTATATATTTTAAAGAGAAATGAAGAAATACCGATGAAACCCTAATAAAACAACCATGCATCATACCTACCTGTATATGAAAAGTGTACCAGTACTTGAATTACTTTTTTATTCGAATTTGTTATCAAAATGTACTTACTGAATTCTGTTACTGAACTGTTGTTCTGTATCAAAGGATGACAAAGTTTCCAATAGCAGTATTCTGTCTACACGTATTCCACAGGCTTTACTGATTTCTTTCTTGTGAACACCTGCCATCAGTTTGGAATGTGTTGTTATCTGTAAAACATAAAAGTCATCAGCTATCAAATCTCTTTTTTTTTATTGTAGATAGTGTGTGAGGTCCTCGGGAATGAAATTCTATGTCACAATGGCAATTTTAGCTCCTCTATTCATTATCCAGCTTTACTGCTAATTTTGCTTATTATCCAAATGCTCTTTCTAGGCGTATAGTAACAATAAGAATAATATACATATTGAGATTTTGCATGTTTAAATCACCATCACAAAACAGTAAGCAATTAAAATCACCATGTGATATTTTACATTTTTACCCTTGCCTTGGTCTTAATACAGACAGAAAATACATAAGAAAATTACCATACCACGCATCTAAATATAGGCATTTGGAATATAAAAGTCTTCATCTGTTGGTAAAAAAAATAGATTAGTACTGGCCTTGTAAAATTGTAAGAATAGTTAGTAAGTTACAGAATTTTCATATTACTGTTAATTCTTGTTTTATTTGACAAATTTCATGAGCACTGCGCATGACAGGGATTTTATTCGCATTTTGGTGTTGCCAGCGTTGGGAATTTTCATGCTATTTTGCACAAAATTCAGAAAACTCGCACTGTAATATATCATTGTAATATATCAAATAAACCTATTAAACAGTTGGTTCATTCAACTTTTTGTTATAACTTCAATCCATTATCTGGAATTCAAAAATACAATTTGCTTTAGTACAGGTCAATTAAATGTCACAAAATTCACAATTACTTTATCCTTTTTAGTTCTTCATGTTTTTCACTTGAATCGGGAATTTTCTCTTTCGAATTGGAAACATGGCAAAATATCTGAGTTTAATATGAGTAAATATTTCTTCATTACAACATGATTTGATGACGTTTTGAATGAGATTGCAGGAGGATATGCGAAAAAAAATCAGTCAAAAATATTTAAACGGAGTTCACCGATATTGTTTGACAAGATCGTGATTCCTTACATGTACAAAAATAAAATATGTAAAATATGTCACAATCTGGGCACGTGAAGTTGCTAACTTAGTCGAATAAATACTGAGTCTTGATTTTAAGGCTTATTAAAGTATGTCACGATTTTGACATGTGACACTGCTGCTGCTACGTTGAATATATATTGGGTTATAAATATTAAACTATACATATTATTTATAGTAAAACATCACAAAGGAGAAAGTCGTTGTTAAGTTTATAACTTTCAATAAAGCACTAAGCTCAACGATTATAGATCAACAATAAAATATGAAATATTTCTAACGCATTAATACCAATTCTTAATGTTCTTCACAGATTGAAAATGCAATCGTGCAATTCACACAAGAGAAATTCAATTAATAATGTAATCATGCAAGTCACACAAGAAAAACTCAATTAATAATGTAATCATGCAATTCACACAAGAGAAATTTACTCTTCAAATATCATATATTACCAAATGTACTTATTATGAATATAACTAGTTGCTTTGCATCAGAAATATCACTTAAACCTTGTGTTAACAATTCTTAATAACTGTGGCCTTAAAACTTAAATAATTCACAATGCTTTCCTAATTGTAAACCTTCTTATTTTATAGCTTCCCACAGATAAGAATACGCGCGAAAACAAAATAGCGCACCAGTGAACCGTGACAAAAATAGCAGAAATGTTTATCACTGACAATTATAAAATATGTATAAATATTTGTTATAAATGAAACAGTTTATCAAAACTTTTAAGTGAATAAAATTGTCTATCTAGATAAAATAGCCCGCTTACTCTTAGCTGACTCCTCGAAAAGCGGCAATCCCAGCCTATTTGTACTAAATCTGCAGCCGCAACCAAAGTGCAACCTAAAAACTGACTGATCACCCCAGAAAATGGTTGCAGGTAAATGCACCTGAAAAATAGTCTGCTTCCAACCAAAGTGCACCAAAAGAAATGGTTGAGCACCCATCAAATTGGTTGCAGTCTTAAAAAACTTACAAGGACTGATTAACAAGAAAATATGGCCATCTCGGCAAGGTCTACATTACTGGTTTAAAGTACAAACTAAATAACAGTGCCATGTACCTTAGACAGGTTTAAATTATCGATTTTCTACAGTACCTAGGTTCAACTGCACTTAGTTACCAAAAACAAATACCACACTGCATTGCAAACAACATGGCGTCCATGTAAAGTTAGTGTAATGTGTTTACATTGCACTATTGCAATAACACTTTGGCAAAACGTTAAAGGATTTACGCAAGGAAATAAACAAACAGTTTAAAATATACATGTCCGGAAAATTCGGATACAGTTCAACTGAAATCAAGGATCAACAAGGATTTCCACAAGCATGTACAGGCAAAACTAGTTTCTAAGCTACTTGTATGAGTGAATGTTTTGTCATTCTAAAGCGAAACATGCCTCATCTTGTGTTTTATAGCTGGTTATATCACCAAACATGTTTGTCAAGAATTAATGAAATATACCTAAATGCCAAAGTGTCAGTCAAAGGTAAGTATACATAACATTAACTTGTAGGACTCTACAATACCCCCTTGTTCCTATGGCTAAACTCCTGTTGCCATACCAATAAATTAACTTAAAAAGCTTAACTACCGACATGAGCAACCCAGTGGCAGCGGATAGTGAGGGTATAATCGCCTTCAGTCCCGATGAAGGGCACGAGGTAAAGGAATACCAGGAAGTAAGGAAACCTGAGGAAAGGTCAGAGCTCATGTCAGTAATAAGTAATAGATCTTATTCATCTGACACACAAAGCAATGGTAGCGAAAAAGCTATTTGCAAAATGACAGAGATTGTGAGTGGGTTGTCTGTTATTTTAAAAATGTGGTGAAGGAGCTTCAAAAGCTCAAGCAGCCGGAGCAGGCTTCAAGAATCGTAGAAACAACAATGGATGAAATCAATACTCAGAGTTATAGAAACAGACAGTTGTCACCTGATGCAGAGCCCTTCAGGCCCAGACCATATGAGACTAAACAATGCTGTGGAGACAACGCCCAGCCAAACCAGCAAAACTTGTGAGGTCATAGGTCATATTCAAATTCTGCTCAAGTACCAGCTCGATCAGCTATGCAGTCATATATTAGAGTTGGCAATCACACCACAGGAACTTGAAATTCTATCAAATAACCAATATTAATGATAATATCCAAATATACCCCCTATATACTATTATACTGTATAGGGGGTATATTTTGGATATTATCATTAATATTGATAGAATTTCAAGTTCCTGTGATCACACAGACAAAACAAACAAAGGTACAGAGATGGCCCCTATCACTATAGTAGCCAGTATTTGTATGACCCCCATAAAGTCTACATGTGCAATAGATGTTACTAAGATAAGCCAGATTTTAAGTACAACAGAGGTCATATTTACAGTGACCTACCACCTGTCCATACATTCAGAACCCCCAGAGATGCCAGTCATGTGAAAATTCCATCTTTTACTGGGAAAGAAAATTGGGCAGTTTGGATAACTTGCTTCGAGACAATTGCTGAGAGAATGAGATGGGATGAGAGCGATATGCTTGACCAGATTCTGCCAAGAATAGAAGGTCAAGCTGCATAGTTTGTTTTTTCACAATAACCCCCAGCATCATTCCGAAACTACAACATGCTGAAAACCGAGATGAACAACCGATACAGGGTCAAAAAATCTCCTAAACTGTATGCCTCACGGCTCAGAAGGAGATCTCAAAAGATAGGCCAAACAGCAGAGGAGTATGCAGCAGAGTTGAAAGTGCTGTATGATAAGGCACATGGTTTCCGAGACCGAAAGACAAGGGATGAAGACTTGGTCAGGCGTTTCTCAGATGGCTTAAGAGATGACAACATTCGGATCGAGGTCGAGTGTAACAAGGAACCTGAAACCATAGACGATGCAGTGTTCCAGTTAGTGAACTATATTCACACACGAAATATCAGGGAACAGAGGTCTAAAGAAAGCATCAGATGGACAGGTGAAACAAGGTCAGAAACAGATAAAGAGGAGTCAGTAGAAGACATAAACGAGGTATATTGTGATCAAACTAAGCCTCTGTTTAAGCTCTCAAATAACCTATGAGACCCGGATGTGACAGAAAATACAACAAATGATGAGAATCAGCAGACAATCTTGGAATCTATTCTAGACATTTTGAAAAAGCTTGAGAGCAATCCACGCAGACAAGGCAGAGGTGAAAAAGAATGCTTTAATTGTCGCAAACTCGGACATTTCGCTCGCAATTGTCCAGAGAGGACTAACCGTCAAATAGATGACAATGATAGACACTAAACAATGTAGAGGATCAGTACTCGTCGATGAGAGACAACCTTTAAACTACAAAGGACCTGCTCTTGTGGCCAAAGGGGCGTAGAGGATAAGACAACAATGAAGCAGTGTAGGGGAATCAGTACTGGTGTGTACATCAAAGGTTCAGTAGAAGGTGTACCAGTACTATTGCGGACACAGGGGCTTTGAGAACTGTCATCTCTACTAAGGTCTTAAACAAGATAGCTGAACAGCCAAAATTAGAGAGTTCCTCATGCTTGAAAGGGGCTAGTGGGTTGCCAATACAGGAGTGCCGGAAGGGATGTTTTCTTGCGCGTCTCGGGACACATTTAAGGTTCATAGTCTAGACCAATGACTTGCATGCAATAATAAAAATAATTTCCTCACTCTGTTTTTCAAGAATAATTATTCTTATTGTGAAAAATGACCAAACATTAAAAAGTGTTGCAACATTTTCCAATAAAGTCGGGTTAAGAATAGCGCAAAATACGACTTTCAATTTGAGCATATTTGTCAATTATCTTTCTGTTTGAAATGCCACAGTTAATGTATTTAAGAAGTTCATTTTTTTTGTTTTAAGACTTTGAACATCAGTGGATCCTTTTGTTTGTTTTGCAATTAAGATTAAAAGTTATTTATGGGTGAATACATCTGGTTTTACTCAGAAAGACCGGATTTCTGTCAGTTACAATGAAGACTTTAGGAGCAACAAAGTATGGCATGCCAATTATAATACCTCACGATGTTACAAATTTGAATAAACCAATCTTCAATACAAAAATGAACTAAGTGTTACTATAAAAAATAATTACCTGTGTGAAGATCTGTTCACATCGTTCCTCCACAATTTTG
This sequence comes from Ruditapes philippinarum, assembly GCF_026571515.1. Lineage (NCBI taxonomy): Eukaryota > Metazoa > Mollusca > Bivalvia > Venerida > Veneridae > Ruditapes > Ruditapes philippinarum. The sequence continues at coordinate 342,317 of NW_026857915.1, read as the reverse complement.
AATTTGATATATTGTATGAAGTTGTCATGTGATTGTTCTTCGAAGTACTTGTAAACAAGGAACTTTTTCTCTTCATTAGAAAGACTACTTTTGTCAAGTCGAACTAAAGATTCAGGCGTAGCACACCACAACAACACTAACTTGGCGTATTGAAGGACCTGCAAATATAAACTTATTGAAACCTCTCCATTCATAATGTATCAAACTGGCTTTTTTCATGATTTACTTTTAACTGACTAAAACTGTCATTAAAAATTCCGTTATTAATTATAGTTAAAACTGATTGAAACAACCTGCGGAATAAGTTTGCAAATCTGGAATAAATATTTAATACAAAAAGTTAAATCTTACAGTAATCTGGATGGAAATAGACGGTAATTGGCCGTTTATACATAGATAGCACAAAAATTAAGCACTGGGCAAGCATGCGAAGTGTGGCATTCCATAGGATTTTTCCATTCTCCCATTAGGTTTGACGTGTCCCATGGGACCTCCAGTCGGATTAAAACCCTTATTTTCATGAAATGGGATTAAAAATCGGTATGAGGAAAAACAATCTAAATATTTTCACAGGTTTAGATTATTATTTACTTGTGAACTTGTAAGTGTTAAGGGAACATATTAAAAGAAATTTGCAATCCTCCCATTGGCGGAATTAACCCATCAAGGAAATTGAAGAAAATCACCCATTAACAGCTTAACTGCAAAAATACCCCATTACGGTGTAATAGGAAAATTCAATCCTATCCTTTTTGTTTAACAAATCTGACAGGAAGTTTAAAATTCAAAACTTTTATATAACTTAATATTCATATTAAGTAATTAATTAATTTATTTATTTATTCATTGTGTTCCTGTGATACATTCTTGTTTAATTTAACTGCACACACAGGTTAACATTCACAGAAGAAATCACACGAGCATCTCCATTGTTGCACATTTTTAATATGCGTGATAAATTTAGATTTTTTAAAATATAAATGTTACACCGAATGAAAAAACAACAATAAAAAATCTGTATAAGAATTACTGTATAATACATTTACGGTTTTGTTCGATAAATCCAACAAAACTTCTACACAAAAGCACATTTCATGAGATTGAAAAAATCATGTTACATCCAATCTATGACAAAAATGCTTTTGGTCCCTGATTTAATTAAAATATAAATTTTTTGTCATTTTTTTTGGTCGACCCAACAAAACAAAAATGTTAAGAAAACCTGTTCAAGAGTTCCTGTATAAAATAAATAGTAAAAAATATATTAACATTTGATTATCTGAGCAAACACAAAAAAAAATCATAGAAATCCTGCGTTGACCGAACAAAAAAATTACAATAAAAATCCTGTAAAAGTGTTCCTATATGAGACATTTTTGTCAGTCAATTGAAAAAAAATTGCTTAACAAAAGCACATTTCATAATATCTAAAAGAAAATGTTACATCCAATGAAAATATAAAAATTAACCTTATATTCATTTGACAGAACAAAAAAAATAAAAACCCTAAAATTTCTATGTAGGATAGTTGTTCGGTGAAACAAACAAAAAATAGGATGGAAAATCCTGTTCGAAAGTACCTGTATAAGATATTTGTTTCCACCAAAAAAAGTATGTTAAAACGCCTGTATAAGAGTTCCTGTATAAGACATTTTTGTCGGTTGATCGAATCAAAATTGCTGTATAGAAGCATCTTTCAAAAGATCAAAAAGACATATAAAATCCAATGAAAATATAAAATTAACAATTTTTTCTTTTTTTCTGAACCAAAAAAAGATATTTGATATTTGTTCGGTCGACAAAACAAAAAAAAAATACTATAAAAAATCTGTTCAAGAATGTAAGGTTTTTGTCTGTTGACAGAACAAAAACTGACTCAACAAAAAAAAATTGTTTGGTAGACCAAACAAAAAATACGATTAAAAATTCTGTTCAAGAATTGCTGTGTAAGATATTTCTTCGATGGAGCGAACAAAAAAAAATTGTGATAAAATATCCTGTCAAAGAATTCCTGTGTAAGATATTTGTTCAGTTGACTGAACAAAATATTTCGGATGAAAAATCCTGTTCAAAAATTGCTATGTAAGATATTTTTGTTTGGTCGACCAAACAAAAAAATACGATAAAAAATTATGTTCAAGAATTCCTGCGCAAGAAATTTGCGGGTTGACCGATCAAAACAATTACGATAAAAAATTTTTATGAGAGTTCTTGTATAAGACATTTTTGTCAGTCAATCAAAACAAAATTGCTTTATAAAATCTCATTTTATTCGATCAAAAAGACATATATTACATCTAATATTTGTCTGGTCAAAAGAACAAATAAATTATGATAAAAAATTCAATAATTTCTGTTTAAGTTGGGGACTGACCGAACAAAATATTTAAGATGAAAAATCCTGTTCAAAGATTGCTTTGTCAGATATTTGTTTGGTTGCCAAACAAAATTAATTACAATAAAAAAATCCTGTATAAGAATACATGCATAAGACATTTTTGTCGGCCGATCAAATTTAAAATGGCTTTACAAAAGCACATTTCATAAGATCGGAAAGAAATATTATATCAAATTAAAATATAAAATTTGACATTTTATTATTCTAACAGAACAACAACAAAAAATGATAATAATCATGTTCAAGAATTCCTGTGTAAGATATTTATTCAGGCAACCGAAACCATAACATTAGGACGAAAATGTCTGTACGACAATTACTGTAAAAGATATAACAAAAAAATTGGGATCGTAAATCCTGTTCTAAAATTCCTGTGTAAGATATTTGTTTGGTCGCCAAACAAAAATAAATATGATAATAATCCTGTATAAGAGTTCCTGTACATGACATTTTTGTCAGTCGATAAAAACAAAATTGCTATATAAAAGGACATTTATAATACTAAAAAGACAGTTTACATCAAATGGAAGTATAAAAATTGACATTTTATTCTTTGGATTGAAAAAAATAATGATACAAATCCTGTTCAAGAATTTCTGTGTCAGATATTTGTTCGGTCAACTGAACAAAAAAAGAAAAGAAATGTTGAATGACACATAAGCCCCCTTCCTAGCCCTTGACTCACATTAATGGTAATTTTGTTATAGAAACTTGCCATAAATGGGTACATGGAAGTGTTCAGTTATGGAAAAAAAACAATAATGACCTACTAGTTATAACCAATCAATATGTGACATATAAAGAGCTCGACCTTTGAACTAGTGACCCCATTATGACTAATATATATGTTAAATATGAAGACTTTGTAATTAAAAAGTTGTCAAGGTAATATTTACATTTAAGGCCCCTGTGACCTTGACCTTAGGGGTCATCTACTTTATATGGCTATTCAATATGAGATATATGAAGATTTTGTGATAAATAGTTTTCATGATAATGAGCAGAAACCATTCTGACATTTAAGGTACTATGACCGTGAATTTTAACCTAGTTACCCCAAAATCAATAGGGGTCATCTAATAGTTATGACCAATATATGTGATATATGAAGACTTTGTGATAAATAGTTTTCAAGATATTTAGTTGAACTTATTTTGACATTTAATGCCCCTGTGACCTTGACCTTTGAACTAATGACCCAAAATCAATAGGGATTATCTACTAGTTATTAAATATCACTGTGTGAAATATGAAAACTTTGTGATAACTAGCTTTCAAGATAATAAGCCAAAACCATAATACCTTTCAAGGTCCCTGTGACCTTGACCTTTGGCCTAGGGACCCCAGAATCAGAATCATCTACTAGTTATGACCAATAAATATGTGAAATACTTTCTGATAAATAGTAATCAATATAATAAGCGGAAATCATTCTAATATTTAAGGCCCCTGTGACCTTGACCTTAGACCTAGTGACCCCAAAATCAGTAGGATCCATCTAATAGTTATGATTAATCAATATCTGAAACATGAAGACTTTGTGATAAATAGTAATCAAGATAATGAGCAGAAACCTTTGTAACATTTAAGCATCCGGTGACCTAGACCTTTGACCTAGTGAACCCAAAATCAAAAGGGATCACCTACTAGTTATGTCCAATCAGTATGAGAAATATAAAGACATTGTGATAAGATAATCAGCAGAAATAATGTGGTCTACCGACGGACAGACCGACCTACCGACATTAGCAAAACAATATACCCCCTCTTCTTTGAAGGGGGGGGGGGCATAATTATGATAAAATGTTCTGTTCAAGAATTCTTGCGTAAGATATTTGTCGGTTGACTGGACTAAAAATTTGCGATAAAATATCCTGTTAAAAAATTCATGTGTAAGATATTTGTGCAGCCACATTACGTTTATAAAAAGTTCCTGTACAAGATATCCTTATCGGTCGATTAAAACAAAATTTCTTTATAAAAGCCAGTTCATCAGATAAGAAAGACATGTTACATTCAAAGAAAATATAAAAATTGACATTTTATTCTTTGACTGAACAAAAAAAATCCTGTTCAAGAATTCCTGTGTATTTGTCCAATGTATAAAAATTGTTTTTATATAATATAGTTTTGTTGGTCAATCGAAACAAAAATTGCTGTACAAAAGCACCTTTCATTAGATCAAAAAGACATGTTACATCCAATGAAAATATCAAAATTGACATTTTATTCTTTCGACCGAAGAAAAAAAATCATAAAAATCCTGTTCAGGAATTCTTGTGTAATATATTTGTTTGTTCGGTCCACCAAACAAATGTGCTACACAGGAATTCTTGAACAAGATTTTTATGATTTTTTTCCTGTTCAGAAAAAAGGAATAAAATGTTAACTTTATATTTTCATTGGATGTTATATGTCATATATCTTACACAGGAATTAATTCTTGAACAGAATATTTCATCGTATTTTTTTTTGTTCAGTCGACCAAAAAATTATCTTACACAGGAATTTTTGGACAGGATTTTTATGATTTTTTTTTCGTTCGGTCAAAATAATAAAATGCCAATATTTGCATTTTTTTAAAATTTTCCATTCTAAAGCAATTTTGTTTTGATTAACTGACAAAAATGTCTTATAATGTATTTTTTTATTGTAATTTTTTTAGTTCGGGCAACCAAACAAATATCGAATACAGGAATTCTTGGACAGGATTTCTTAACATTTTTTACTGTTCTGTTGACCAAACAAATCAGTTTTTGTCGTAGATTGAATATAACATGATTTTCAATGTCATGAAATGTGCTTTTGTATATAACTTTTCAACAAAATCGAACAAAACATATTTTACAGTAATTCTTATTCAGAAGTTATATTCTAAAAAATGTCAATTTACACAGTTTCCTTTGATCAAACAAAACGTATTATACAGTAATTCCTATACAGAAATTTATTGTTGTTTTTTATTGGTTCAGTTTAGCAATTATATTTAAAAAAAAGTAAATTAACATAGTTTCCTTCGTCATTCATATTAAAAATGTGCAACAATGGTAGTGCTCGTGTGATTTTCTTTGTGAATGTCAACATGTGTGTGCAGTTAAACTAAACAAGGTTATATCACAGTAATGAAATAAATAATCGTGCTTTTTCATATAAAAAGTCCGAAACAGAATATTAACTTATATAAAAGTTTTAAATTTTAAACTTCCTGTCACGATTTGTTAAACAAAATAGATATGAATGAATTCTCCCATTTTGTTATCCTCCCATTATGCTGTAATGGGGTATTTTTCCACTTATGCTGTAATGGGGGATTTCTCCCATTTCCTTAATGGCTAAGTTCGGCCAATGGGAGGATTGTAAATTTCTTTAAATATTTTCCTTAAATACTTATAAGTTCATAAGAAGTACATAATAATCAATACATGTAAAAATATTTTAAAAAATTAAAACATTTTTCTCCCACGTATTTTTAATCCCATTTTATGAAAATGGGGTTTTCAATCCATGTGGAGCTCCCATAGGACCCATAAAATCCAATGGCAGAATGGAAATATCCCATAGGATGCCACACTTTGAATGATTGCCCAGCACTTAACTTTTGTGCTTTCTTTGTATAAAAGGCTAATAATTGACTATTTCCATCCAAATTACTGTTTGATTTAACTTTTTGAATTGAATTTTCATTAAAGAGGGTAGTTTACTTTGCAAAATTCGGGATTTGCAAACTTATTCCGGAGGCTGTTTAGAGACCCCCAAAATCAATGTACCTGTTCATCCCTGTTTATGTCATCTTGTAAATTTCCAGGCTTTTCCCAAACATCTAACACAATAGCAGAGCAGGTGTCATCATGGTAACCAATAAACACATCTCCAACTTCTGTCTCTGATTTCTCTTTCCTGCAATATTCAGTAAATTATTATTTAAAAGGTGAGGAACACACATACAACACCAGGTTGAGTTTAAAGATTTTTATCTGCTACTAATTTTGAGTAATATAATACTCTTCAGCCGGCATTTCAATAAATAGTAAAAGTTTTGACCAAGAGGAGACTTCCGAGAAATAATTCAAAAGAATCTAAGAAATAATAAAAATGAATTTTAAAAGACAATTAGAAAACATAAAGTAACTCTGAACGATGCACTTAAAGATGCAAACCACCAGACGAGCCAAAATATTTTAGGGAAACCAAACTCAAGAAAAAATGTATTAAGATTTTTAGTAAAGTCAAAATATTTTAAGATTCAAGTTAGTATTTACATGTTATGTGCGATTGGTGACTGATCTTTAACACCATAGTTCTACTGCGTGACCTTTCTGTGGTGCTGTTTGCAATGTGTAAAATACCTTCTTTCACTGCACAATGTTTTACTTTTAATTACATTTTCAAAACTTTTATTAGATTTAGAACAAATCTGTAGGCATGTGGCTTTCAAATCAAAGCTTGAATAAGTAAAAAAAAATAGCAAAACTTTAATTTAGGGAAAAGATAATGGCATTAATTGTAGCAAAGAGAAAATGAGAGAAATTGTAAGAAAGGAATACATGTTGAAAAATTTATTTAAATGTTCGATATACGGGTATTATAAATGAACGTTTAGATAAGAATAAAATATTTTTGCAGAAAGGGGTGTATTTGTTTGATATTAAGAAAATGTTTGGTAAAAGGGAGCAAAAATTTCGATATTTGACTGAAAGGAGGTAATGCCTTGGTAGCAGTGAGTTACAAGGTATAATTTGGTTAAAGTAAGTAAACAGTTTTGCAAAATCATGTTTACTGCATGGTAGATTTATGCAAAAACTGAGCAATTTGCTTTCTCAAGATTATGCTTTTGTTCATTGTAAATAACAAACTGTAACTGAAAATTAAGTTTTTTTGTATTATTTCTTTGCTTCGTTCTATGACAAATTAAGCTTTTATTGTCATACAAATCAGTTAAGGTTAATATATAAGAAAACATGCCTTTGATGTAAGTCTGTAGTTTTTCTTTGCTTTACAAACTCCTTGGCCCAGTTTTCCAACTTCTGTTTACATCGCTGTTGTTCTAATGACAACATTGTGTTGATGGTGAGAAAATGTTTCTCTAGACGGTTGATAAGAGGTATAGGAAACTTCTTATATACTGTCTGTTTCTCTGCAACTACTATCAGTCTGAAATACAAAGCATTATACATTTTTATAGATGTACATGTAGTTCGAATGAGGAACGACAGAAAGAAATACATGCAAAAGTATTACATGTGACTATAATTTCAAAATACTTTTTAGAGTAACATCTCCCCGATTCATTTATTTCAAATCTTCATACTGATTAGCCAGAAAAGATTTTTCAGTCAACAGCAGTCATATGCTTTATGAAGTTGAGAGTCTTGCCAGCTTCATGCTATATCAATCTCATGTTTAGTTTAAATAATGTGTACAATAATTAAATTCTAGATTCAAATGTTACAATAAACATGCATTTTTAATTAAAATAAATGAAACTATTTGGTATGAATATTATGACCACATGAGATGATTTAAAGAACTTAATATATTTGAAAAAAAATGACCATGGCATATACAAGTACCTGAAGTCTTTGTGTACTGGACACTTGACTCTATGTGTTCCAAGTCCAAGATCAACATATCTTTCTCCACCAAAATATACATAATATTGATTGAGGGCATCATATAAACTCTCATAGAGATTTTCCAAGTTCAGTAAAACCACAGTATTTCCTGTCTCCATACACACTTTGATCTTGTTGATGTTTCGACATACCTATAGAAAAACGAAACAAAACTTTTAAATCTACATTTAGTTAATGATCTGAAGAGTTACAAACACATTTTCACTTACCATCCAATTAAAAGCTTAATATATTAGAATTATTCGAAATATAGTGCAATCATATTCAATAAAAACATAATTAAGTACAAAATATTTTATAATTTGTTGAATAATTTCAGAAAAAAAGCGTAAGAAAGCAGCATTCTGTTTAATTTGAAAGTTTTGTCCAATTAATTTATTTTTAGCAAGCAATATTCTAATACAACAAATATGCAAATGTCTTATGCACGAAACCTTGACTGAAATCCCTTGCAATCAATTTGACTTAAAATTATAACAGGGATAGAAAACAACAGTAAGCTTTGAAACAATAGCCTGACCTGTGTATACTCCTGGTCACTTCTAAAGCTACTACCAAATATGGTAATAGGTCTGATATCACCTCTCCTAGACAGAATCTGTTGTTGTATGATTGTTAATGTACCATAATTCTCTGTTAACAGTAGCAGGTATCTACTCTCACTTTTTTAAATAAAAACAACTCAACAAATTTATATTTATCCATGAGTGACTTTAAAAATATTATACATTTATATTATCTTCAAGCTAAAAGCCTAAAACTAGGAAAATCTGGGAGATAAGTAAAAATTAAAATTAAATATCTTCAAATTGATAATTAAGCTTTTTGTCTCAAAGAATAAGGTATGAGATTAAAGAAATCATAAGCAGTAAATGCACAAGACAGGATCAAAACTTCATGGGTATCTTGTAATTTGTATAGCTCAATTTGTGTTTAGGTGAGATTTGCTTGGGATTTGCTTAAGATTAGCTAAGCTGAAGTAATAATGAAATAAAATTTAACATTGGCAAAGCTGGTTCCTACTCTTAAAATCACTCCTTATGTATTGATGATACAATATTTATACACAATAATCAGAGATCTAGTCTGCATAACGGCAATAAAGCTTAATAAGTTACTTAACAATGTCCTATTGAACACTCCATCAGTCGTCTTCATTACAGCATATACTGACTGAATAAAAATACATTTCTATTTTGAACAGTTAAAACAAACACATACCTTTGTGTATTTTTTGAGTCAAACAGACATGCCTGTACTAGACCAGCAGGACTGCAGTCTGGATCTGTTCTTTTGGGCTAAAATAATTAAAAATGTATTTAATTTATAATCACCCTGCATTATGCTTTATTAAATGCTACTTTGCAGAAATCATTAGATAATATATCATGTTGACGAATTATAAGGTATTATTTGACAAGCTCACTTCGCAACCTTCTTAAAATGCCCAAATTCTTGTAGGTAGTTCGTTAGTATCTTTATGATATTGAAATGATCACCTTCAAATCATAGAAAACGCTTTCATCGCCTGTTACTGATATTGCATGAAGTCTCTCTCTTTAATCAACTGATTAAGTCTATAAATCCAAGCTTGTCAAAAATAAACTGTCATTGACTGAATCTGTTAGGAACAAATTGTAGATCTCATGAGATATTCTTACCAAAGGAAAGAACATACAATCTCAGCAAGTTTCATTTTAACTTGCGCCTAAACTTATATATTGTTTGTTTACCATCTCGATACCTTCCCACAAAAAAACTGCTGCTCAAAACTAATTATTGCCAAATGACTGTTGTTTTACTAAACACGAGAGAAGAATCCGTCAAAGAGAATCACAAATTTATATAGGACTCATATTATTGAGTTGTTAATATATAAACCGAGAGATAGTTGAATTTACTTTGAAACTTTTGTTCTAATTTTTAAATAGATGCTTGTACAGTATTCATAAATAATTTACTTATACATATCTATTCATTATCACTAAACATGTTACATTTTATGTTCAAGCATTTGAACTTATAACAGAATCACAAACAGGACTTAGATCTGGATACTCAACAAATGGATATACCTTCATTTTATCCTAAATTATAAATAAGTATTTGAATCATACTATAATCTACGTGGATTGCTTTAATTGACTTCCAACAAAAATTTTATTATGTTAACCATGATATATTGTATTCTATTTTTGTCAACATAATATCAACGGTAATCACTATCGATCAATTATTTCAGTGTATCGTTCTGCAAAGGCTTGAAACCGGTTTAAACTCCCCAGTGGTTTAACGACCACTGACCGTCCCAAGGCGGTAACCCTCTGTGTTCCTTCACGTGTTTTTTCATGTCTGTATTGTTGCTTGTTTTGGATGTTTACATGTTTTGTGATGTCTGTCTTGTTGGATTGTCGTTGATGGTAGGTATTTTCTCAATTTCCCCCCTCTCCCATTTGTTACCCCCCCCCCACCCACCTTTTAACCCTTACAGCCCTTATCCCTTTAATTCCCTAATGGGCCCGTTTTAGTTTATATTATTTCACATTACATGTCCCACTCCTTTCACCCTTTTGTCCACTCCAGGTTTTTGTTTGGTGCCTTCTGGGTGCCCTACTTGAGTGTGTCGTGGGGCAGCGTCCTGTGAACGTTGCATTTGCCTTGTTGATCTTTATTCTTGTTCTTTTGAGTTAACACTAATATTTCAGATGCCCTTGAGGCCTAACACAATGTTGTGCCTTGAGCTTCGTCCTTTTCTGTCTATTTATAGATGAACTTAATATATTTTTAGTTGTCATAATGTTCTGACATAACTGAAATAGTTATGATTTTTTTTTGCAGACTATGTAGCTTTGATATCAGACACTTCTTCAAAAACAATTTCATTTGCTTTATGAATTTTGTACTGATTTTAAGATACAAATATATATGTTAATGTTGAGAAACTAAAATAACTGTTTTCAAAAGAGGAGGTAGAATAGATGCTAGAGAATATATGGTTTTCATGTGTTGGTTTGTATTTTACTGATCGCTTATGTCTATATAAAATGACAGAGGACAAGGCCAATAAAGCTATACAAGTATTTTTCATATTGTCATCTCTTTAAATTATTTATGATGCATACACTATCAAACATTTTTCAAAATATCTGATGTTGTATTATTGTATGGCTGCGAGGTATGGGAACAGGTAACATGTCATATGCATCAATATGATTGTAAACGTTTTATTTATGTATTGTCAAATATTGGATGCGTATTATTAATATGCATTCTTCAGAAGAATGTTATTTTTTTTTAAAATACTGGTAATTACTCATTAAATTGGTTAACTGAAATAAAAATGATGTGGATATATTTGGGAAATGCAATCTGTGGACCATCCAATTTTATTTTTATCATATTTGTCAATAGATTAAAAGACCAATGTATATAAAATTGGATGTCAAAATAATCATTAAATGTGAAATTGATGGATTATATTCAAAATGTTAATTCACCTGCAAAATACGATTATTGTATTAATATTATAATTTTTTAGAAGTGTCTTAGCAAATTTTCGGTCTTCATCACATTGTTTATCGAGAGAAACTGCGTTATATAGTTGTATTGAGCATGATTATAGATATTGTCCATTTTGTGAATGTGTACAAGCAAATGAAAACCATTTGGTACTCATTTGCCCACTCTACTCTAATATAACACACACATATATTTCTGGAAAAATCCTTCATATATAAAATAGTTTAATCTGGTATCATCTGAACATATTGATACTATTAAAAAATTTGCAACTTTTCTATATATAGCGCATAGAGAACGAGATCAATTTTGTCTATGTTTAGATAATTAGTACCTATACTATTGCTATTATAAATGCTGTCATTTTGCTATATATATTTTTCATGTCTTAAACATGTCTGATTTTAGCATCAATACATGTTTATTTGTATTATAAATCTTCATGTGTGTACGGACCGGTGGCCTAATGTAACTCAATAAAGTTTTGTCATTGTCATAATTTTTGAAATCCTCGTAGTTCACATATTAATGATATATGTAGTAAATTATATAAATTTGACTTATTTAGGTACCTGAAATGGGATGTTTCAAAGGAAGGGAAATATAATTATTTATTACTGACCTTGGAAATATGTCTTGACCATTTGAACAAATTTTTTCGGTTTTTACCTGGTGATATTTTTGGCCCCAAATGACAAAGAAATCATCAAGAATAAATTCCATAGAGACTTAAAACATTTTTGTTTACTTTACAGTGATAATATGCTTTACTTTTAAATATCCTGGTGATCTATTTTCATGGAAAATGTATCATATGATAGACAGTTTACTGTTTTCGGTCTATGGATGGACATGGGCAAATATGTATGTTGCTCCCCATAAGAAAGGATATGCAAGTAGCATCCTTACCCTTTCATCAAAATGAACAACCTTGGAAAGATTCTCCTTAAAACTCTTCACAGGATTAACTTCGTCCAGACCGCCAAAGTTTCTCAAAATTGCATGTAACATTTCATACCATGTTGGCCTTTGTTTGGACTGCTCCACAAACCAATACACCATTTTCACTAAACTGAAACATCAATAACATCTGTAGCACTCATTTCTTTTCCAAACAATTTACCTAAAGTACCAAAACATACTTTCTCAATCATCATGCTGACAAAGTAGTACGAGCCTTGACAAATATGAATAAAAAGCAAGACAATACTATTATTCTCATAAAGAAGTGTAAATGTTAGTTTTAACAATATTTATTTCAGTTTGTGCAACATAAATATATACAGTAAGCATATACAAACACATTGATGTATTTCGTGGATTGGAAGAGTAAATGTTGGTTAATGGTATTTTAAATTGCTTACAATTAAATTATGGCGTAACAATTACCTGTAAAAGTCTCTTAATCCATAAAATTCCCTCATGTTCTTTGAGGCTCTCTCAAAAATATCCAGATAGGAAATTGCCATTGGCTCTATAAGCGGTTTAATCCAGCTGCCAAGTTCATCTTCTGTCTGACATATACCACTGTTGAAAATTGTAACGTTAATTTTTGTCTTATTACAAAAAGAAATTACTAAAAGACATATCTATGCTGTATTATCTGATTTTATAGTTATTACTCAGAGAGATACATGGTGTATAGGAAATATTTTATATAATGTTGACAACAAGAGCTGCCAGTCTGACAAAGAGCTCACAACCCCAATTGTGTTTGGAAGATAATACATAATGTAATGATAATATCTGACGTTTACACTACCTATATTTTTAAAAAAAATGTTAACAAAACTCTCAAGTAATTAAAAAGATCACGATACGACAAATGTAGTTGTACTTGAAAACCATGATAATACTAAATATATTTACAAAAATAAATTCTTAAAACAACTGCATCATACTTTGCACTATTTTTCAGTTCTTCAAGATCTGGAACTTCCCTCTGTACCAGAATTCCTCTGTTCATTTTGGCAGGATCCAATGCCCAGTTTGATATACCGATAAATGCAACCTACAAATAGAACAGTCAATTTTACCAGTATCTACTTAGACTTTGATTCACTTATTAAATTTTGGGAAAAAACAATAGGTCTGCAAAACAAAGGATAAGCCTCATCAAAGGTGCATTAGTGACAGTGTCCAGGACTATTTGTAATGTATTCCACAAATCTCATGACAGTCAGTTTTGAAGATAAGATAAAAATAGTACAAAGTGAAGCAAAAATCAATAGGGTCAACTGCCTATAAGTTGATAAATGTTATACTGTCAAATGGATTGTATTTATAAAGCTATGTGATGTTCTAGTTAACAATTTCAAATGAAAAACCTTTACACAAACTGTCAGCTTCATAAAAACTTGAAATTTAAGCATGCCCATCTTAATCAATAAATTGTAATACAACAATGATCCCTCACAAACCTTCATGTGTTTTTCTGGCTCTTCATCACCTTGACAACCATCCTCCAATAATGGATGAAGTGTCTGTGTAGAAACAGAGTTATAATGGTAAAGAAGCTTTGTAAGAAATCTAAATCAATAATACTGACCAACAATTTAATTTACATTTAACTATAACTTGTCTCTTAAATTATACAAAGTAAAACTGCCTGTTTGGGAGTCTTACAAGAATGCTTCCATGACAGCATTTCTGTGATAAAGTAATCCGTCACATGAGATCATTTCAATTGAAGGAGAGAAAATAATTTTAAAATTGCTTTTAAATTATTAAAAAGAAAAAATGTAATGTTTTACATTTCCACGCATATTTCAGAACAAAATCCAATAGGAGTTCCCCCATTAAATTGTTATTGTTATGACAGGTAGGTTTTCTCCATTGGGGAATTGTTTCATATTTATTTGTTATAATGGTAGCGAAATTTCAGACCCTGATGTTCTTATTTGCAAATGCCGAAAGTAGTCCAAACTCCTCGAAGGGGTTACTTCCCTTCATATGTACATAAACGCCGAAAAATTAAGAGGAGATCACTGCGTACAAAATTGTCAAATGACAGGTGCATTAATTTTCGTAACGAAAAAATAGTTCCCGATTGGTCGAAGATTTCTAATATTGTGTTATTCTTATGGATATACATGCTTACATTCTTATATTCCATGATTATTTACTTCAGTGGTAAACAACAGGTTAACCGTGAACAAAATATATCGAAATTAATAAGGGTTACTCTAATTAAGAATAATGTGGTATTTTTCAGGCTATTATCTTATAACTCCCTGTGGTCGAGGGGTTTACACGCTCGCTTTAGAAGTGAGAAGTCCGAAGTTCAAATCCCAGTCCAGGCAACTCATGTTCTTTTTGTTTATTTATTTTATTTAATTGATTAAGCCAAATAAACATTGAATTAAATATCAGTGTTGCAATTAGTCTTATAGCCAATTTACTATTGTTATAACACTGGAAACAGAATTTGGTGACACTTTACAAACAAATTGGTTTATAATCTCACAACCTTCACCTTTCTGACATTCTGAGACCCAAACAAATTCAGTGCATTCTGTGCTTTGATTGAATTCAAGTATTATTTACCATTCGGATGAAACATTTTTAATTTGATATTTTTTATATTATTTTAAGAAGAATGTTTTTCCTACAGGAATAATGTTCTGTTGTAAACAAACCTGAATCAGCACAGTGAAACTTAAGAAATGCCAAATGTTAACACAATATATGTTTATAAATAATAAAATTGTCATTCATGCTTTATATCAGAAATAAACATAAGCCTTGAAAGAATTCAGAGTTTTACAAAACATTATTTCAATAAAGTTACCTTAAGTGGCATTCTTGGACTGTCTTCAGCCAATCCTACTTCATCAAGGACAACAATAGAGACAAATGTATCCAAATCTTTGTCTTTCTGGAACTGTGCACATTGTCGAAATGTTGCAACTATAGTATCTGGTGTAGCCAAGGGGCTACACTGGAATGAAACCATCTGAGCCTAAAATAAATACACAAAATAAGTTTTGTCATGATTAAATAAAAATGAGAAAATCTTACTAAAATTAATATGCATGTTTATTTCAACGTGATGATAAAATGATAGTCTTGTTTCTAGAATGAAATAAAGAATTAAATGCGTAACAAAATAAATCCTTACTTGCTTAAACTCCTTGAAAAGTTTCTCTTTGGCATTATTTCCCTGCATAGCATCAGAAACAATGGTTTTGGCGAGGGATTTGGAACTTCCAGGCTTACCAACAAGGAACAATGGGATCCGTAGTTCTATACATACAATCATCATGAAAACATTCTCTCTCAGTGCCATGTTACGAGCTATATTCTTCTCAAGATGAACGTGATCTAGGAAAACTTCTTGACAGCTTATCAGTGGATAAAGCAAAAGAAAGAAAAGAAAAATGAAAACATATGCAATGTTGTGAAACTGATGTTATCACTTAAGAAACTAAGGTTTTTAAGAAAATGTGAAAAATGTGTGTTAATTTGTTGACATCATAGCTCAACTTGTGAAAAACCCTTTTCATCGCATCTGGTAACTATTTCTGATACAAACTTGTAGCTGAATAGCACGGCAGTAGTACTGCTTACGAAAATTAAGGTCAGACATTTATAATGTGATAAAATCAAATAAGATTTCAAGACAACATTGCAAGTTTCATAAAATAAATGATAACCATGACGTTTGGCGGGGAAATAATTCACTTAAAGTCCAACCGAGAGTTAAGAGTCTAGGTAATGACCTGAAATTATGATCTAAGACATGTGAGAGATTTTAGGTCAATAAATTCAGTAGTTGTTGGGATGCAGCCCCAAGTCATTCAAGAGCAATATTATAGATCTTAAATGTGGTTCACAACAATAATCAAAAGGATAGCAGTTAAGTACCGAGTTGACACACTTTGTGCCTCATAAAATAGATGCATGCAAAAAATTAATTAAGTAGTATACGCAATGGCAAGCCATATGATAGCTCCATTTTAATACAAAAAAGCTTTATAGGAGTTCCTCTACACAGATTCATCTTTGACAAAAACCCTTGGAAACACAAGTTGTGATTATTTCTCAATTAATAGCATTTAAAAGATATAATTCTGCTTTTATCAGTAGAACAATGGTAGCTGAATTACAGATCGTTCACTTTCCTTATTGTAACTTTGTAATTTTACAGGCACAGAAGATCTTTTGTAAAAACAATAAAATCATTTCAAGTACTTTTCAATTTCTTCCTGTATTTGTTCCTCTCCTCCATGTAGCTCACAAGGTGATGTAAAATACCGTGAAATGTGTTCTCGATATTGTTGTCTGGTTTTAAGACAGGCATGATAACATATCCCGACAGCCAGGATAAGAGAGCG
Source organism: Ruditapes philippinarum (assembly GCF_026571515.1). Taxonomy (NCBI): domain Eukaryota; kingdom Metazoa; phylum Mollusca; class Bivalvia; order Venerida; family Veneridae; genus Ruditapes; species Ruditapes philippinarum. The sequence continues at coordinate 325,431 of NW_026857915.1, read as the reverse complement.
TGTGATATTATCTATATGATCATCAATCTAGGATAAGAATAACGTTTCATATATCATACTCGTCTTTGTATATCTAAATTCACAAACTTTGAAACAAGTACGATATTATACACGATAAGTACGTATTTCTAATGTTACTAAAACAAATCCTACATCTTTGTAAGCTTCAACCAAATATATCTAATTTAAATAAATTAAAATATAGTTTTATAACATGAAATGTAAAGTTTTAGACAGTTAACTTTCATTAAAAATAGGAAAAAGAAAGATATAGTGAAATCTTAACAATTTTTCAAAGTAACATCTGAGAACATAAATACGATTAAAAACACCAAACCTGTCTATACACTATATCATCTTCATCATTATCTTCTTGCTCATCCTCCTCCTCCTCCATCCCGAACAAACTATTGTCTACTCCAGCTCCTAGTTTCCTATCGATCAGGTTGAACAATGTATTGTTACCTTGACTTTGTTGGTAGAACCAGCTCATAACTGTCAGCACTCTGTCAACATCTCGTAGTGAAACAAAACTACACTCATCCTGAAATAACACAATAATAGGCAAAAGTAATAGCAGGTAAAAAGAAAACAAAAACGTGAAACAGTTTCAAAATGTGAAGCAGCATCAACACTATTTTATACATAACCTTTTCCCGAATTTGTTTGCTTAAAGTTTTGTTTTGACAGCTTTAATTCTTTAGAAAATTTAAAACGATACTAAATACTTCAAACAGCAACATATTTAGGTCTACGCGAAAGGACAATAACTCATTAATCACATCTAATGCAATATTTGATACTGATACGCACAATGATCAACACTGTCGTAGTTTCATTCCAAAAAGGCATGATGTAGTTATTACCTTTTGTTCTCTCATATATTCTTGTGATGCTGTCAGGATAGAACTAACAACCTCAATCAAACCTGGTACATCTGGCAGTTTGTCATCTCGAATCTATAAATTGCCCAAATATTTAAAATGACACTTTCATTCATTATGTGCATAATGATAAAAGAATTCTAAGTTTTCAACGCAATGTAGTTTATGAGAATAATTAAATCGTCTTCTGACTTTGAAGCAGGAATTTTGTATATATTTTTTTTAACTTTTTGCAGATAAGCAGATACAAACTCGTGAATTCCATTTCTTGAAATACAAAGATATGTCACCATAGCAAACTATACGTTTAGTTTCATAAATTTACTTTTAATTTAACTTTGTTAGAACTAGAAATGTGTCGTCACGCCACAGATGCCCCCGCATGCAGGCACAATTTCAGATGTTATAATACTTTAGTTTGTTTTTTTCATTTTACGCCTTTCCCCTACAGTATTTCAGTCATATAGGCAGGTAGTTTCCTAACCATCGTTCTTAGAAAGTTACACCAGTACTAGACTACCTTCCTCCGTGCTAAACTACCAAAGCATCTCCCGGGGATCGAACCCACGCCAGAGAGGTAACTGGATTAGAAGTCATCGACTCTAACCCCTCGACCACGAAGGCGGTTCTGATTTTTCAAGTTCAAGAGGGATAACTCTGTCAGCTATCATCAAACCATGACTAAATTCGAAATTGACTAGTGCATTCTAATGACATATCCATATCTTAAATTTGAGTTGAATATGTATAAGTGTTGGGGAGATAATGAATGGGGAATGAAAATTTCCTTTTTTTCAAAGATAAAGGGGTATAACTCTGCCAAATATCATCAAACCATGACAAAATTCAAACTTGACCTGCCCATTTCTTTTACGTATCAATATGTCAAATTTGAGTTGAATGTGTTATACCCTAGAGGAGATAATGAACAGAAACTAAAAAATTCATATTATTTTCAAAGTGAAAGGGACATAACTCTGCCAAAAATCATTGAACGATGACCAATTCAAACTTGACCTGCAAATTCTTTTGACGTATCCATATGACAAATATGAGATGAATGTGTAATACTGTTGGGAAGATAATGAACATAAACTGAAATTATCATATTATTTTCAAATTGAAAGGGGCATTACTCTTCAAACAAGAGCTGTCGGTAGGACAGCATCGCTCGACTATTCTTAGTGTTTGACAGTAAAAAAGCCTTGATAATGTAAATTTTTTTTAATTTAACAAAAGGGCATTTTTTTAAAACCATGTTACAATTATGGGCCTTGAAGAGAGTCCTATTATTAAGAGTATAAAATTTGAACTTGTTTCAAAGCCATATGTCAATAGGCTATGAAAATATCTGAGGTGGTATGCAAACTTAAATGTAAATTCTAAGTCAAAAAGGGGCATAATTCTGTCAAAATGCTTGATACAGTTACCTCATCCTGTCTAAAGGTTAGGGTCATGTTGGTGCACAAGTGTGCAAAGTTTCGAAGCCATATGTCAATGGGCTTTTAAAATATCGAGGTATTACAAAAACTTTAACGAAAACCCTTAGTCGAAAAAGGGGCATAATTCTGTCAAAATTCTTAATACAGTTACCTCCTCCTGTCTACAGGATGGGGTCATGTTGGTGAACAAGTGTGCAAAGTTTCAAAGCCATATGTCAATAGACTTTGAAAATATTTGAGGTATTACAAAAACTTTAACGTAAATACTAAGTCGAAAAAGGGGCATAATTCTGTCAAAATGCTTAATACATTTACCTCCTCCTGTTTACAGGTTAGGTTCATGTTGGTGAACAAGTGTGCAAAGTTTCAAAGCCAAATATCAATGAACTTTGAAAATATTTGAGGTATTACAAAAACTTTAACAAAAATTCTAAGTCGAAAAAGGGGCATAATTCTGTCAAAATGCTTTATACAGTTACCTCCTCCTGTCTACAGGTTGGGGTCATGATGGTTAAAAAGTGTGCAAAGTTCAAAGCAATATGTCAATGGACATTATATGGCAGGGGCATAATAAAAATAAGGGCTTAACTGAATGGAAAAAGAAACATTTTTAGGTAGTATACAAAACATCAACTTACATATCTTCTGACCATTTGTCTGATATAAAGGTCTTCCACTTGTGTGTTCAGCTGACCAAAGTCCCATACCAGGGGCAGTAAACTTTGTGGTAGAGGCTGGACCCTATACACAAGGCGTCTCATTGGTACCCGCCCCAGTCTGTCTGTTGTTTCATCAGCATCCACATGATAACCAAGTCCTGCTTGCTCTAACTTTTTGATTAGCTTATCTGAGTGCCTAACATCAAAATAGAACAGGTCTTTAAGATGACCGGTCCAAATTCTTTTTCATAGAATACTGTCGTAGATAAAACAATGTTTGACAAGGTTTTTATGTACCAATTATTTTTCTAATTCAAACAGTGCCTAAATGAAATTGTTTTCACTTGAAAAACTGTACTTCAAATAAAAAATCACTGTCATGTATTCAAGATCATGTAGACACTTCCTAATCTCTTTAAATGTGTGAATACATATTAATACTTGTCCTGCCAAATTTTTCTAATGAGCTTGCTCTTCTTTAATTACCAATAAGCAAATAAAGAAACATGAATATAATGTTACTTTTATCAAGTATCAAAGAGAAAACGTTAAACGTTTAGTAATATAAAAAATACTATCTGATGATCAAGTTAAACTGAACATTTATTACAGTTTTGATTACATTGAGAAGTACTTGACTACTGAATAGTTTTCATGTGGTAGCAATCATGGTAAATACAGAAAAACATACTTTCTGTATGGGTTACAAGCGGCAACCATTTTTAGGTTTTCACACAATTTCAGTTTCTTTCCTTCCATACTTTTGTCACACATGATTTCTTTAATAAGTCCAATAGCTTCTGTTGTGTTTGCTTCATCAAAGAACAGAACAGTGTAAACTTGGTCTCCGTATTCATCTTTGTTTGTCTGTGCAATTTTCTCAGCTTGTTTAACTTTCCTAATTATGTCTTTGTTAGTCGTCCCTCCATGAACCTAATAAAAGATTCATATAATTCATATCATCAATTTCTTTATTTTTTGTAATATTTATTTCATTAACACTAATATTCCGAGTGAAATAGCAATAATTAGTGTCATAAAATTAATATTATCATGATAGTAGAACTGGGATCACATCTCTTACAAATTGTAAATTACATATTGTAATAGAAATCATACCACAATATTTAAACGAACGGTAACAGGTTGTAGTACCTCTTCTATTTAATAGAGATGTTAAGAAAATAACATTGGACTAGTTTTTTCATTTCAATCAAAACAAAAACACACTTTGCTAAAATATTTTTTTTATCAATGAGGTAATGTTAAGGTCAAATGGCATATTTCTTTACATCATTTACCCTAGAATGAGACACTAAAGTCGGCATTAGAGTAGAAGCATGTACCAATACATATGGGTGTGTCCTTCTTGATAAACCTAAAACAGGATTTTAATCTACAAGATGTTAACAAGTTTGTTTTATTGCTTTTTTTGGGGGGGGAGGGGCGTTATCTTAGGGTCCAAATGATTTGCCCTTTCCGACTATTTGCTCTGTTCAATGGTTTGCCCCTTCCCAAGGATTTTTCCTAGTAAACATAGTAGTTACTAGAAATGTGTCCATAGGACACGGGTTCTCCCTCACTCCACTGTTTTGTCAATCTTATGACTCTAGGTCAAATATTTCTTGGGCTACATGTGCCACAAGTTGAAAACTAAAAATCTTTTACTAAATCAAGGGCAGGAACTTTATAAATACTGAATAAATCCACAAGCCAGCCCTAAGGTGCACAAGTACATAGCCTACCAACATTCTTGTAAATTTTCAGACCTACAGGTCAAATATTCTTTGAGCTATGCATGAACAAGTTGAAAATTGCTGTGCAACATTCCTCTTAGGTTTCATGACTCAAGGTCAAATACCTTTTGGGTTATGTGCGACGCAAGTTGAAAATCGTAAATGTTTACTAAGTCAAGGACAATAACTCTAAAAATACTAAAAAAATGCACACAAAAATACCCAGGTGCACAACTACACATGCTGATCAACATTCCTGTAAAGTGACATGACTCTACGTCAAATACTTTTTGAGTTATGTGCGACACAAAAGAGAACGGACGGACGGACGGATGACAGACGGACAAGGGGGTAAATCTAAATGGCACAAAAATTCGAAATAAAGCAGGTAAAAACTGTTTAAATTTAAATATTTATAAGTCAGTGTTTGCTGTCCGCTGTTATTGTTCTTTCTAGCGAAGCCATAAACATATCCACTGACAAACCTTACCAACAAAACCGTATTATTTAAGCCAGATATCTCCAGTTTTTTAATCCAAATTAGAGCTTAAGATCCTAACCCAATATTATATTCTTTCGACAAATGTTGTGTTATCTAAATATGGTAAATGTTGCAACTGACTTCTTTTAAAGTATCCTTAAAAATCCTATTATCATTATAACCATTTTTACAATAAATTTTCTATTAATTAGCAATTAATAACTAACAAATTAATTTCAAATTCATAAAATGGTTTTTAGTACCTTCATGAGAATCATGTTTGTCATGTTAACACCAGGGGGTTGTTGTAGAGAACACATAAACTTGACCAATCTTGTTTTACCACAACCTGTCTCTCCCATAATGATAACTGGTATATCACACCTTAAAACAGGCAGAAAAAAAAGTTGTATGAAATACTAAACAAGATTTTCTTAAAGTACTTAAAATATTAAAATCAGCATTATATTGAAATGACTTAAAATAACAAAACAATGTCGTCAAACTTACATGGCTCCATCACACATGCATTAAGACTTTTTGCATATCTAAACAATTTGTGTTTTAACATTCTTAGGTATTCTTTACCCAACATAGTTTAAAAATATTACATGAATAAATATCTAACATCATAATTAATTTGCAAAATAACTTACTCCGGATGGATCGAGTTTTAATGTAAAAACAGTCATAAACCTTTTGCAATACAGAAGCAGAAAAAATAGATTTATCATTTGAAATTTCAGTTGACGCCTATAAAAACTCAACCGTCACAGTATGTTTATTACATATTCTGTAACTAGAATTATGAACAGAAAAAGTGCATAATTGGTTAGTTATATCAAAATGACTTCATGTAAACCCATTTTAACAATTAAATGTTGTTTACATACCTAAACCTCATATATATTGCCATGATCTTCTTCACATTGTCAGTTGTCAACTCATAGGTGTCATCAGGATCATGAGGCATATCTAAACCCATACACTTACATAGCTTCAAGATTTTTTCGTGTCTAAAAATTATGTAAAATGATTTACTATATTCAGGCAGCATATACTATTCAATTATAATAATGTACCAGTCCTTCATTCAACAACAATTTCCAAGTAAACTCATTAAGGCTTTGAAATTCTGAACACTTACGTTCATGTGCTTTTCTGCAATAAGACATCTATGTTTACCTTTATTTTGGAAGATGAATAACATATGCCAATCGTGTTTAACAGAATCATCAATGAAAACCATATGTAGTGCAGAAGACAAAAAACTGTAACCTTAAACAAATAAAAGTTAACCCAGGCAAAATTTGAGCAATAAAGGACATACATAATGTATAAAGGCATTACAATATACATGTACATTTAAATATGTAACTGTACATAAGCAGTACCACATATGCTTACAGCTTCCACAAAATATAAACTGTAGATAAACTAGAGATTTAACTTAAATCCTTTGTAGCTGAGTGGCTTCTTCCTAGGTACCTTTTATTTGTACTCATTTCGGTGGATTTAAATCTAATTTGGAATTTTTATATAACAAATTTATTCAATATATAGAGGGGTATCTTAATCCTTTTTCCAAACTAATGGCCATTTCATAGGAATATCAGCAAATACCAAATATGTCCCTTTTTTGTCTTTCCATTGTGTTTAAAGTTAGGTTTGATAGTAACCTGAATGCTAAACTTAGTACTGAATAAATTTCTGTACACTGTACCTAGGCAGGTTATCGAAGTTTTCTTGTATTGGTGCATGGTTTCTAACAAGGGAGTCATACAAATTCGGTGTCATTATTCCTCGTTCTAAAACTTTCCCTGTCTGTTGATCTATCAAGTTTCCTGAACTTTTCTCAATATAAAAGCCAAGGAAGGTGAAACTAAATCTATCAGAGTTGAAAAACAGGTATGGATGTGGACTGAAAAAGTATGAAATATGTGTGAAACTTTGCCATGTATACAAAATATATTATTTTTTAAATATTATAACCTCAGCATGAACAACTTAGAAATAAATGTACAATTTAAAGAAATTTTTGCAAATGATATTTCAAAGTGTCAAACATTCAATTTTCTGGTTAGCCATCATGAAAGAGATCAAGATTACAAAATACATAGTTCAGTGTTTAGGGCATGTAAAATGCTGCGCCTTTCAGTATCTCTCACGAACAAATTTTATCAAACAGTCCTTCAATATGGTTTTTCGATACTTTCAAGAAACCAAATTTCAAGAACTACTCAATACATACTGCATTTAATTTTAAATCAACTGTACCTGCTCTCCCATGTCCTTCTCATTTGATATGCCTGTAACACACTATCATCATTATTTTCCTCCTCATCACTATCCTCCTCATCAACATCGTCATCATCATCAATATCACTTTCATTTTCACCAACATCAATTTCCATTTGGATATTATTTTCTCTGGTTTTTGGTTTAAGCCCTGGTGATTCTTCCTTCATATCCAAAGATCTTGTTGAAAAATCCTAAAGTGCAAGTGCGACACCTATCATGAACTTACCAATTAACTCTCAATTTGCATTCAATCTGACAAATTCATTATTTCTTATTTGTCAACATACTTTTTGTCAGTATTCCATAATAAAATTAACACCAATTTATAAGAATGAATATACTTGGTGACTTAAATACCAATTTTAAAACAATATTATTTCAGAACAATATGAACTAGATGTTAATATTTGTCCTGAAAAGCTCCCAATAAGCATTCTGGCCAAATTCATTCCAAGAACTGGTGTATATCATTTAACAATTTCTTCAGCTGAACTTATATTAAGAAAATTATCATACCCTTGACATCTGTATAAGAAATCTGAGGACAAATTTAGAGAATCCAGGAAGATCTTCTGCAGCAGCTGCACTAACAAACATGTTATTCTCAAAATCTACCAGCTGTGTGTTCAGAAACCAAACAAAATGATGAAGCTCTGACCAAGATGGATCTTCTAATCCACAATGTCTGGAATAAGGACATTTTTAATGGCCAATAAGGTAAATAATATCATACTGGTATAAAGCATCAGTAAAGTAATGATTGAAAAAAGGAAAATGTATTTTGGAAACACAAAATAATGGCCATTGAGAAAATATAAAATGAGCATAACCTTGGGTAACTGACCAGATTCTCTACTTTTGAAATGACAGTAAGGAAGTGCGTATACTTTCAAGTCATAGGTACAAGTAGATAGTTTCAAATATATTTTGATATCATTTTAAGAACATTAGAAGGATTCACTGGAACCTTAAAAGAGTTTGTAGACATGTTTCTGGATCTTCCTCTGGGTCGTCTGGTTGGACATCATCAAGTTGTCTCCTTTGATCTAGTCTCAACAAGTACTGGAATGTACGCTGGAATACTGGGCTTCTAAACTGTTGCTCATCAAATAACTGATCGGAGTCCTTGTAACCTAAATATATCAGACAAGTAAACATATACTTTTGTAATTTGTATATTAGGACTACATTTCAAAGACATCTCAGGATATCGTCTGTGAGTACCGCTATCTCTCGAATTATTCCTTAAAAGTAAGGTAATTAAAATTGTTCAATTTTGATATTTCTTAATTTAGTATTATGTCTTGTCTTGCAACATGTATTTACCTGGTTCAATTAAATGTATCTTAGTACATCACCATCAGGTCGGAAGCTAGAGTTCAATAATATTTATAAAAATTTTCCTCAAAATTTTCTATAATTATTTATTGGGATTCATACGTGCACCTGAAATATTTATCCATCATGAACTATACGATATGCAAAAATTAAAAAAAAATACTGTAGTAATGTATACCTTTCAATTGTACCCCAGAATAAATTTGCAAACTTTCCTGAGGTGATCGACATGTAAGATCTGGTAAAATATTCAACATTGGGTGTGCATACTCTAAGTCATCTACCTTTAAATCACAAAAACAGTTTTTCACAAAAATAATCAGCAGCAAATATTCACATATTCAATGTTAAACAATAAATACAGGCCATATATGATAATAATGCTATAATTATTTATTGCCGCTATTCGATATTAAATTTAAAGTGATAAGTTTCCAGAGCAACACTTCAATGTCTAAAACAAAACTTTGTTTTTTTCTAAATACTTCACTCCTAAATATAAATTCTAATGAAAGCAGAGAGTAACTAACTATTTATTCAAGTGAACAATGCATTTTTAAATTTGATTGCGGTGAAGTGTATAAAATGAAAATTTAATCATTTTCCTACGGTTTGTCCCAGGAGAAGGATTAAAGTTGAAAATTTGCCAGTCCATGTCACATAAACTGTCTTAAATAGTGTTAATTTAACCAAAAATTTAAGCTACGTCTATCTGAATAAATACTCTACAAGCCGAAGTCAAAGACTAAGTTAGCTTGAAGCTGATCCAACATTGCTCATTTTAAGCTGTTTTTAAACGTATTAAAATCTATCACAAAATATAAACAACAAATCACTGTTTGTGATATAATTGTGCACACATGTGTAAAATCATATTAAGTTGAAATGCAATTCTGTTTTTTAAGACATGTGGTAAATGGTAACCTTTCTATTAGTAGTCTGCATCATTAAAGGCATGGTCTCAATTAGGTACAGATCGGTAGGAGATTTCCTCCAAACAAAACCTGTCTTGTCTGTCAAACATCCAAGAAGCAAAAGGTTGAACAGTAAATAGTCAACTCCATTTTCCACCTGAAAAATAATTGAACAATCTATCATCTTAAAAATTTATAAAAATGTATCCATCCTACTTACAAAAGTTAAAGTATTATGTTTTTTATAAATATAAATATGAGTCGTAAGGATGTAAATTGAATTTATAAAACTACCTCATGAGCCACATCAATGTGGAAGAGTCTGGCAGTGACCTCATCTGGTTTTGCTGTGTGTTCTAGAAGTCTCTCTATTAAATAATGTAGATCTATAGTTTTCTCTTGTAGGGGTATAGACACTGTCACGGTATTAACTGCCCTTTTGTTCAATCGAGAAACATCTGTCTCTCTCCTGTTTTTATACAAGGTTTTCCCAACTCCTGCTCTCCATGATTTAATAACACGAACAGAATACCTACAATTAGTATGATACATCTGTATATTTTATCTTTTCATTAAAGTTGTGATACTTGGAAGCACAGAAACACACTAAACCTAATTTCACTAAAAGCTGGTCTGACCTTATTAATTTAACATTCATATCAATTAATACATACATGTATCTAATAATATGTTTATTACATTTCGGGTATATACATGTATATATATTGCTAAAGAATACAAATATTTACTAAATTCTCTGACCTTTGATGATCAACACTAGCTGCAGGTCTTGCTCCAGATATAGTTGTTTGTGAGACTGTAAGTTTGGTTGATAGGTATTCCCGTAGGTGAGATATATTTCCCAACAATGGTTGTCTCTTGAATTTGTCCAGGGAAGAGGCCATTGTGGATTTATACTCATTGTCAGAACCACATATAACAAGGAGATGGTAATTCAAGTCTGAAATAATTGTATTTTCTTTCTTTTTTCTAAAATATTTTCAATTTGAGTGATACTGCCAGCCTGCTTATTTTGGCTTTATGAGTTAAAAAACTAATAAAATTTGATGTTAAATTCATGCACTAGATACTATTTCGTTTAAAACAAAATAAATTCCAGTTCTAAATTTATCAAATTTAAGATACTCGATACTACAGTTCAGCAGGGTCTTTCAAATAGATTCTATTCTACATTGTGTTCAGGCATACGTTTAGTTTATCATAAAGCATAACATTTCATTCTATTTGAAGTAACCTGTGTTCGGTCATACTTTGGTTATTATTTAACTTGTGTTTAAATCAAAATTAAGTAGCAGAAAAATAGGTGCATAATTCATGCATTTTAGTCACTCTTTAAAACAAAACTACAGTATTATTAATACAAAATTAACCTTATTTAAAAATAAAACTAGAAATGTGTCATCATGCCACGGATGCCCCCGCATGCAGCCAAAATTTCAGATGTTATAATTATTTAGTTCCAAATTTGTTTGCACAAATTATTTTTTTAATTGTAAGTTCAAAAGCCCTTAAAAACTTTTCAATGTTAACAACAAAACCATTTTCTATACAATGTTCAAGGCAATGGGAAATTATTCAGTCTTAACCTTTTGAAAAAAAAGCATATTTCATATTTGTAAGCCAAATAATGGCTACATAATTTCCACAAAAGTATGAGTGCTGAAAAACTGAAAGTTCAAATTTTTCCAACATTCAAGAAAGATAAGTTTGTCAAAATCATTGAAACATGCCAAATTTAAACTTAAACTGCTTTATTTCCTAAGATGTTATCTATATTTTTCCAAAAGTGAAAGGGACCCAACTCTGCAAAAATCATCGAACCATGAGGTCCGAAAGTTTAAACAATTTGACCTGCGCCCTTCCTTTTTGACATATTCATTATGTCAAATTTGGAGTTCTAATATGTAACACTGTTGGTGAGGGATAATGAACAGAAACTGTAAATTTATATTATTTTCAAAGTGAAAGGGGCCAAAATTACTCTGCAAAAATCCATTGAACCATGACCAAATTTTCAAACTTTGGCCTGGGCATTCCAAAAACATATCCAATATTGTCAAATTTGAAGTTTGAATGTGTTTGTAAACCGTTGGGGAGATAATAAACAGAACTGAAATTTCATAATTATTTTTTAAAAAGTGAAAGGGGCACAATAACTCTGGGCAAATTTCAAAACCATGACCAAATTCAAACCCTTGACCTGTATTTTTCTCATGAAATTATATCCAATGTCAAATTTGAGTTGAATGTGTTTGTACCGGTTGGGGAATAGAACCGTAGTTGGTAATGGAAAACTTTGAAAATTTCATATTATTTCCAAAAGTGAAAGGGGCATAACTCTGCAAAAATTTCTCGAACCATGAACCAAAATTCAATCTTCTTGTTGACCGTATTTTTTCATGAACATATATCCCATTGATGTCAAGTTTTGAGTTGAATGTGGTTGTAACCGTTGGGGATAATGAACCCGGAAACTGAAAATTTCATTTTATTTTGAAGTAAAAGGGGCATAACTTTGCAAAAAAATCAAGAACCATGACAAGAATTCGAATTTTTGACTTGTATTTTCCTCATGACAATCCATATGTAAATTTGAGTTGAAAGTGGCACCGTTACTAAAGATAATGAACGGAAACTGATGATGACGGAATGACAGGAATGACGGAAATGACGGAATGACGGAAGGACGGAATGACGGAAGGACGGAAGGACGGAACAGGGTAACACTATATGCCCCGGCCATTACATGGCGGGGGCATAAAAAATAAATATAAATAAGATTGCAACTGAATATTAATTATTTCACAACTCTAATGTTTCTGTCATATGCTTTGAAAATAAAATATGGCAAATTTCGAGTGAGCTTGACATGAAAGCTAAACTGGAAATTAAATAAAAGCAGTTTTGTGTCATAACTACAATAAACATTAGCTTGAATTAATTAAGCTCCCTTTTTATTGAGACCGAAGTTTACCTCATGATGCAAGCAAGTTTAAATCGCTGATTTTAAAAGTTACAGGTGTATTTTACCTGTCAAACATGCAAGTGAAGGGAGCAAACTGGTTATTCATTTTAATTTGATCCTTCCATGGTTGTATGAATTCTAGGTGAAAGGTCTGATAACCAATTGTAGGAGCATTCTAGACAAAAGCCCCCCACCTAAAAATGCATTGCCCTCTCGTAAAATTTGCTGGTAGGACAGGGCCTTTTCCATGAGCTTTACTGGTAATAATCTTAAAAGCATCATTTGTTCGAATTTTATACAGTGGAGCCTTGCTAATCCGAACCCTTCTAATCCGGAATCCTTTCTTATCCGAACGAAGTGTCCAGTCCCGATTTTATTCGTTCTATTTTCAATAGTAAAAAAACCTTTCGGATCCGGAACCTGTCTACTCCGAATTCCGGATGATTTTTTCAATTTTTGTTCTTATTTTACTTTAAAATTTACCTCTCGGATTCGAACAGATTTTGCCAAATATCACACCTTCATTCAAAATAACAAATAATCGCGAATCTTGCAGGTGTAAACATAAACCAAAATGATAAGTGTAATTTCGTTTGATTAATGGGTGAAACGTATGATCTGCGAAGGTGTGAAAAATTACACTTAGCTTGTCTTGATATCTGTCTATAATTGCTTAATTGATTGTTTTTCGTCAGCATTCATAATATTTTTGATATTATGCAATAGAAATATATATTCAATCCTTTTTAATGGATTCAATGATACGTGATTAACAGTAATGAAAATTAATGAAAACTGTCAGTGAATTTGGATAGTCGCTGATTCGGATAAGTGTAAAACAACAATTGACAAATGCTGTACGAATATTTAATCATGTCTCGGCCTCCTGTTTAACATCGTAGGTTAACTTACCATTGAGGACATAATATTTTTGCTTATTTATTTATTTCTTTATTTTTGTATTCACATGTATTAACATAAACGATAAGAGAGTGCAAAAATAAAATATCTGAATTGAAATTTCAAATGCATTCCCTTTTTTTCCTTAAACTATTTTGCAAATAACATGAAAAAAAAAACATGTAAAAACAAGAGCCGGTTGAACCGGGTGATGCTCCCCGAATAGGTTTTAGACACATGAAGGTATACCTCTTGTAGTGTCAGAGTTATGTCACAGACAAAGTTCAAAGTGTAAAAACAACCCAAATGTTGTGCACGATACATTGTCTCAATATGGTGATCATTTCTGTGAAATAGTTGTAAAATCAGACTTCAAAATAAGGAAGTTATGGGCTAGACACGATTTTTTGCTGCAAGGGTCATGCTGTGACCTTGACCTTCAAGTAGCGGCCCAATGTTTGCATGTGACACGTCGATTCAATATGGTGATCATCCCTGTGAAATAGTTGTTATATCCGACTTCAAGGAACGAAGTTTCTGGCCGAACGCGATTTTGCTGCAAGGTCATGCTGTGACCTTGACCTTCAAGATAGCGACCCAAATGTTGATCGCAACACGTCATCTCAATATTGTGATCATTTCTGTAAAATATTTTTAAAATCTGACTTCAAATAACGAAGTTATGGGCCAGACAAGATTTTGCTGCAAGGTCATGCTGTGACCTTGACCTTCAAAGCAGCGACCCAAATGTTGCGTGTATGGTGATCATTTCTGTGAAATAGTTTAAAAATCTGACTTCAAATAACAAAGTTATGAGCTGGACAGGATTTTGCTGCAAGGTCATGCTGTGACCTTGACCTTCAAGGTAGTGACCCAAATGTTGCGCGCGACACGTCGTCTCAATATGGTGATCATTTTTGTGAAATAGTTTTAAAATCCGACTTGAAATAAAGAATTTATGGACCGGACACGATTTTGATGCAAGGTCAGGCCCTGTGACATTGAAACCTTCAAGTAGCGACAAATGCTGCGGCGCGACACGTCGTCTCAATATGGTGATCATTTCTGTGAAATAGTTTTAAAAATCCGACTTCAAATAACTAAGTTATGGGCCGGACACGAATGGGACGGTACGGACGGATGTTCCTCACAACAGGACACCGTAATTATGTGGCTACTTGCTTATTGTTCTGCTCTATTGTTCTTTTTAGCCACACAAAAGAAAATAGCCACATAAAAGCATTACGGAATGAATGACATCAAAGAGAAAGAACAGTTACCTATTGTCCCTCTAGCCACATAATTACTCTCCTGTGAGTGCGGACGGACCGACGGACGGACGACAACCCGACGACTATATGCTCCCCCGAAATTTTTCAGGGAGCATAAAAATTCGGAAACCTTTCTAATCCGGAAACCTTTCTAATCCGAACTTTTATTCTGGTCCGGACGAGTTCGGATTAGACAGGTATAATAATAAATAAAAAGTATAATTTTATTTTATACTATATGAACAGATAATTATACATACACTGATGATTAAAATACTTAGAACTTGTTGAATTGCGATGGATCCAGTTATATATATGTGATTCACAAGTCGCAGTATTATTATTAAATTTTTGGCATTTTCCTTTGAGTTGTATAAAAAGATTCCGTGTCATATGTGACATTTGTAGGAACCCTTAAAATCTCACATATCAGTCTCGACATTACTATTATAAGTACAGGTATCTAAATACCTTCATTGTGATGAACTTCCAGCAGATATTCCTCTAGACATCTCTCTGCAGCTTCACTGACATCATAATCTAACATGTCAGCATTTACCAGACAGTGAATCTTTCTTCCTCCATCAAATATTGCTCTCCTCCAAAATATATCAACCTGTTATGGAAAATATAGACATCATTTTATGATTTAAGGCAGACAGCACTGAAATTATATTATAATTAGTTTGGTGAGTTCATCAGCAATAAAACTGATTAAAAAACTTACTTCCACACATAACACAATTTGAGATATATTACATTATTATTTTTCAAAATAAACATTCAGACATCATGACCTGAAGATGTTTCTTTCGCTTGTAAGATCAAATAATATTTTACCCATGAACACCATTTGATATCTTTGCACTTATGCCTACACTATTCATGAAAAGTTTACACAATGAGTTCATTGTGAATAATATTTCGATCCTGCATGCAAAACAAACACGTTGCTTCAAAATAATACATTATAATAAATGATTTAATATATATGTTTGTTGTCAGTAAAAAACAAATTCCAGTCAAACGCAGGCATGCAATTTGTTTGCGAAGCACAATCCATTTTCTGTGAGTTCGGTTATGTGTTTCGACACATGAATGTTTGTTTAACCAATTACTTCATGAGCAATTTGTAAAAAATGGCTGTTGTCATTGAAAAGTATCCCGTTACAAGTTCAAATTGCTATAAAACTATAAAAACTGCTTCAATACTAATCAAACTTGGCACAAGTGTTGACTAGACTATTGTCTTTGCAACAACATGCCCAGGTTTAAATTTCCTGTTACCATGGCAACGAGGGGACATCTAAAAATTGCCAAAAATCACTATTTTGCGTTGATTTTTTCCATCAAAAGTGATTTCAAAGAGATAGAGTCAAATGCTTTTCAGCGTTGGTTACACGTTACCTTATGATCGATCTGGGGTCATTTGTAGCCTCTCACAAGTCCAAAATTTTCTTAGCGATGAGGAGGACTGCAGTCTCCCTTCAAACCCCCTAAACAGAAGGAGGCACATCCCCCTTCTGGCAACCCCCAGATGTATCCTTTAGTTGGAAGACCGCGCCGAAAAAGTGGTAACTTTTTAAAACAACATTTCTTAAACAAAAACAAGTGTTGGGGGCCTAAATAAGGCATTTTTTCATCATTTGAGACAACAGATAGGGGGTGAAAAAGGCGTTAAAACGTGTGTATATCGCGTAATAGGTAAATGCAACTGATAACTTACGACAACTGGGGGTGATGTAAGTTTATGTGAGGCTTACTCATGAATCAAGTGGCTTATTCACAACATTATATCTTTGAAGATACTTTATCATTCTGATATATCAAACTTACTTCATCTTTTGTTGTGTTAGGTGTACACATGAGTATTTCATCAGACTGCGGTAAAGGTTGATCTTTGTCCATCATATATATAGATAGTGTTGTCATTAATACATCTCCTACAATATCAATAAGAACCAGTTACCCAAATATATGAACATGATCTCAATACAGAACTTTTCTGAATGCTTAAAGTAAAATAACGTCAGAACTTTAAAAACTTGCAAGTCAAGAAAGAGGCAACATTATTTTCTTCTAATTAATAAATGATTATGTTTTTGTCTGCAAGTGGAAGAGATGGTCAGAACTAAATATACCAAGTTTAAAAGCAATGCCTCGTCTAGTCCGAAATGCAAAAGTTGAGCTTGAAAATTTTAATGGATTTTATTGTCAAAATACATTACAGAGTTAAGTTTACAACTGTATTCAAAGCAAAACCATTATTATAAGATTAAAAGAATAACATTTATTGTTTGTACCATAAACTCAACTGAAATGTGAGGCTGACAGTACAATAGATTCAGAACAAGTAAGCTACCCTATATTCTATAAATAACCAAGCTAAAAATTGCATTTATCAGTTGTGTAGCTCCTTATAGCCTACACATCCTGAAAGAAAGCTAGTATAAATCATTTATTTATCTACCGGCATTTTCTATTATAATTTTAATCACCATATACTTATTAAACTATATATACACAAAATAACACCTCCAACAATCAATAGCATAACTAGAAATTGTTACAAATGCCGAATACGCCCGACACGCGCTTGTCAAAACACGCGCTATGTAGTTAATAATTTTGCACATAGGGAAAACGCAGAGGTTATAAGTTATTTTTTTTTTAAATGTTTTTTGAATGATTTGTCTTACATCAATAACATAAATTTGAGTTTGGATTTGAAGTTTTCATGACTTCTTTTAAGGGCAATATGTTATTTCACCCTGCGATTCCTGCACTTCTACTCAGTGAGATCTATCTACCTACAAAGTTTCAAGTTGATACCTTTTTATAGTTCTCAAGTTATTTTAAGGGCAAATTTCAAGGGTAAAAATGAATAAAAGGCATTAACTCCAAAATTTGTAATGAGAAAGTTACGCCTTATTCACTGCACTTCTACTTAATGAGATCTATCCATCAACAAAGTTTCTTGTTAAAACCCCTTGAGGTTTAAGAGTTATGTCCCGGACAGTATTCAAAGTGTAAAATAAACAAAGGGCACTAACTCCAAAATAGGGC
This sequence comes from Ruditapes philippinarum, assembly GCF_026571515.1. Taxonomy (NCBI): domain Eukaryota; kingdom Metazoa; phylum Mollusca; class Bivalvia; order Venerida; family Veneridae; genus Ruditapes; species Ruditapes philippinarum. The sequence continues at coordinate 307,453 of NW_026857915.1, read as the reverse complement.
AAGGCAGGGTTACGGTTCATTTGCACTGCAATTCTACTCAATGAGATCTATCTTATGGAGAGCGTTCATTGCCAAAATTCCAGACATGTAAAGTGTTCCTTTGGAAAACTACTTTTGAAAATGTGATCTTGTATGCCTATAATTTTTGACTGTATCCGTGTACTGCAAATAATATGCTTCTTAATCCAATCTTTTAATCGAAGGTTCTAGTTTAAAAAAAAATAAGTTTACATATAGATTTAAACAACTGACCTAAAATAAAATAAACAACAACAAAACAAGAATGCTTTTGTGAAAAAATGCTGTGCCACCGTATTAAAATAACGGAAGTAGATTTTTTTGTTACTATACAATTGAACTTTGCCATAATGCAATAGTTACTAGTGAATTTGGGGTCAAGGCCATATTTCAGCATGTCAAATTATTAGACACATATGTTTCTTATGTTAATATACAAAGGCCATAGTGCAATAATTTATTCAAAAATAAAATATACTCCTATTGACAAAAAAATAGGTATTAACTGTATAACATAGATGTATTAAACTTTAAAATGCAGGTACAGTACCTTTTTCTTAAATACCATCTTTTCAATTAAGCATTACCAATTCCTTAAAACATATTCATTATTAAATACATGGTGTAAATCATAATGTCCTTATAATGTGCTCAAATTGTTTCATATAACATCTCTACAAACCTCACAACTTTCTTGCTAGAGTTCATTACATGAATCATTTCATAAGTACCTCTGGAAATCATGACCCAGCTATTGAATATTTTACATAACTAGAAATGTGTCCATAGGACACGGATGCCCCCACACACCACTGTTCTGTCAATCTTATGACTCTAGGTCAAATATTTTTTGGACTACATGTGCCACAAGTTGAAAACTAAAAATCAACAAAGGGCCATAATTCTGTTAAATTTGGTCGCAGCAAAAATTCCTACCTTTACTACCATCTACACATTAAGGTTGTTAATCCCTGGAAGTTTAAGCAAAATCTGCCATCCGGTTTAAGAGGAGTTGCATTCACAAAATTTCTACATAGTATATAATGAAAAAAACAACAAAGGGCCATAATTCTGTTAAATTTGGTTGCAGCGAAAATTCCTTCCTTTACTGCCATCTACACATAAAGGTTGTTCATCCTTGGAAGTTTAAGCAAAATCTGCCATCCGGTTTAAGAGGAGTTGCATTCACAAAATTTCTATATAGTATATAGTGAAAAAATCAACAAAGGGCCATAATTCTGTAAAGTTTGGTCGCAGCAAAAATTCCTTCCTTTACTACCATCTTCACCTTAAGGTTGTTCATCCCTGTAAGTTTAAGCAAAATCTGCCATGCGGTTTAAGAGGAGTTGCGTTCACAAAATTTCTACATAGTATATAGTGAAAAAATCAACAAAGGGCCATAATTCTGTTAAATTTGGTCGCAGCAAAAAATTCCTTCCTTTACTACCATCTACACATTAAGGTTGTTCATCCCTGTAAGTTTGAGCAAAATCTGCCATGCGGTTTAAGAGGAGTTGCGTTCACAAAATTTCTTCATAGTATCTAGTGAAAAAATCAACAAAGGGCCATAATTCTGTTAAATTTGGTCGCAGCGAAAATTCCTTCCTTTACTACCATCTACACATTAAGGTTGTTCATCCCTGTAAGTTTAAGCAAAATCTGCCATCCGGTTTAAGAGGAGTTGCTTTCACAAGATTTCGGGACGTACGGACGGACTGACGGACTGACACTCGGACGGACAAGTGCAACGCTATATGCTCCCACTCTGTGGGGGCATAAAAATTGACATAACGCCGCCTGTCAGTCAAACTGGCAGGGGTCACAGAGATAAGCCAATCAGCGATCGTAATCAGTTCCATGCTAAGATGCCTGCGAAGTCAACCATTTTCCTTAGACAAGCTACTTGTCTAAGACAATAGTAATTGAGATTGAACTTATTTAATTTTCTGTCAATTTAAAGTTTTTTTATCGATATAATAATTAAGTTACCAAATATACTGACATACTGACAGATCGAGTAAGTTTACTATACAGAAAGTCAATAATTTTCTACATATGGAAATAATAATTACATAACATTTATCCTGGCTATAACACAATGCATTGGAAAAGGAAAAGATTTAAACAAATCCACTTTTTTATTTCCATTCTATCTATTCATAATCACATTACATATAATAAGGTCCAAGAATATCCAGAACATATGACATTTTTTCGTTTCTAAAGTATAGCTTCAATAAAAACGCAGCCATGGAAATGCAAATATAATGAGTAAATACAATAAAAAAATTGGGTAAATTATGTTACCTGAATATTTCTATTAAAGTTTAATAAATAAATATCAAATATTCAAATAGATCTGATTAATACCATTGACATCATGTCTGATGTGAATCATATTTTAAAGAGAATCACGTTGTGTTATGTCGTGAATCATATAAAATGTATGTTAACAATACATAATCACATATAAAAAGTTAACTAGGGCATTCAAATTTCTGAATCAATTTTAACCATTCATGAACAAATTAATGTATTATCTAAACTAAATTTCGCACATAAAACTCGAAAAATGATATTAAATTCATTTGTGTTTAACTGAAGTACTGTTTTTTGTTTCGCTTTTTCGATTTCAATATAAAACGGTCATAATATAATCATATACTTTTCTACATACAGTTTCTCTTTAAATTTGTAAGATATAATGATATAATGATGTTTTAAATTTTCATTGAAGTCAACAAGAAATGACACGATCTTTATTACAACGTTTCATTATCATTAATACGTGAAAGCAGATATTGTCCTCTTTTTACTTTTTTGAAATATCATAATACATTTATACATTGAATATTTGATCTACTTTGAATAAAACCATTAAAAGCATCAACATTTTATATATAGAAAATTTAAACAAGGTAAATATATTGGTAACATTAAGGACATAACAGTTTTGCGAATACATCGATACCTTATTTTGTCTAAGGCTCTTACTGAGCGGGTCACGTGAATCAGTGGGCGGAGCGATCCCTTCTCTGGCGTAATGCCAATTGCAGAACATGTATTAGACATTCCAATGTAAGTTGTTTCCTTTCACATTAAGAGATTTTTAAAATTTTACTATATGTACATAATGAAAATGAATGACCCTGGAGCGGGGCCAATTTTGACCCCAGGGCTATAATTTGAAGAATCTTGGTGGAGATTCACTACACTATTTTTCATGAAAAATATCTTATCTCTCGCTTTTGTCAATTCCAAGAAGTATTTTTTTTAAAGTTTTAATTATATACACATATGGAAAACCTATGACCCCTGGGCTGGGTCAATTTTGACACAAGGGGCTAAATTTGAACAACTTTGATAGAGGACCAATATATTATAAGAATCTTACACTGGCTGCCGGTACAGACCGGAATATCTAGCTTGAGGGTAACTGTTTACGGCGTTAACGAGGCTCCGGTTGTCGATGCAGACGGAAATATCTAGCTCTCGTGTAACTGTTTAGCGGAATTCTTTGAATTAATTTGGAAGCCCTTTACCCAAGGAACAATCCTGCCAAGTTGGGTTGAAATAGGACAAGTGGTTTTCCACAAGTGAATTTTCTAAGGTCATTGTGACCTGACCATTCAGCTTATGACCCTAAAATCAATAGGGATCATGTATTGTACATGGCTGTTCATCATATAAAATTTTACAGCTGTAGGTTGATTAATACTTAATTTATTAAGCGAAAACCGTTTTCAGTTTTAAGGTAATAATGAGCTTGACCTTTGACTTTGTAACCCAAAAATTAATAGGGGTCTTCTACTCAATATTGACAACCAACCTATAAAGTTTGAACACTGTGGGCCAAATAGAACTTAACTTTTGCTCCAGAAACCACAATTTTCAGTGTAAACTTCATTGTGACACCGACCTTAAACCTTATGACCCTTAAATCAATAGGGGTCCTAAATTGAGCATGGCTGTTCATCCTATTAAATTTTACAGCTGTAGGTTGATTAATACTTAAGTTATTAAGCGAGAACCATTTTCAGTTTTAAGGTTATAGTGACCTTGATCTTTGACCTTGTGACCCAAAAATCAATAGGAGTCTTCTACTCAATATTGACAATCATCCTAGTATGAAGTTTGAATATTGTGGGCCAAATGTAACTTAAATTATGCTCAAAATATTGTGATGAAAATCCTGCATAAGAGTTCCTGTACAAGACATTTTTGTTTGTCGATAAAACAAAGATTATTTTGTTTGAAAAAATTCTTAAAATCATGTTCAAGCATTCCTGTGTAAGATATTTGTTTGGATGTCCAAACAAAAAATAATGAGAAAAAAATCATGTTCAAGAATTCCTGTGTGAGATATTTGTTCGGTCCACCGAACAAAATGTTAAGGATAAAACAGCCTGTGTAAGATATTTTCTTGGTCGCAGAACAACAAAAAAATGCGATAAAAATCATGTATCAGAGTACATGTGTAAGACAATTTTGTCTGTGGATCAAATCAAAATTAATTTACAAAAGCACATTTCATAAGATCAAAAAGGAATTTCCTTTCAGTCCAAAGTAAAAAATGTCAATTTTTATATTTTAATTGGATGTAATACGTCTTTTTGATCTTATGAAATGTGCTTCTATAAAGCAATTTTGATTTGATTGACCGACAAAAATGTTTTATACATGAAATCTTTTACGGATTTTCATTGTACATGTAATTATTTGGTCAGTCGACCGACCAACATGTTTTACAGGAAATTAAGAAAAGAATTTTTTATCCTTTTTTTTGTTAAATATTAATAAATGAATATTAAATAAATATTTTACACATAAATTCTTGTACAGGATTTTTTTTGTTCTGTCAAAAGTATAAAATGATTTAATTTTAATTTAATTTTTATATTTTCATTGGATGTAAAATTTTCTCTCTTTTTTTTTGATCTTATGATATGTGCTTTTGTAAACCAATTTTGATTTGATCGACTGACAAATATGTCTACTACATGATTTTTATTGTAATTTTTTTGTCTGCCGACCAAACAAATATCTTACATAGCAACTTTGAACAGGATTTTTCATCCCAAATTTATGTTCAGTCGACCGAAAAAATATCTTACACTGGAATTCTTGAATAGAATTGTTTATCATACCTTTTTTGTTTGGTAGACGAAACAAATATCTTTCACAGGAATTCTTGAACATGATTTTTTATGAATGTTTTGTTCAGACAAAAGAATATTTTTTTTTAATATTTTCATTGGATGTTATATGTCTTTTTGATATGATGAAATTTGCTTTTATAAAGCATAATTTTTTTTGATTTATCGACCGACAAAAGTGTCTTATACGGGAACTCTTATACCGGATTTGTATCGTAGTTTTGTTTCGTCAACCAAATGAATATCTTATACAGAAATTCTCATCCTGATTTGTTTTGTTTGCTCGACAACATAAATATCTTACACAGAAATTCTTGAAAAAGATTTTTATAATCTTTTTTGTTCTGTCAAAAGAATAAAATGTCAATTTTTATATTTTCATCGGATGTAACATTTTCTTTTTGATGTTTTGAAATTTTCTTTTGTAAAGCAATTCTGATACGATCGCCCGACAAAAATGTCTTACATTGCAATGTCTTACATTGCCGAAAAAATATCTTACATAGCAATTTTTGAACAGGGTTTTCCCTCCTAAATATTTTGTTTGGTAGACCAAACAAACATCTTACACAGGAATTATTTCTTGAACAGAATTTTTAATCGTAATTTCGTTGATCAGTCAACCGAACAAATAACCTACACAGGAATTCTTGAACAGGAATTTTATGATTTTTTTTTGTTCAAACAAAAGAATATAATGTCATTTTATTATTTTTTATTGGATGTAACATGTCTTTAAGATCGAATGAAATTTTTCATTGTAAAGCAATTTTGTTTTGATTGACCACAAAATGTCTTATACTGGATTTTTTCATCGTATATTTTTGTTCGGGCAACCGATCAAATATCTAATACAGGAATTCTTGAACAGGATTTTTATTGATTTTTTTTGTTTGGTTGAACAAACTTATATCTTACACATGTATTCTTTTTGTTTGCTCAAAAGAATAAAATGTAAACTTTTATATTTTCACAAAAATGTCTTATATAGGAAGTCTTGAACAATATTTCTTAAAGTGACATTATGCCCATCCATGGGTGGATATAGAGTGAACAGGTGAAAGTCAAAATAAGTAAATATTTTCTCATAATTCCTTTCAATTTTATAAGTACTTCACGTGAACGATAAATAACTCACTAGGCCCTGTGAAATGTGTGTAATTATACGTCGGAATGTAACTGTAATCTTCAATTTATAAAAAGAGTGGGACAGTCTTTTAATATATTTAGGTAGATTTATTTTTTACCCTAAACATTTTCAAATATCATGTGTTGGTCAATCACCATTATAACGACAGTTTATTGAAATATATAGTCAATTATAGTCAATTTGACTATGAAACAAGAACGTGTTTGTTAAACAAAAATGCCCCCGGCTCAGATTCTTGTCAGTAGCAATATTTCAAAAAATATTTACCCATTCACTAAGTAATGGACAGAAAAAATTGCCAAAAAATTGTAAACACAAGTTATATAGCTGACAAAGTCATGGCATTTTGTAATTGTGAAAATATAAGTTGCCAAGTCATTGCTCTGACTTGTGAAGTTGAAAAAATATTCAACTTCGTGCAAGTTTTTCCTACCAAATATGAAATACATCTGTCATTAAATAAAGGCTGTATGGGCAAAAGTGTAAATATCTATTTTGAGCACTGGTGACCTTAACCAAACTGACCCCTAACTCTATCCAAAAGAAGAATACAATGTAAGTTATCTTCCTACCAAAATATGAAATACATCTGTCAATAAATAAGGCTGTATAGGCAAAAGTGTAAAAAACTATTTTTAGCACTGGGGACCTTAACCAAACTGACCCTAACTCTATCCAAAAGAAGAATACCATGTAAGTAATCTTCCTACCAAATATGAAATACATCTGTCAATAAATAAAGCTGTATTGGCAAAAGTGTAAAAATCTATTTTTAGCACTGGTGACCTTGACCCAACTGACCCCTTACTCAATCAAAAGAAAGAATACCATGCAAGTTTATCTTCCTACCAAATATGAAATACATCTGTCAATAAATAAAAGCTGTATGGGCAAAAGTGTTAAAATCTATTTTTAGCACAAGTGACCCCAATCAAAACGATGAATACCATGCAAGTTATCTTTCTTACAAATATTTAAATATATCTGTCACTTTAATAAAGGCTGTATGAGCAAATGTGTAAAAATCTATTTTAGCACTGGTGACCTTGACCCAACTGACCACTAACTCCATCAAAGTTTATGTTTCCATCAATTATAAATAACACCTGTCTATAGAATAAGGTCAATACACCTGTAAAAATGTACAATCTATTTTTAACATTGGTGACCTTGACATTGTGAACATTGACCTTGACCCAAATGACCACATACTACACCCAAAGAAGGAGGATTGTATTTAACTAAGACATCACATAAAATATAAAGGCTGTATGAGCAAAAATGTTTATTATTATATATTTTAAACCAATGACCTTGACCTTGACCCTAGAGACCGCTTACTCCACAAAAAATTAGAGGACCATCAAAGGTATCCAAAGGTACTAAATATGAAAGATATCATTAAAGAAATTAAGCAATTAGGGAAATTAAAGATAAATCCAACTTGCCAAAATAGGTTACCCAGACAAGGCCCTATTTTCAAAGTGAAAAAAAAGGGAAATAACTGGGAAATATGGATGACACAGTTATATAACTTGGCAATATCATGTACTTTGTATTGATAAGTAAGTGTGGAAATTATAAAGCCATTAGTAAAGATAGAACTTAAGATATTTCTTACTTGCCGTTTTAGGTTAACCATTATTCATTTTCTAAGTGCTGAAAAGGGCAATAACTTGGTAAATATGAAAGCCAGAGTTATGTAACTTGCCCAGATCATATACTTTGTATTGATTAGTAAGTGTGTAAACTTAGAAGCCATTGGTACAGGTAGAATTAAAGAAAAATCCAACTTGCCGTTCTAGGTTAACCTCGTACCGACAGACGGACAGACGGAAAGAAGGACGGACGGACGGTTCAATCACTATATGCCAGGGGGCATAAAAATGAGCATAATGTCACTTTTATAGTTTTTTCTGTTCGGTTGACCGAACAAAATTTACAAAAAAAATTATGTTTTCATTAGATCAAGGACCAAAATCATTTTTGTCATAGATTGGATGTAACATGATTGAACCTTTCCTTGTTGATCTTGTTTATCATATTTTTTCAAACTCATGAAATGTGTTTTGTATAAAAGATTTGTCCGATTGATAAAACAAAACGTATTTTACAGTAGTTCTTATACAGAAAATTTGTTGGGTTTTTGTTTGTTTGGTTTAGCAATTTTATTTCAAAACATGTAAATTAACATAGTTTCCTTCGTCATGCATATTAAAAATATGCAACAACTGTGGTGCTCGTGTGATTTCTCTGTGAATGTTAACCTGTGTGTGAAGTTAAATTAAACAAGAACACCTCACAGTAACAAAATAAATAAAAATAATAAATAATCAGACGTTTTCATTTTAAAATTTTAAAATGTCTGAAACTGAATATTAATTTATATAAAAGTTTTGAATTTTAAACTTCCTGTCAATTTTTGAAACAAAAAAAATGGGGAAATTTCCCCTTATTTTTCCCCATTACCGTAAAGAATTTTCATTCAGAAAGGGGGATTTTCCCCTTTTTAATTGGGGAATTTCTCCATTTCCTTAATTGGTTAGTTCCGCTAAAGGGAGAATTGCAAATTTCTTTAAAATATGTTCCTTAAATACTTATAAGTTCATCATAAGTATATAATTATCAATACATGTTAAAATTTAAAGAGAAACAATTTCTTTTACTCCAACGAATATTTAATCCCATTTAAGGAAACTGGGAAAATGGACAAATCCCATAGGATGCCACACTTTGAATACTTGCCCGGCACTTAATTTTTGTGCCATCTTTGTATAAACTGCCAATTATCATCTATTTCCATCCATATTACTGTTTCATTTACATTTTTGTATTGATTTTTTATTAAAAAGGGTAGCTGAGTTTGCAAAAAATACGGATTTGCAACTTATTCCGGAGACTGTTGGTGCCTATCAAGTGAGTCCCCTAGATTTCTATCTACACGTAAATTTTTACCAAGCCACGTCCCTGTCTAATGCAACTTATATTCTACACAGCAACTTCTCTGATATTCTACTACTAACATGTAACTCAAGCAACAAACAAATAATATTATACACCTGGTGTTTTGGAAAAGATGCAAATAATCTTTTACATAGTGACTTTTTACATTGTATTTTCAAAAGTGTAAGTTAATTTACCTGATGGACAAATGATTAGATTGGGTTGTCCTTCTTTGTATCCAGGAGGTAGAGATCTACATACCTCACTTGTTTCTTTATTATAGAAAATAATAAAAAAATACTATCCTTTAAAATTTACAAATAAAATGTTGGTACAAAATATTTATTTTTGTATAACCAGTGTTTATGTCAAATCAATAGACACATAGATACATAGAATTAACAGAATAAATATATCATGTTAATTTTAAGACTTTAAAATATTTCTCCAAATCTTTTCCATGTACATTTAAACAGAAAATATTTATCAATTCAAAGAGTAATGTCATCTGTCTTTTTAACAATTCCATATCGAGGTTCTTTTTAATTTATCACAATAGCACATAAAAATCCTTTGAAATTTAATGCACACTGGAGATCCATTTTTAACAATAAACACAAGCTAAATTCAAACAACAAATAAATCGTACCTTTCATTGAGAGATATTTTAAAATAAGACCAAGATGTTCTAGACTAAGATAATCTCTTATATTGGAAGAAATTGATTCCAAGAACTTGTTCCATAACTCCTCTAAGTCATTTATCAAAGGTTCTGATCCAAAAGTTCTGAAATACAGATGAAACTGTAAAAGCACCGTATCCTACTACATAGGCCTGAATGTAACGGTTACACTGTGAAAGTAAAAAGTTATTGCGTTCGTTTTAACATATGATAATTAAATTCTTCATTATCATGTCATTTATATTTGAACACATTATTTATACATAAAGCATTTTTCATTTAAACACATAAATATTTCGATTAAAAATTGATATTTTATTTAAAAAATTGTTATTTGATTAAATTCTGTCAAAGAAGTGCGATTTTCTTTAAAAAAGTGATTTTGTTAAAATATCAATGTTGTATTGGTTAAACAAAATAAAATATCAGTGAAATAAAAACAGTAAGTGCATATTTTATCACTTTTGGTGCTTCTTACTTTTGTTTTCCCAATCCAGATATGTTTGTTGTAATCATAGATTGTATGTCAGTCTTAGATTGGCTCCAGCCAGTGAAAGTTGGTCTCTGTGAAAGATGTTTTCTAACTGGTTTATTTTTTTCTTGCATTGGTTGATCATCATCTTCAGATGTGTCCGTTTCTTCATGATCCATGCACCAAACTATTCCTAGAGTTAAAGAAAAGAAACATAAGAATATTGAAAGTTATACTTGTACGTTATTTATTTACGACTGTGTTGATTCTTATTAAATAATTCCACTTAAACAAGTCCTTGTGCATATTTTAAATTCAATTTTGTTCTGAAAGCTTGTAAATAAATAATTGATATATCTATCATTTTTTATGCAAATTATAAGAAAGAAATAGCAGTTGACATGACCTGAAAAATATTAACAAAATCAACTCGCTGTTATTCATAATAGTTTTATGTAATGACAGGTCAACTTTTCTATAAATGGAAGAACTTTAATATTTTTAACAGATCATTAAGATGCTTATAGATAAGCTTAATTCTAAACCTGCAGTCACATCGTCGGGGTCCACAAAATCCAAAGCTTTAATAGCAAGTGTCTGCTCGTAGCCAGCCTGAATAAGCTCTTGTACAAAGTTCTGTTTCTTCTCATCTTCAGTAGAATCTGTCAAAGTGTTTGCTTCCTCTTGGTCCCGTTCCTCCTCTGCCTCCATCACAGCGCCCCGCTCAATTTCTTCTTTAGCAGAAGTCATTGAATCCAACAGATCATCTAATTATTAATTAAGTGAATTGAATAAAATGCCTGATTACAAACTGAGATAAGTTATAATACAATCAAGACTAAAACATATGCACATGCTTTCCTACTTAAATTGCTGATTAAGACAAAAGCTCTCCGTATGACATCGTGCTCGACTATTCTCAGTGCTTGACAGTAAGAAAAGGGGTATAACTCAACCAGAGTTTTGGATCTGTGCCCCTCATGTCAGATAATCACAGAGCACAAATGGTGAAGATTCAACCTATTACCTTCAGTAGTTTTGACAATATTCTATTCTATTCAAAACAAATAAAAAATTCAGCTCTTTAACTGAAAACATAAAATAAGAGACACTTGTTTCATTTGGTAAGCATAATTATAAAATATCTTCACAAAATATCGTAGATTTAAACTAGTTTACAAGAGTGAATTTGTTGGAAATACTGTTAAAAAAGTTCTAAGAATATATGAAGGTGGTGTACATAAACCATTTGCTTTTCAGCATATCCAAAGCATAACAGAAATCAGAAAAACAAAATGAGCACATAAAAACTAATGAAACTAAACCACAGACGTTAAGCTTGCACAAACAGCTCAATGTGTAACACTTCTGTAAATCTATAGACCTAGGCTTCGAACGTTACAGGTATATTTGGTCACAAGCATTTTTTTTTTAAATCTCTCACGCTATTTTGTTAGATTTATTAGAGAACTTATTAGTTATTTGCTAAGTAACAGACCAGAGTTAGTAGGGAATGATAATTTGGTAAATGTCAGACAATAAACATCGATTTTTCTATCAGTATTTATCTTGACAAATAAAGAAAAGTTATAAAAATATAAAATAACCTGGTGTACAATTTTCTTTAACAGCAGAGAGGAGTGGGTAGATAAGATGAGAAGGCTCTAAATCTGATCCCATTTTGACAAGCTCTCGTTGTAGAATGACCAACTGGTCTACAGTGAAATAATTCAAATGAAGATGATTCTTTCTTTTTTCTTTGATATACTTCAACCATTCCTCTAAACATGTCTCCATAAAATTTGCTAACTCTGGTATTATGTCTTGCAGACCTTCGGTATCAGTTTTTTTCCCCTACAAAAATGTCATTTTATAACTGTTAATATCAACTTTCTTGTTTTAATTACATTTTTTGACGATTCTATATGCCATATTTGTGGCAAAAGTAAGCACTTCAGTAGTAGAAAATCAAACTGAAAACACAGAATAGTTTTCTCATTGCAAAGAATTCACATTGTTGCATGATATTCACATTCACAGCACTAAGGGGTATATAATTTTAGCTCAGTAATTTTTAAACTTGGCTTCTAAGATTTGTTTTTTTTTGTAATCATATCTAATTAATATAATCAGTTTCTGTGAACAATTAAGGAAAACAATGCATTCTCTCCTTCAATGCTTTATATGCACTGTTACATAAATCGATAATGAAAGCAGATACAGACTTAAATAATATCCCAATAAGTGAAACTAACCTTCAACTGGGGTGCACCATCACCTTGTCCAAACTCTAGAATAGCACAAACTGGTCGTTCAGGTCGAGGGTCACAGAAAAACCTGCTTCTCCAGTCTTTAAAAAGTACACATCCAGAGGAACTAAGTTTCATGTATACACTACTTAGTCTAGTTATACTGTCAAATATCTAAAAGACAAATTATCATCATTCAATAAAATCTGTTTTGATTTTTAAAACTTATTTGGTAAAAAGGACTGGATGGCTCAGCTAAACTTTGCTAGAAATGGTAAAAGCCAGTGATGAGGTCACACTGGCTTCCTCATGTTTTTTCAAGGCTAAAAAGAATATAAAATAAGCAACCCAAAGAGCAACTGGTTACTATCTAAGGTAATTGTCATTGTTATTTCACGAGGGAAGACTGTATTTTCCTATTTAAGTCTTAATATGCTATGTAACCCTCTGGTCTTGGCAAATTTTCACCCACGAGGCATGATTTATATAAGTTTTGTAGAAGACCCTAGGTGATTTTACAAGCAAATTATCTCAATCTTGGCTTTGTTTTTCGCAATATTTTTACTACAAGTCTAAGACAAATATGTGACAAACTGGACAATGTCATTTTTGACCAAAGGATATGACTTATATAAATTTTGTAGAGGTCTACGTGGCAATCTAAGCTCTTGGCATTGTAGTTACACAAAAGACTCAAAAGTATTTTACTATTCAAGTCTATATAGACTATTGGACCCCAGTTTGGGGTCAATTAATTTGATTTTGCTGTCAACCACAAAGTGTTGCTATATGCCAAATATCTGAGCTCTAGGCATATTAATTTCTTAAGTAAAGTATTCTAATTTATTTTATTATAAAAGTCTATATTAATTATTTCTTGACCCGCGGCGCAAAATTTATATAAAATTGGGAAAAACAGAATTTCTAAAGAACATCCAAAACGACATCATTGAAAATGTTGCAGACTCGGTTGAATTGAGTCTGTTCATGAATGGTACTGTAGAGTGCAAGTTACCGTCCATGCCACCTAGCACATGGACTAAGTTCTAGGCATAACCGTTTAATAAAAGAATATTTAAATGAAATTTTCTTTAAATCTTAAGTAAACTAAATCATTTTTTACCCCTTGGACATGATTCATGTGACTTTTATTGATAACTAATGTGATGATACATGTCAAATATTTAGGCTCTGGGTATTGTTGTTTCTGAAAGGAAATGTTTTAAAGATTTCAGTTATATTTAAGTCTTTCTTGGCTCCTGTGACCTACTTAGGTATCAGACTGGAATCATTTTTTAACTTTTGTAGAGGACCATCTAAGAATTATTAATTTCTTTGGTTAAAATCTATAAAGTTGTCTAGGAGGCGAAGTTGTTTAAAGAAATTTCGGGACAACGAAGGAGGATGAAGGACGGAAACACACAGACATCTCATAAGTTCACTTTGTGCCCAGATGTGCTTAAAACAAATGAAAACAATGTCAAGATTAGGTTTTTAACTCAAAGCACGGATACAACAAATCATTGTACTCACTTCAAATCTATTCATTTGTACTCCCTTTTATACATTCTGTTACTGTAACAAATATTTCAATGCACTGAGACCTTTTCCCTCACACAATAATGATACACATTATCCTTATCATGATGTTAACATAACATGTTTCTAAAATTACACTTGCCATGGTGAATCTGTCAACACTATCAGAACCCTTCTCTGCCTTGCCTGCCACCAACATAAGTCGGCTCTGTAAATCTTGAAGCTGGGTGAAGTTGTAATTTTTCAACTCTCTTTTCCCTTCTTGTTCTGGCACAGTCAACTTCAGAATATCTGACATTTCCTAAAATTCAAACTTAATTATCAGAATCCTAAAAATTCATATTTCTAACAATTACAAAATGTTTTGCAAGAATGCCAGTGCAGCAAATAATATTTCCAACGTAGTAAAACTTACCATAATTGCACCATCAATCTGTTGTGTCTGCGTCTCTTTCTTCCATGTATTTTTACCGAGTGTAAATATTCCATTAGCATTAATAGCTTCAACTTGCATAAGGGATGTTACCTCTACCGAGCCATGGGCTTGTTTGATTGCTTTAAGCCACTCAAGCTGACCTGTAGTGTCTAGCTGTAAAGGAATATAAAAGGCTAAATTCTTTTATTAGAGATATAAAACACAGGGCAATAAAATGGTAAAATTTCCAAAATGATTTTGAAAAGGATCTCAATGTTAAATGATAAAAAATGCTCATTGTTATAACTAATTCTTTGAGAATAAGAAACAACTTATTTAACAGATTTATCATGTCATTATAAGTACATTGTTCATGTTTTAGCAGATATTGATTTAATCATTCTTTACATACTTATCATGAATGTGATTAAGCTGATTTCTGGTTAACATCTTAGATAGGCTAATTACGGAACATCTAAGATTCACAAAATTGGTCTTTAACATCAAAATGAATAAAACAACAAACAATTTCACAATAAACAAAATTAATTCATGTTTATTGCTTAAAAATACCAATTTCTTTGGGAGTTCAGGATTTGCTTCAAGTTCTTTCCAAACAACATCACAAAGATTCAAGAGTTCCTTGTAACCACAATCCTCATCCAGATCAAATATAAGTGGGGCATATCCTGTCACAGCTGAGTGGAGACATTGAACGCGAGCAATGTTAATTGGTTCATCACCAGCTGACATAAATGCAAGGTCAACAAATACTTTCAGCTCTTTTAATCCAGCTAAAATAAAATGTTTTTGTTTAACTTATTTTGATATAAACCTAACCATATACATGTACATATACCAACATTATATTAAGTATTCATTCCTGACAAATCGTTTGGAGTTTCTTTAATTGAAAATTTTTTTAAAACACATCAAGATAATATTGTACAAGAATCTAAATAAAACTGGGCCATTCCATTTCTAAATTCACTATCACAGGAAAATCATTTTTAAAGTTCTGGTATGTTTTATCAAAGATACAAAGCTTGTAATGTCAATGTCATGCATAGAAGCAAATTGACTATCAGATTTTAACATCAACTTATTTTAGCTTACAATATTGTTCTTGACAGATTCAACAACATGCGAAAAAAGATATCAATGAGTTTACACAAGTTAAACAAGAGCACCGCTAGGCGGAGCATTATATGCCCAAAAGTACTTTTTCTTTTAGTAAGGATGGAGCATTTGTAAGACATGGGAATTAAATACAGTATTACCTCCTTCAAAAAGAACAGAAGAACATTCATGTATATATACAGTTGCTGTTTTTAAAGCACCGCAGTCAAGTTGTTATCTTGTTAGTAAAAATGTTACAACGGATGGACAAAAAGACGTCAGGGGTATAAAGCTGTTAATCCTATAAAATTTACAGCTGTAGGTTGATTAATGCTTGTGTTATTGAGAGAAAATTGTTTCCAGATTATAGGTGATAGTAACCTTGATCTTTGACCTTGTGACCCTAAAATCTATAGGCGTCTTCTACCAAATATGGACAATTATCCTATGAAGTTTGAATACTGTGGGCCAAATGGAACTTAAGTAATGATCCGGAAACCATTTTCAGTATTAAGCTAATAGTGACCTTGACCTTTGACCTTATGACCCTTAAATCAATAGGGGTCTTCTACCCAATATGGGCAACCATCCTATGAAGTTTGAATACTGTGGGCCAAATGGAATTTAAGTTATGCTGCGGAAACCATTTTCAGTTTAACGGTAATAGTTACCTTGACCAATTACCGTGTGACCGAAAAATCAATAGGGGTCTTCTAACCAACATGGACAATCATCCTATGAACTTTCAATACCATGGACCAAATAGAATTTAAGTTATGCTGCGGAAACCATTTTCAGTTTAAGGGTAATAGTAACCTTGACCTTTGACTTTGTGACCCCAAAATCAATAGGCGTCTTTTACTCAATATGGACAATCATCCTATGAAGTTTGAAAACTGTGGGCCAAATAGAACTTAAGTTATGTTCCGGAAACCATTTTCAGTATCAAGCTGAAAGTGACCTTGACCTTTGACCCCAAAATCAATAGGGGTCTTTTACCCAAATGGACAATCATCCTATGAAGTTTGAATACAGTGGGCCAAATGGAACTAAGGTTATGTTCCGGAAACCATTTTTAGTATTTAGCTAATAGTGACCTTGACCTCTGACCTTGTGACCCCAAAATCAATAAGGGTCTCACCCAATATGGACAATCAGTCTATGAAGTTTGAAAACTGTGAGCCAAATGGAACTTAAGTTATGCTCCAGAAACCATTTTCAGTATTAAGCTAAAAGTGACCTTGACCTTTGACCCCAAAATCAATAGGGGTCTTCTACCCAATATGGACAATCATCCTATGCGTTTGAAAACTGTGGGCCAAATGGAACTTAAGTTATGCTTCGGAAACCATTTTCAGTTTTAGGGTAATAGTGACCTTGACCTTTGACCTTGTGGCACCAAAATCAATAGTGTTCTTCTACCCTATATGGCAATCATCCTTTGAAGTTTGAATTGCAGGGGCCAAATGGAACTTAATTTATGCTCCGGAAACCAAATTGCTAACGGACGGAAGGACGTTCCTACAAATGGTCATTTATTGGGTACTACTTTTGTTTAAAAGTACCAAATAAGAGAACAATACTGACGGAATGAATAGAATTATCCAACAAGTGTTCTCTCGTGTGTTGAAGGAACCCAACAAGTGTCCTCTCGTTCGCCTGGAAAGATGGACAGACGGACGGGCAAGGGTAAATCTAACCCCCCCCCCCCCCTAAAGTGGAGGCACAAAAAATCTATTAACAAATGAATTCGGAGTTCAAAAATTAAATGCAGATAATTCTGGGAATACAGGAGCTTGCGTTTTATAAATCTTACCCATATAACAAGAAGTTATAGCAATAAAATAATATTTGTTAACATAAATTCCAAGTTCAAGGGGGAATAATTCTGGAAATAGTCACGCAAGAGCTATGAACCTTGTCACACAGCGTGTGTGTAATGATAGGAAATATATATTTGAAGTTTGAAGTAGATAACCTAAAAAGTAAACAAGTTAAAATATTTCTTAACCTTTTACCCCATGAGCATATTGCGAAAAATGGCCGTTTTCATTGAAAAGCCTCCTGTAACAAGTTCAAACTGCTATGAAACTATGAAAAAAACTTCAATACTAATGAAACTTGGCACAAATGTTGACTACACCATAGCCTCTGTAACAGCATGCTCAATGGTAAATTTCCTGTTACCATGGCAAGGGGGGGGGACGTCTCAAAATTGCCAAAAATCACTATTTTGCATTGTTTTTTTCCATCAAAACTGATTTCAAAGTGCTGCAACTTCTCAAAGAAATGAGATAGAGTAAAAGGCTATTCAGCGTCGGTTACTAGTTACCCTAAGATCGACCTGGGCCATTTTAGCCTGTCACATGTCCAAAATTTTCTTGGCGATGAGGGGGACTCCGCCCCCTTTCAAACCCCCCAAACAGAAGGGGGCACATCCCCCTTCTGGCAACCCCCTGATGTAATATTTGGATGGGGGACGGCGCCGAAAAAGTGGTCACTTTTTTTAACAACATTTCTCAAACGAAAAACAGTGTTTGAGGCCTAAATAGGACATTGTTTCACTGTTTGAGGCCTCAAAAAAGGGGGGGGGCAAAAAGCCGTCGAAACACGGGAAAAGGTTAATGTTCAAAGGAAGATAAATCTGAAAATATTGCTTATTGTTATGAACCTTGTCACATAAGATGACCATGTAATTGATGATAAGGAATATGTATGTGAAGTTTGAGGAAGACACATTTAAAACTAAAGAAGTTATGGTAAAAGATAACATTTTTCAAGTAAAAAATCTAAGTTCATGAACATATATTTGGAGTATGAAGTTGATCCGTTTGATGTAAAAGTAAAAAAATATATTTTTTAAGAAAAAGTTCAAGGGGAGATAAATTGGAAAATATTGGTTATTAGAGTTTTGAACCTTGTGACATAAGATGTGGTTGATACCTTCAGAAATAAAGAAGTAACAGTACAGAAAAAGAAATGTCGAACAACACATATGCCCCCCTTTCTAGCCCTTGACTCACATTATTTGTTTTTTTTTATATAGAAACTTGCCAATTGGTACATGGAAGTGTTCAATTATGGAAAAAAGAAAAACTGGCCCTGAGTCGCTCACCAGAAACAACTGCTTTTCAGTGTTGGAATGTCAATATATTCTTATATTAAATTTGAGCATAGAAAATGTTTAAACAAAAATTTGAAGAAATACCATGACCTGGGGCATTTAAGTAAGCTTTAGCTTAAACGGGGCTAATCAAATTAATATGAGCAAACTTAATAAAAGACTACCTGGCATTTAAGTAAGCTTTAGCTTAAACGGGGCTAATCAAATTAATATGAGCAAACTTAATAAAAGACTACCTAAGAATGCTACAAAGTTTGGTGATCATCTCTCAATTATTTCAGTAGGAAATGATGTTCGAAGATTTTTCTATTTTTAGCTTTAGTGGCGCCTAAAAGGGGCTTATCAAATTAAAATAAGCAAACTTGATAAAAAGAGTACACAAGAATGCTACAAAGTATGGTGATCATCCATCAATTGCTTTTGAAGTAGACGATGTTTAAAGGTTTTTCTATTTCAAGCTTTAGGGGCCCCTAAAAGCGGCCAATCAAATTAATATGAGCAAATTTGATAAAAGATTACCCAAAATGCTATAGACAAAGCTTGGTGTTCATCCATCAATAAGTTCTGTAGGAGAAGATGTTTAAACGTATTTCTATTTTTAATTTTAGAGGCCACTAAAAGGGGCTAATCGAATTAATATGAGCAAACTTAATAAAAGACTACCCAATAATGCTACAGACAAAGTTTGGTGATCATCCATCAATTAGTTCTGTAGCAATAAACGTTTTAACGTATATCTATTTTTTATTTTAGCGGCCCCTAAAAGGGGCCAATCAAAATAAAATGAGTAAACTTGATAAAAGACTACCCAACACTGCTACAGACAAAGTTTGGTGATCATCCATCCATTAGTTCTGAAGATATTAACATTTAACGGTATTTCTATTTTAGCTTTAGCGGCCCCTAAAAGGGTCAAATCAAATTTATATATGCAAACTTGATACATCACTACGCAAGAATGCTACAGACAAAGTTTGGTGATCATCCATCCATTAGTTTTGTAGAAGAAGATGTTTAAAGGTTTTCAATATTTAGCCCTAGAGACCCCTAAAAGGGGCCAATCAAAATAATATTAGCAAACTTGATGGAAAACTACCCAAGAATGCTACAGACAAAGTTTGGTGATCATCCATCAATTAGTTCCGTAGAAATAGACGTTTAAAGGTTTTTCTATTTTAGCATTAGCGGCCCATAAAAGAGGCCAATCAAATTAATATGAGCAAACTTGATAAAAGACTACCCAAGAATGCTACAGACAAAGTTTGTGATCATCCATCAATTAGTTCTGTAGAAGATGTTTAAAGGATTTTCTATTTTTAGCTCTGCTGACCCCTAAAAGGGGCCAATTAGAATGACATGAGCAAATTAAAGTGAGACTGTCACAAGGATGCTACAGACCAAATTTGAAGTAAATCTGCTGAGTAGTTTCAGAGAAGAAGACGATTGTTGACGCATGACGACGGACGACGAACGCCGGAGCATGCCCCTTTTATACCAATAGCTCACCCTGAGCCTTCGGCTCTGGTGAGCTAAAAATGAAGACTTTGTGATAAATAGTTTTCAAGATAATGAGATATTTAAGGCTCCTGTGACCTAGACCTTTGAACAAGTGACCGCAAATTAGGGGTCATCTAATAATTATGTCCAATCAATATTAGAAATACGAAGACTAAATATATTTCAAGATAATGAGCAGAAACCATACTAACATTCAAGAACCCTGTGACCTTGACCTTTGACCTAGTGATCACAAAATCATTAGGGGACACTTTCTATTTATGACCAACCAGTATGTAAAATATGAAGACTTTGTGATCAATATTTCAAAATAATAAGCGTTATCTATTCTGAAATTTAAGGCCCCTATGATGTTGACCTGTTATCTAGAGACCCCAAAATACAGATCAATACAGATCATCTATTGGTTATAACCAATTTCTTTGTGTAGTATGACGACTTTGTGATAATTATCTTTCAAGACAAGAGCCACCGCCGGGCGGGGGCAACGCTCGACTTTTTACTTAAACGCAAACATAGAAAGGTTTGAACATATATTGATGTTTCCTTTTTATAAATTTAGTTGGTCTGTCTTTTTTTTGGTCTGACATTATTTTTGTTTATATATTTTGTATATATATGAATAGAAACATAAAGCATATTTCTAAAAATAGCAACAGTACGCAATTTCTAAAAATAGCAACAATGACGCAATTTCTAAAAATAGCAACAATGACGCAATTTCTAAAAATAGAAAAAATGACGCAATTTCTAATTCTAAAAATAGAAAAAATGACGCAATTTCTAAAAATAGAAAAAAATGACGCAATTTCTAAAAATAGAAACAATGACGCAATTTCTAAAAATAGAAAAAAATGACGCAATTTCTAAAAATAGAAGCAATGACGCAATTTCTAAAAATAGAAAAAAATGACGCAATTACTAAAAATAGCAACAATGACGCAATTTCTTAAAATAGAAACAATGACGCAATTTCTAAAAATAGCACAAATGACGCAATTTCTAAAAATAGAAAAAAATGACGCAATTTCTAAAAATAGAAAAAATGACGCAATTTCTAAAAATAGAAAAACATGACGCAATTTCTAAAAATAGATAAAAATGACGCAATTTCTAAAAATAGAAGCAATGACGCAATTTCTAAAAATAGAAAAAAATGAAGCAATTACTAAAAATAGCAACAATGACGCAATTTCTAAAAATAGAAAAAAATGAAGCAAATTCTAAAAATAGCAACAATGACGCAATTTCTAAAAATAGAAAAAATGACGCAATTTTTAAAAATAGAAAAAAAATGAAGCAATTTCTAAAAATAGAAAAAATGAAGCAATTTCTAAAAATAGAAAAAAATGACGCAATTTCTAAAAATAGCAACAATGACACAATTTCTAAAAATAGAAAAAATGACGCAATTTCTAAAAATAGAAAAACATGACGCAATTTCTGAAAATAGAACAAAAATGACGCAATTTCTAAAAATAGAAAAAAATGACGCAATTTCTAAAAATAGAAAAAAATGACGCAAATTCTAAAAATAGCAACAATGACGCAATTTCTAAAAATAGAAAAAATGACGCAATTTTTAAAAATAGAAAAAAAATGAAGCAATTTCTAAAAATAGAAAAAATGACGCAATTTCTAAAAATAGAAAAAAATGACGCAATTTCTAAAAATAGAAACAAGGACGCAATTTCTAAAAATAGAAAAAATGACGCAATTTTTAAAAATAGAAAAAAAATGAAGCAATTTCTAAAAATAGAAAAAATGACGCAATTTCTAAAAATAGAAAAAAATGACGCAATTTCTAAAAATAGAAACAATGACGCAATTTCTAAAAATAGAACAAAAATGACGCAATTTCTAAAAATAGAAAAAATGACGCAATTTCTAAAAATAGCAACAATGACGCAATTTCTAAAAATAGAAAACAAGAACCGGTTGAACCGGGTGATGCTCCCCGAGAAGGTTCTGGACACAGGAAAGTATTAAAAAAATGAACAAAGGGCAATAACTCCAAAATTAGACCTGGCTTTGTTTAGGTTCTTGAAGCGTTGCAGTTCTATCCAATTATATCTAGCTACCTACAAAGTTTCATGTTGATATCTCTAATAGTTTTAAAGTAATGTCCAGGACAAAAGTCAAAAAGTAAAAATAAACAAAGGGCAATTACTTCAAAATAAGGCAAGGCAGAGTAATGATTCTTAAGCACTGCACTTCCACCCAATGAGACCTATCTATCTACAAAGTTTCATGTTGATACCTCTTATAATTTTAGAGTAATGTCCCAGACAAAGTTCAAAGTGTCAAAAATGAACAAAGGGCAATAACTACAAAAGTAGGCAAGACAGTGTTACAGTTCTTGTGCACTGCAAACTTACTCAATGAGATCTATCTACCTACAAAGTTTCATGTTGATATCTCTTATACATTAAGAAATATGTCCCAGACAAAGTTCAAAGTGTAAAAATAAACAAAGGGGGATAATTCAAAAATTAGGCAAGGCAGAGTTAAGGTTCTTGTTCACTGCACACCTACTCAATGAGATCTATCTACCTACAAAGTTTCATGTTGATACCTCTTATACTTTTAGAGTTATGTCCCGGACAAAGTTTCAAAGTGTAAAATAAACAAAGGGGGATAATTCAAAAATTAGACAAGGCAGAGTTACGGTTCTTGTGCACTGCACACCTACTCAATGAGATCTATCTACCTACAAAGTTTCATGTTGATACCTCTTATACTTTTAGAGTTATGTTCTGGACAAATTTCAAAGTGTAAAATAAACAAAGGGGATAATTCAAAAAATTAGGCAAGGCAGAGTTACGGTTCTTGTGCACTGCACACCTACCCAATGAGATCTATCTACCTACAAAGTTTCATGTTGATACCTCTTATACTTTTAGAGTTATGTCCGGACAAAGTTCAAAGTGTAAAATAAACAAAGGGGAATAATTCAAAAAATTAGGCAAGGCAGAGTAACGGTTCTTGTGCACTGCACTTCTACTCAATGAGATCTATCTACCTACAAAGTTTCATGTTGATACCTCTTATACTTTTAGAGTTATGATCCCGGACAAATTTCAAAGTGTAAAATAAACAAAGGGGGATAATTCAAAAATTAGACAAGGCAGAGTTACGGTTCTTGTGCACTGCACTTCTACTCAATGAGATCTATCTACCTACAAAGTTTCATGTTGATACCTCTTATACTTTTAGAGTTATGTTCTGGACAAATTTCAAAGTGTAAAATAAACAAAGGGGGATAATTCAAAAATTAGGCAAGGCAGAGTTACGGTTCTTGTGCACTGCACACCTACCCAATGAGATCTATCTACCTACAAAGTTTCATGTTGATACCTCTTATACTTTTAGAGTTATGTCCCGGACAAAGTTCAAAGTGTAAAATAAACAAAGGGGAATAATTCAAAAATTAGGCAAGGCAGAGTAACGGTTCTTGTGCACTGCACTTCTACTCAATGAGATCTATCTACCTACAAAGTTTCATGTTGATACCTCTTATACTTTTAGAGTTATGTCCCGGACAAATTTCAAAGTGTAAAATAAACAAAGGGGATAATTCAAAAAATTAGGCAAGGCAGAGTTACGGTTCTTGTGCACTGCACTTCTACTCAATGAGATCTATCTACCTACAAAGTTTCATGTTGATACCTCTTATACTTTTAGAGTTATGTCCCGGACAAAGTTCAAAGTGTAAAATAAACAAAGGGGATAATTCAAAAATTAGGCAAGGCAGAGTTATGGTTCTTGTGCATGCACTTCTACTCAATGAGATCTATCTACCTACAAAGTTTCATGTTGATACCTCTTATACTTTTAGAGTTATGTCCCGGACAAAGTTCAAGTGTAAAAATAAACAAAGGGGAATAATTCAAAAATTAGGCAAGGCAGAGTTTACGGTTCTTGTGCACTGCACACCTACTCAATGAGATCTATCTACCTACAAAGTTTCATGTTGATACCTCTTGTTGTTTCAAAGTTATGTCCCGGACAAGAAAAGGGGACGGACGGACGGACGGACGGACGGACGGAAAGACGGACGGACGGATGGACGGGACGGACAGGACAAGGCGGCCGACTATATGCTCCCCCGAAATTTTTTCGGGGAGGCATAAAATGACGCAAATTCTAAAAATAGCAACAATGACGCAATTTCTAAAAATAGAAAAACATGACACAATTATATACATGTATATATATATTATATATATATATATATATATATATATATATATATATATATATATATTTGATATATATATATATATATTTGATATATATATATATATATATGTATATATATATATACATGCATATATATATATATATTTATATATATATATATATACCTGCATATATGTATATATATACACACACACATTTATATATATATATATATAATACATATACTATACATACACACACACCAATAAATGCACAATCTGAGAAAATTCAGTAATATAACCTTCAAGGTCAAGGTCATTAAAGAGCCCAAGCAAATTTGGGTTTGATAAACAACAAGGTCTGGTCATTAAGAATGTTCTGTTATAATATGAAGTTTATCCCTTCTAAAATAGCAAAGTTACAGTCAGTTACTGCCAAAACAATGAAAATTTCAATAATTTGACCTTCAAAGGCAATGTCATTAATGAGTGAAGGTCAAGGTCTTTCGGTATATTTTTAACAGTTATCTTTGAAGATTATTATGTTCAAGTTTGAAGACAATCCATCCAAAAATAACAAAGTTACAGCCAATAATAGCCAAAAAAATGAAAATTTCAATAATTTGACCTTCAAAGTCAAGGTCATTGATGAGTGAATGTCAAGGTCTGACTGGTTATTTTTAAGGGATATCCTTGAAGATTATTATGTTCAAGTTTGAAGACAATCCATTCAAAAATAACAAAGTAACAGCCAATAACAGCATGAACAAGCAAAAATTGGACTTTTAACCTTGAAGGTCAAGGTCATTTATGGATGAAGGTCAAGGTTAGTGTGGTCTACTGAAAGGTCTTGTCCCAAGGGTTGTTGTGGCCAAGTATGAAGACAATACACCAAGAAATAAAAAAGTTATGATCCAGGTACAAGTTTTCGGACGGCAACGGCAACGGCAACGGCAACGGAGACGGCAACGGCAACGGCAACGCCGACCTGACTATAACAATACCTCAACTTTTTTTTCAAAAAAAAAAAAAGTCGAGCTAAAAATGAGCTGAAATTATACTACCATTCAAAGACCCTTTGATCTTGACCTTTGACCAATTGACCCAAAAATCTAAAATGGGTCATTTACTAGTCTTGAACAATCAATATGTGAAATATGAAGACTTTGTGATAAGAATTAACCAAGATAATAAGCAGGAATAATATTGCAATTCAAGGCCTCTGTGACCTTGACCTTTGACCTAGTGACCCAAAAATCAATAGGATCATTAACTAGTTAAGACCAATCAATATGTGAAATATGAAGACTTTGTGATGATTTGTAACCAACATAATGAGCAAAAACCATTCTGACATTTAAAGCCCCTGTGACCGTGACCTTTTGACCTAGTGACCCCAACAACAATAGGGGTCATCTACTAGTTATGTCCAATCAATATGTGAAATATGAAGACTGTGATGATTCGTAACCAAGATAATGAGCAAAAACCATTCTGACATTTAAAGCCCCAGTGACCTTCACCTTTGACCTAGTGACTCCAGCATCAAATGGGGTCATCTACTAGTTATTACCAATAAATATGTGAAACATGTAGACTTTGTGATGAATTCTTTTCAAAATAATCAGCGGAACCATTCAGATATTTAAGGTCCCTTTAACATTGACCTGTCACTTTAAATCAGTAGGAATCATCTCCTTGGTATGGCCAATCAATATGTGAAATATGAAGACTTTGTGATAAATAGTAACTAAGATAATAAGCCAAATAATATTACCATTCAAGGCCCCTGTGACCTTTACCTTTTGACCTTGTGACCCCAAAATCAAAAGGGGTCATCTACTAGTTATGTCCAATCAATATGACAAATATGAAGACTTTGTGATGATTTGTAACCAAGATAACGAGCAAAAACCATTTCTGACATTTAAAGTCCCTGTGACCTTGACCTTTGACCTAGTTACCCCAATATCATATGGGGTCATCTACTAGTTATGAGCAATCAATATGTGAAACATGTAGACTTTGTGATGAATTATTTTCAAGATAATCAGCGGAAACCATTCAGACATTTAAGGTCCCTTTAACCTTGACATTTCTCTTAAAATCAGTAGGAGTCATCTACTTGTTATGACCAATCAATATAAGAAATATGAATACTTTGTGATGAATAGTAACGAAGATAATAAGCCAAACCATATTACCATTCAAGGCTCCTGTGACCTTGACCTTTTGACCTAGTGACCCCAAAATCAAAAGGGGGCATCTACTAGTTATGTCCAATCAATATGTGAAATATGAAGACTTTGTGATGATATGTAACCAAGATAATGAGCAAAAACCATTATGACATTTAAAGCCCCAGTGACCTTGACCTCTGATCTAGTGACCCAAACATCAAAAGGGGTCATCTACTAGTTATGACTAATCTATATGTGAAACATGTAGACTTTGTGATAAATTCTTTTCAAGATAATCATCGGAAACCATTCAGACATTTAAGGCTCCTTTAACCTTGACCTTTCTCTTAAAATCGGTAGGAGTCATCTACTTGTTATGACCAATCAATATGTGAAATATGAAGACTTTGTGATAAAAAGTAACTAAGATAATAAGCCAAATCATATTACTATTCAAGGCCCATGGAAATCGACCTTTTGACCTAGTGACCCCAAAATCAAAAGGGGTCATCTACTAGTTATGTCCAATCAATATGTGAAATATGAAGACTTTGTAATGATTTGTACCAAGATAATGAGCAAAAACCATTCTGACATTTAAAGCCCCTGTGACCTTGACCTTTGACCTACTGACCCCAACATTAAATGGGGTCATCTACTAGTTATGACAAATCTATATGTGAAACATATAGACTTTGTGATGAATTATTTTCAAGATAATCAGCGGAAACCATTCAGACATTTAAGGCCCCTTTAACCTTGACCTTTCTCTTTAAATCAGTACGAGTCATCTACTTGTTATGGCCAATCAATATGTGAAATATAAAGACTTTGTGATAAAAAGTAACTAAGATAATAAGCCAAATCATATTACCATTCAAGGCCCCTGTGACCTAGACCTTTTGACCTAGTGACCCCAAAAATAATTTGGGTCATCTTCTAGTTATTTCCAATCAATATGTGAAATATAAAGACTTTGCGATGAATTGTAAGCAAGATAATGAGCAGAAACCATTCTGACATTTGAGGCCCCTGTGACCTTGTGCTTTGACCTAATGACCCCAAAATCAATCGGGGTCATGTACTAGTTATGTCCAATCAATATGCGAAATATCAAGACTAAGATAATCAGCTGAAAGCATTCTGACATTTAAGGCCCCTGTGACCTTGACCTTTGACCTAGTGAACCCAAAATTAATAAGAGTCATCTTCTAGTTATGACTAATCAATATGTGAAATATGAAGACTTTGTGATGAATTCTTTTCAAGATAATCAGCCAAAACCATTTTGACATTTAAGGCTCCTGTGACCTTGACCTTTGACCTAGTTACCCCAAAATCAATAGGGGTCTTCTACTAGGTATGACCAATCACTTTGTGAAAGATGAAGGCTTTGTGAGAAATTGTTTTCAAGATAATCAGCGGAAACCATGCAAAACAATATACCCCCTCTTCTTCGAAAGGGGGCATAATATCATTTTTTAAGGAAAATTATAAGTTAAAGGGGAGAAAAAATAATCGTGTGAGAGTTATTAACCTTGTCACATAAGATGAGGTTGATGATAAAGAACATATATTTGAAGTTTGAAGTTGATCCCTTCAGAGGGCCATGATTGCCCTGAAGTCGCTCACCTGTATATAGGCCCCATGAGCGGGGCCAGTTTAAACCCCAGGGCTTTTATTTGAACAAACTTGGTAGACACCCATTAGAAGATGTTTCATGCTAAACATCTAAGGTCTAGCTCTGTGGGTTCTTTAAAAGAAGATATTTTTAGTTTTTACTATATGCATATAGGGAAAATCAATGACCCCCTGGGGTGGGGCCAATTTTGACCCCAGGGCTTTTATTTGAACAAACTTGGTAGACACTCACTAGAAGATGTTTCATGTCAAATATCTAAGCTCTAGCTCTTTGGATTTTTAGAAGAAGTTTTTCCTTTTGGTTGCCATGGCAACCAGTGTTCTGCATGGAATTAAATTCTTTGAACAATTTTTAAAGGTGACCACCAAAGGAACATTCCTGTAAAGTTTGGATGAAATTGGCTCGGTGGTTTATGAGGAGATGTCATTTAAAGTAAAAGTTTACGGACGACGGACGCCAGACAAAAAGCGATCACAAAAGCTCACCCTGTCACTTTGTGACAGGTGAGCTAATAAAAATTTATAGTGAAAACTATTTTACTGCACCGAAACTTTAATCTGAAAACTGGACGTGGACACAGACATCAACGCCAAGTCAAGAGAACAGCTCTTCATACACTTTGTATAGTTGAGCTATAAATGTGAACTCTAGAGTGTAAACGAACAAATGTGGACAGACAACGGATGACGGACATTCAACGATCATAAAAGGAAAATCAATGACCCCCGGGGAGAGGCCAATTTTGACCCAGGTCTTTTTTCTAAAAAACTTTGTAGACACTTTACTTGGAGATATTTCATGCCAAATGTCTATGCTCAAGTTCTTTTGGGTTTTTAAAAGAAGATTTTTTCTAAGCTTTTTCTTTTGTTTGCAATGACAGTTCTACATGGGAATAATATTAAAAGGTGACCACCAAAGGAACATTCATGTGAAGTTTGGATGAAATTGGATAAGCAGTTTATGAACAGTTTACAAGGGGACAGCCGGACGCCGGACAAATTGTATTCACAACAAGAGCACCGCTAGGCTGAGCATTATATGCCCGAAAGTGTTTTTTTTAGTAAGGATGAAGCATTTGTAAGACATGGGAATAAAATAAAGTATTGCCTCCTTAGCAATCCTTTGCCAAATAGCAATCCTCCTATGAAGTTTAAATATTGTGGGCCAAATGGAACTTAAGTTTAGCTCTAGAAGTTGTTTTCAGTTTTGAGGTAATAGCGACCTTGAACTTTGACCTTGTGACCCAAAAATCAATAGGGTCTTCTACCCAATATAGATAATCATCCTATTACGTTAGAACACTGTGGGCCAAATGGAACTTAAGTTATATTCTGGAAACTGTTTTCAGTTTTAAAGTAATAATGACCTTGACCTTTGACCTTGTGACCCAAAAATCAATAGGGGTGTTCTACCCAATATGGACAATCATCCTATGAATTTTGAATATTGTGGGCTTAATAGACCTTAAGTTATGCTCCGAAAACTGTTTTCAGTTTTAAAGTAATAGTTACCTTGACTTTTGACCTTGTGACCCCAAAATCAAAAGGGGTCTTCTACCCAATATGGAAAATCATCCTATGACGTTTGAATATTGTGGGCCAAATGGAACTTAAGTTATGCTCCGGACACAAAATTGTTAACGGACGGAGGGACAGACGGACAGATAGACAGACAGACGGACGTACGCCAGGGGGTATAACGTAATAAGCCCGAAATTCTTTCGGGCATATAAAAAAATGGTGTCACTTTATGACAGGTGAGCTAAAAATAAAGAAAAAGAATAAGATTATCTGCTGTATTAAAATTTTGTTCTATTTTGAAAGCGAACATGTATATCAAGTTTGAAGTGAAAAGGGTTTATAGTATCTGAGAAAATAGACCTTAACAAAAAGTTTAACCAGTGCTGACTTAAAAAAAATAGAGCTAAAAGTATGCAATTATTAGATACAGACAATTAAATTTAACCTACATGTCTCCATCGACTCTTTTAGCCATTGTACAAGTGGTCCACATTTCACAAACGCTTTCAGGCAATTTTCTTTATCTGGTGTCAAACCTTTGAGAAATTCACAGGCTTTCATCACAGTGTTGTTAAAACTTTTCATGTCTTGATCAGTTTCCCCATGCTAAAATAGAAATGATACAATCAACTGATGCAATATACATGTATATATCACAAAAAGGCATTTTGATACATATTAGAGCAGGTGTGGGTATTACCGAACATGCATGTATTGCTGAACACAATATTCTTTTCACCATAACCTTCTTAATATTCCTCTAATAAGGCAGTGACATCATAAACATGATGTCACTTCCTTTCCCGACATATCTGTTATATTTCCATCATGATCCTTGTCGAAGCAAAGACTTTCAAGACTAAAATACTACAACGCTTGAAAAGTATTTACTCTGTTAAAAATAATATAATTTTAGATACCTGATGTCATAAGGTATTATGGTCACGTGATTTCGATAAATCACATGTTTCTTGTTATTTGTGAAGCAAATACATGTATTATGATATGGGAAATAACTCAATATGTCACTTAGATATATATTTACTGAGTTATTTGCATGTTCAGAATTACAAGCATTTAAATTTTGTCATGTGTGAATTACCGAACACAGTGCTTACAATGATTGAAACAACACAGTTATCATTATTATAGCATTATACATTTATTTAAATACAGTTATAGTAGTAATATAAATAATCAGACAGACATAATTTCTTTTAATTTTCTAATGGATGAGCAGGCAGATAGACACAAAACGGCAGCGTTATTCACCATGTAGTTAAACTCTATTAGTTGAATTAAAGAAAAACAAGCAAATTAGTTTAATTTATATCCCTCGCTGAGTACTGGTTATAACTAACACAACAACTGAAGACAACTGAAGGCTTTATCTATATATATTTATCATGGCATAAACAGTAGTATTCTTTGTACATGAAAAATATTTAGGGCAATAAAAGAGCCATAACTATGCGTTAAATAGTTATATCTGAACATGCCAATTAGATGCAAATTGCCTTTTTGTATTGATGGTTCCTATACAGTTTTGTTGAAATCAATACAGCAGTTGCAAAGAAATAACAATATTGCTCTATAATCATACTACATAACAAATCAAGGGCCATAACTCCGTAATGAAGGGTCTGGTCTGAACAAGGCAACACATTATGCACATCTCCTCATGGTATTGACGGTTCCCATAAAGTTTAATTGAATTCCAGCCAGTAGTTGCAGAGAAGTAGCGGGGAAACAATTATTGATCTATGCACACTGCATATCTAATCTAGGGCCATAACTCTGAGTTTAAGTGTCTGATCGAAACAAGGCGAAGATATGTTCATCTCCTCTTGGTATTGAAGGTTCCAATAAAGTTTGTTGAATTCAAGCCAGTAGTTGCATAGAAGTAGCGCGGAAATGATTTATGCTCTATACGCATAATGCACAACTTATCAAGGGCCATAACTCTGAGTTAAAAGGTGTGAATAGAACAAGCTGACAATACCCGCATCTCCTCTTGAAATCATAAAATTTCGTTGAATTCCAGCCAGTAGTTGCAGAGAAATAGCAAGGAAACGATTATTGTTTTATATGTATACTGCATATCTAATCAAGGACCATAACTCTGACATAAAGTGTCTGACCAAAACAAGCCAATGATATGCGCATCTCCTCTTGATATTGAATGTTCGCATAAAGTTTCGTTGAATTCCAGCCAGTAGTTGCAGAGAAATAGCGCGGAAACGATTTTTGCTCTATACTCACAATGCATAACTAATCAAGGGCCATAACTCTAAGTTGAAGAGTCTGACTGGAACAAGGTGATGATATGCGCATCTCCTCTTGATATTGATGAGTCCCATAAAGTTTCGTTGAATTCCAGGCAGTAGTTGCAGAGAACTAGCGCGGAAACAAAATTCGGACAGACATCCTTACATTTGTATTCTTGTTTGGTATTTTACTGGGTAAAAAAGTACCCAACAATACATTAAAATTCATTAAAAATACCCAACAATACATACGGAATTAGTAGTTGATTAATTAGTTAATTGGTAGTTGTTGGGTATTTAGTACCCAACATATACCCTCTCGTGCGCTCAGACGGAAGGACGTATGGACAAGGCCAAAACAATACCCCCCTCCCGATTTCGTCGGCGGGGTATAAAAAAAGTATGGGATTCCAAAGTTCACCCCTCACAATACCGTCCCTTTGAAATACACTGGTCATAAGTGGGACAGTTCTAACTTAGTCTGAGGAAAGACGTATTGTTGAATTGGTCATGCACATTTCACATATCGGCCATGGACGATCCAGATAAGATCTTGCACACACTTGAACTTGAAAAAACTTGGTGAATGTCGCTGAACGGTTTTTTCGTGAAAACGAACCCAGTAGATCTTGGCTGGAGGGTTACTTTTGCGGCAACCCTGAACTGACCCTTAGAGCAACCATTCAGCTTGTAAAAAGAGAGAGTGATTGTTTCCCCAGAAAAGTTTAAAAGATGTGTTTTCTGAATTCAAACACTACCTTGAGGAGGAGTTAAACTATATTTCAGATTACCTGAGTATCTGATAAGTACATAAATGTGGATGGAATTCATTTGGAGTACAAATATTGTTAAGATCTTACGGTCGGCTGTTGTTGAATAACTACTAATTTGTCTTTTAATATTTATAAATATGAACATGTAATACATTGTTCAAAAGTGAATACTTGTAAAATAAATATTGCTTACATCAATAATGAAATGATATTGTTATAAATCTATCTATATTTCAGGTGAAGATTAACATTTTTTTAAAAAGTTGGCAGTTTTTGGAAATACACGCACGTGTGTTCGATGTTACACACATATGACTGGTACAGCAAGCAGTCAGGTCTAATATATAAAATGTCATAACCCTTTAGATAATGCGTGTAGATAAGTGTTTCTTGCATGTTTATGTAAAATAAATCTAATATTTGTCAAATGTCAATTGCAAATTGCGAGTACTGCGTGTATAACCGAATACTACGTATTTCACCTTAAGTGTTCGGTAATACCTACACCCGCTCTACACAGAACATAAGACTTCACTCATAACAGGTAGAGCTTGATGGGAAACAATTTTATCAAGTTGTTAGCCTAGTACATATTTGTGAGATCAACTTGACTATAAAACTCAATGTCTGTGATCGACTATCATTGGGAAATGTAGCCTTGCTCCAGGGTTGGACAACAGACCCCCTTACTATCTTACTTACTATCATCATGATAAAAGTTTTAATGTGTTCCAAAACAACAACAGTCTTAAACTCCTAATGACCTTAACAATGATATACTGTTCTCCAAAACATGAGGGCCTTGGAGCCCTTACCTAAAATACATTTCTAAAAATGTAACAAATCCTCATGCAACTAATATTATTAAGCAATTGGCTAAAATAAGATTGTCATCTTTAACAAAAACATTTGTAGTTGTCTGCTTGAAATAACTAAATGAGAAATATCACAGCTCTAGGCATTGTTGTAATAAGGAGCATTAAATAAACAGCAGGTGTCAAGTGCCATGTGGCAGCTATAAAAAATTTCACAGTATTTCACATTAGTTTTGAAGTATGAATACCAATGTAGCCAATGCTAGGGGTTGTAAGGGATAACAAACTTTTAAAGACCCCTTATAATTTATAGACTTAAACAAACCATGTTTTTCATATAATATTGTTGCTTTAAATGTATCACCCATTTCAAAACAAGAAGGTGTTTTTTATACAAAACAAGAGCCGGTTGAACCGGGTGATGCTCCCCGAATAGGTTTTGGACACAGAAAAGTGTATCTTTTGTAGTTTCAGAGTTATGTCCCAGATCTTATTATCAGATCATATATATCTTCAAAGTGTGATAATTCCAAACATAGGCAAGGCAGAGTTACTGTTCTTTGCACTGCACTTCTACTCAATGGGACACATCGTCTCAATATGTTGATCATTTCTGTAAAATAGTTATAAAATCCGACTTCAAATAACAAAGTTATCGGCCGGACATGATTTTGCTGCAAGGTCATGCTGTTCTTTGCAATGCACTTCTACTCAATGGGACACATCGTCTCAATATGTTGATCATTTCTGTAAAATAGTTATAAAATCCGACTTCAAATAACAAAGTTATCGGCCGGACATGATTTTGCTGCAAGGTCATGCTGTGACCTTGACCTTCAAGGTAGTGACCCAAATGTTGCAAGCGACGCTTCATCTCAATATGGTGATCATTTCTGTGAAATAGTTGTAAAATCCGACTTCAAATAACGAAGTTATGGGCCAGACACGATTTTGCTGCAAGGTCATGCTGTCACCTTGACCTTCAAGGTAGCGACCAAAATGTTGTACGCGACACGTCGTCTCAATATGGTGATCATTTCTGTGAAATAGTTCTAAAATCCGACTTCAAATAACGAAGGTATGGGCCAGACACGATTTAGCTGCATGGTCATGCTGTCACCTTGACCTTCAAGGTAGCGACCCAAATGTTGCACGCGACACGCAGTCTCAATATGGTTATCATTTCTGTGAAATAGTTGTAAAATCCGATTTCAAATAACAAAGTTATGGGCCGAACACGATTTTGCTGCAAGGTAGTGCTGTGACCTTGACCTTCAAGGTAGTGACCCAAATGATGCACGAGACATGTCGTCTCAATATGGTGATCATGTCTGTGAAATAGTTGTAAAAGCCGACTTCAAATAACGAAGTTATGGGCTGGACACGATTTTGCTGCAAGGTCATGCTGTCACCTTGACCTTCAAGGCAGCAACCTAAATGTTACGTGCGATCCGTCGTCTCAATATGGTGATCATTTCTGTGAAATAATTGTAAACTCCGACTTCAAATAACGAAGATATGCGCTGGACACGAATTTGCTGCAAGGTCATGCTGTGACCTTGTTCTTCAAGGTAGCGACGCAAATGTTGCGTGCGACACGTCGTCTCAATATGGTGATCATTTCTGTGAAATAGTTGTAAAATCCGACTTCAAATAACAAAGTTATGGGCCGGACACGATTTTGCTGCAAGGTCATGCTGTCACCTTGACCTTCAAGGTAGCGACCCAAATGTTGCACGCGACACGCAGTCTCAATATGGTTATCATTTCTGTGAAATAGTTGTAAAATCCGACTTCAAATAACAAAGTTATGGGCCTAACACGATTTTGCTGCAAGGTCATGCTGTCACCTTGACCTTCAAGGTAGTGACCCAAATGTTGCCTGAGACACGTCGTCTCAATATGGTGATCATGTCTGTGAAATAATTTTAATCTCCGACTTCAAATAACAAAGTTATGGGCCAGACACGAATTTGCTGCAAGGTCATGCTGTGACATTGACCTTCAAGGTAGCGACCAAAACGTTGCGTGCGACACGTCGTCTCAATATGGTTATCATTTCTGTGAAATAGTTGTAAAATCCGACTTCAAATAACGAAGGTATGGACCAAACACGATTTTGCTGCAAGGTCATGCTATCACCTTGACCTTCAAGGTAGCGACCCAAATGTTGCACGCGACACGCAGTCTCAATATGGTTATCATTTCTGTGAAATAGTTGTAAAATCCGACTTCAAATAACAAAGTTATGGGCCGAACACGATTTTGCTGCAAGGTCATGCTGTCACCTTGACCTTCAAGGTAGTGACCCAAATGTTGCACGAGACACGTCGTCTCAATATGGTTATCATGACTGTGAAATAGTTGTAAAATCCGACTTCAAATAACGAAGATATGGGCTGGACACGATTTTGCTGCAAGGTCATGCTGTCACCTTGACCTTCAAGGTAGCAACGTAAATGTTACGTGCGATCCGTCGTCTCAATATGGTGATCACGTCTGTGAAATAATTGTAAACTCCAACTTCAACTAACTAAGATATGCGCTGGACACAAATTTGCTGCAAGGTCATGCTGTGACCTTGACCTTCAAGGTAGCGACGCAAATGTTGCGTGCGACCCGTCGTCTCAATATGGTTATCATTTCTGTGAAATAGTTGTAAAATCCGACTTCAAATAAAAAAGTTATGGACCGGACACGAATTCGGGACGTAAGTATGTACGTTCAGAAGTACGTACGTACAGACGGACGGACAGACAGACAACCATGCGACTATATGCTCCACCGAAATTTTGCTGAGAGCATAAAAATGTCTCCCCTGTATGATATCTAAGGATGAAACAGCGACACAGTTCGACCAATGAAAACCTGGAAACCTGGGACAGGCATTATGTGATTGTTGACCTTGGGTCTTCTTTTGAACTTTTGTACAGGTGTAAACAAACCCTAATCCCATAATGACTATCCTCTAAGATTGGACAGATGGGCCCGAAAGTACAAGTTTTTTATCGAATGAACACAGAATATATCCCATAATGTTACTATGGACAGACATGCAAGCAAATTTAAAGTCATTTATATTATTTTCTTTTGCTTAAAAGAGGTTCATTGGCCCTTCCTTTGTTGTTACGGAAAGAGCTCTGTTTTTCTTTTTTTCTTCTTTTTAGTTATATGGCCCCTATCAATTTTCGGTATTGTGAAGGAGGCAAAAACAAAATGTCTAGCCATATATTACACCATATTAATAAAGTTTCTTCAGGGGCAAGGACATCTTTTTTATTCATATGGGGCATTACTTATATAACTGTTGTAAAGACACGAGGTGATGCTTTGTGCTCTAGGCACTGTATGAAAATAAAATTTAAAACAAATTAAAGTCCGTTTTTACCTACTCATGAATCAGACTGGTACTATGTATAAAAGTTTTGTAGAGGGCCACCTAAGAATCATTCATGTGAAATTTGGTCAAAATTTACCATGTGGTTATGGAGATGTTTTGTTCGGAAATTGTGTGTAATAATTTCATTATAACGACAAATGTTGACAGACGGACAGACTACCATTTTCTAGCACTTCATACTCTGATAAGATAAAACAACACTTAGCTAATCATGTTTACCATGACCTAGGACTACACTGTTACCCAAAATAAAGAAGTTCTCATTTAGTCCCCCATGAAATTTATATACTGTATCCAAAGATAATTAGAAAATTTCAGTTAACTTACTGTTGCAATAACTCTGATCTGTGAGAAATCACCCTTCAAATTGTATTCTTTAGCAAATTTTAGTATTGTCTTTGCTCCCTTTACACATGTTTCTAATTGTCTGTACTTTCTAAGCTGGTCAATACGCTTATCTATAATGTTGTCTAAAATACTCATCGTTCTTAACTCAGCTTTCATCTGGTCATAATTATCTCTATACTTCTGGCTGACCAGCTTCTCAAAGTCTTGAAACTTAATATTACCAGACTTTATCTTGTTTGTTATTGTGTCCCATCTGTAATTATATATCACAAAATTGCTTATCTTTAAGAAATAAATGGACATGGAAAATCAATTATTTGCTGCATAATTCCTCTTTTGCATTAATTTAAATTCAATTTTTATTTGTTTGCAAACTATACATTTAATTCAAAACTTGCTAGGGACGTGAGTGATGTTGCAATTTTTCATTATCAGTCATGTGCACACTCTGCCAAACCGAGTCTGCATATTTTTATGAAATTTTGTTAAGATATAGGCATCCAAAGGATCACTCTTTCTCAAGAAATTTGGTAAATCAAACCAATTATTTAGCAGTAATGAACAAATAAAAACAGTGTATTATCATATAGCATCCTGACACAATGATACCAAAATTTAAACTCACTGGTTTTTCACAATATTCCAAACATTCTGCACAACATCATCCAGCGTAGAGCATTGGTTAAACACTTCTTTACACTGTGCATTCCAAAGCATCATGAATGTATTACTGGTATAGCAAGCATGTAGTTGTGGTACCACATCTAGTACAAGAGGAGACAACTTGAATGCACACAGTCTGGGCTGGTATGTATCTACAACGTCTACTTTAGTTATATCAGCTGGTACACAGAATTCTCTGATTTGATGTATCTCTAAATCCTCCTGTTTCTTCAGTGTATCATCAATACTTGATGTGTCAACTAGCAAACATATTCAATATTAGTTATTAGAGAGATTACAATTGTTACTCATATAATACAGCAAGTGAAAAAAACACAATGAAAATAATTAATTCATTTAAAAGGACAAAGTTTAACTAGTTTACCATGTTCTTACATGGTTATAATTATAATTTTAGCTTCAAACACATTTATGTTCTTTAATACAAGATTGAAAGACAATACTGATTGTATAGCCTGATCTGTTTTCTAAACAAGGGGGGCACTGGCTCCAAAGCACTCACCTGAGAACATATTGTAAGGGCCACTTTTAACAATAAGGACAAAATACCGAACAACTATGGTAGAGGACCTATATATGATTTAATATACCAAATATTTAGCTAAGCTCAAGCACAGAACCTTCAGACAAGAAGTTTTCAAAGTTTTTATCATATACATTTTAGGAAAACCTATGACCCCTGGACGCGGCCAATTGGACCCCAAGGCTATAACTGCAACGATCTCGGTAGAGTTCCACATAACAATGCTGCATGCCAAATACCTAACCTTTGGCTTTTGTCAATTCAGAGTACAAGTGTTTTTCAGTAGTTGATGAGAAGAAGATGTTTGCATAAAAAGTTGATGCACTGATGGACATCGGAAAAAATGTGATCACAAAAGCTAAAAAACTAACCGTTGGCCAAATGTGTACAAACAGATGCAAAAATTGCCATTTGTTGAGCTTCATGCTGGTAGGCTTCTAATTCCCTCTCTCTGATCTCAATGGCTTTTCTAATAAAGGCTGCTGTATGTTCTGTCTTTGTTTTCACTAACTCTGCCAACTCTGGAAATTTGCCTTCCTTTTCTTTTATCAAGCTTAGCTCACCAATAACTATTGCACCTGTCAATAAAGCTGTCAGTCTGCTGTCAATTACAGAGACAGCTTGGGTCAAACGCTGGCTACATTCAACTGTCAGCATTTCCAATTTTTTCTCGTCTTTATCTAAAATGCAAAAATTAAGTAAATAATTAAGAATACCATTTGTTGGTTCATTTGTTTTATGTCAATTTCAACGTTTTTGGTCAAATCTCGGTGGTTCATCTTCTTACTATATAACAAACTGATAATTGCTAAGTTCTACTCAAGCGAATGACTACTTATCCAACATGATTTCTCAATCAAATGATTATTAGAAACAAGCAATTGGTTTATACAGAATTTATTTAAAGTTTGATTGTTAAGGAAGCTATTCGCTTATAAACACACTTTCGAATCCAATTCCTCGAACAAACCAGTACTAAGCAATGGGTGTAAAGTTTCTTGCTCATGGAAACAACGACATGCCCCTGTCAGGGTTTGAACCCATGCCGCTTGCGATCATTAGATTACTAGTTTGAAGCGTTAACCACTCGGTCATGTAGCCACAAGCAATTTAAATAGTACTGCGGGCAATCCATCAGTCCCCTACCAGTTCGAACTCCAACAACATTCTTAGGGTCCATTGGAATACAACAGATAATCAAAAGATCTAATTTTCTCAGGATGAATATGTATAACTAATGTTTCAACTTATCTTTATTTTCAGTAAATTTGTTAAAAAAGTTCCAAGTCCTTTAAAAGTGATCTCAGGAAACAGTTTCTAGAAAAGACAGATTGATTGATACTCTGAGAGTAAATCTTTAAATGTTCCTGGTTGTAATCAGATTGAGAATAAAACATTAAAATATAAGAAAATTCTTAAACTAAAGCGGAGATAACTCTTGAAAGAAGAGCCCGGTTTGAACCGGGTCATGCTCCCGGAATAGCTATTTGACACAGAAAAGTACATCTTTTGTAGTTGCAGAGTTATGTCCCTGGACAAAGTTCAAAGTGCAATAATTCCAGAATCAGGCAAGGGCAAGTGCTGGACTTCTAATAAATGAGATCTACCTACAAAGTTTCATGTTGATACGTGTTATGGTTTCCGAGTTATGTGCCTGACAAAGTTTAAAATGTAAAGATGAACAAAGGATAATAACTCCAAAACAAGGCAAGGCAGAGTTAAGTTTCTTGTGCACTGCGCATCTACCTATTGAAATCTATCTTCCTACAAAGTTTCATGTTGAAATCTCTTATAATTATAGAGTTATGTGACGAACAAGATTTTTCTTAAAGAGATCATTCAACTACAGGGCTAACCAGAGTTCTGGTTCTTTTGCAATGCACTTCTACCCAATGAGATATATCGACCTACAAAGTTTCATGTTGATTTCTCTGATAATTGTAGAGTAATATCCCAGACAAAGTTCAAAGTGTAAAAATAATTAAAGGGCAATCACTCCAAAATTTGGCAAAGCAAGGTTACAGTTCTTTACACTGCACATCTACTGAATGAGATCTATCTACCTACAAAATTTCATGTTGATATCTCTTATAATAATCGAGTTATGTCTCGGACAATATTTTTCTAAAAGGGGAGATAATTCAAAAACGGGGCTAACCAGAGTTATGGTTCTTTTGAAATGCACTTCTACCCAATGAGATCTATCTACCTACAAAGTTTCATGTTGATATCTCTTATAATTTTAGAGTTATGTTCTGGACAAAGTTCAAAGTGTAAAAATGAACAAAGGGCAATAACTCCAAAATTAGGTATGGCAGAGTTACGGTTCTTGTGCACTGCACAGCTACCCATTGAGATCTATCTACCTACAAAGTTTCATGTTGAAATCTCTTATAGTTAAAATGTTATGTCCTGAACAAGATTTTTCTAAAAGGGAAGATTATTCAACAAAAAGGCCATGATGACCCTGAAATC
Source organism: Ruditapes philippinarum (assembly GCF_026571515.1). NCBI lineage: Eukaryota > Metazoa > Mollusca > Bivalvia > Venerida > Veneridae > Ruditapes > Ruditapes philippinarum. Next base: position 266,260 of record NW_026857915.1, on the reverse strand, counting down.
GCTCACCTGTATATTGGCCCCTGGGCCAAGGTCAATTTTAAACCAGGGGCTTTCATTTGAACAAACTTGGAAGACCCCCATTAGAAGATGTTTCTTGACTAATATCTAAGCTCTAGCTCTTTGGGGTCTTTATAAAAAGATTTTTCAAGTTTTTGCTATATACATAGGGGGGAAAGCAATGACCCACCCCTGGGAGGGGCCAATTTTGACCCCAGGGCTTTTATTTGAACAAACTTGGTAGACACTCACTGGAAGATACTTAATGCTTAGTATCTAAACTCTAGCTCTTTGGGTTTTTTATAAGAAGATTTTTTACGTTTTTACTATATACATATAAAAGGTAAATCAATGACCCTATGGCCTTTCATTTGAACAAACTTTGTAGACACTCATCACACAATGTTTCATGCCAAACATTTAAGCTCTAGCTCTTTTGTTTTTTAAAAGAAGATTTTTTACGTTTTTACTATATACATATAAAAGGTAAATCAATGACCCTATGGCCTTTCATTTGAACAAACTTTGTAGACACTCATCACACAATGTTTCATGCCAAATATTTAAGCTCTAGCTCTTTTGTTTTTTAAAAGAAGATTTTTTTAAGTTTTAACTTTATGCATATAGGGGAAAATCAATGATCCTTGGGGCGGGGCCAAAATTTCTACATAGTATATAGTGAAAAAATCAACAAAGGGCCATAATTCTGTTAAATTTGGTCGCAGCAAAAATTCCTTCCTTTACTACCATCTACACATTAAGGTTGTTCATCCCTGGAAGTATAGGCAAAATCGCCATCCGGTTTAAGAGGAGTTGCGTTCACAAGATGTCGGGACGTACGGACAGACGTACGGACGGACGTTCCAACATTTTGGGTTTAGGGGCTATTTTCTTTGTTATTTTCTTTGTTTTCTTAAGGGCTACTAGCCCATAAACCCTTTGATCACGGAATGAACCTATTGTTCTCTTTTGTTCTCTTTTCTGTTATATAGCCCCTAAACCCAAAATTTTTGCTCGGACAGACGTACGCACGGACAGACATACGGACGGACGGAGGACAAGTGAAACGCCATATGCTCCCCGCTTTGTAGGGGCATAAAAAGAAAGAAAACAAACATTTTACCTGGCTAAGAATTGAACTGTCGACCTTGATCCCAAGGGGTGGAGCTAATTTTTACCCTTGGGTTTTATTTAAACAAAAATCTTCTTTAAGTAACAGTGACCTTGACCTTGATGACAGACGCCTGTGTAGCAATCCCAAGCTGCCTCTTGATATAAACTATCCATACACCAAGTTTGGTGTCAAAAGGCCAAAGCAAACACAAGTTATTGAGCGGAAACTGAATTTCTTTTTTCAGTAACAGTGACCTTGACCTCAATCACAGACACCTGGGTAGCAATCCCAAGCTGCTTCTTGATATAAGCTATCTTTACACCAAGTTTGGTGTCAAAAGGCCAAAGCAAACTCCAAGTTATTGGGCGGAAACTAAACTTCTATTTTCAGTATCAGTGACCTTGACCTTGATCACAGACACCTGTGTAGCAATCCCAAGCTACCACTTGATATAAGCTATCCATACACCAGGTTTGGTGTCAATAGACCAAAGCAAACACAAGTTATTGAGCGGAAACTGAATTTCAATTTTTAGTTACAGTGACCTTTATCACATACACCTGGGTAGCAATCCTATGCTGCCTCTTGATATAACCTACCTACATATCAAGTTTGGTGTCAACAGGCCAAAGCAAACTCAAGTTATTGAGCCGAAACCAAAGATCGCCGCCCCCCTGCCGCCGACTTAGGCATTACAATAACCCAGTTTCCGTAAACCTGGTTAATACAAGAAACATCGATGACCCCTGGGGCCGGGCCAATTTTGACCCTAGGGCTTTTATTTGAACAAAGTTGGCAGAAATCTATTAAGAGATGTTTTATGCAAAATATCTAAGCTCTAGCTTTTCTGGATTTTCACAAAAAGATTTGTTTAAGTTTCTACTATATACAAATATATAAGGAAAATCAATGACCCCCTGGGGTGGGGCCAATTTGACCCTAGGGCTTTTATTTGAACAAACTTGGTAGACATCCACTTGAAGATGTTTCGTGCCAAATATCTAAGCTCTATCTCTTTTAGATTTTCACAAGAGGATTTTTTAAGATTTTACAATAAACATAAAAGGAAAATCGATGATCCTAGGGCTGCGCTAATTTTGACCCTAGGGCTTTTATTTGAACAAAGTTGGTAGACATTTACTAGAAGATGTTTCATGCCAAATATCTAATCTATAGTGCATTTGAATTGTCACAAAAAGGTGTTTTAAGTTTTTACTATATACAGACATGTATAAGGAAAATCAATGACCCCCTGGGTCGGGGTCATTTTTGACCCTAGGGGTTTTATTTCAACATATAATTAAGAAGGTTGAGTAAAAATAATTTCTAGAAAAAAATAAGTTCAAGGGAGACATGATTGTTGAAATAGTCAAGCTAGAGTATTGAATCTTCTGACAAATAATTTGAGTGATAACAATAAACATATATGTGGTTTGAAGTAAATACATTAAGTATAAGTGTGAGTTATAAAACAAAAACATGCATGAAAGTTTAAAGGGGTTATTCTGATAATTTTTTTGCCATAGTTGTAATCCTTGTCTAACATGATGTGGTTGATGATCAGAAACATATATTTGAGGTAAATGCCTTAAGAAACAAGCAATTATCATAGTATTGCAAGCAATTATTCATAAGTTGCCTACCGGTTAGAACCCCAGCAACATTCTAAAGGGCCACTGGCCATTCACTTATGTCTCTATTTTAAGTAGATTTGTTATAAAAGTTCTTTAAAAGTGATCACAGGAAACAGTTTTATGTACAGACAGACAGACTGAAAGACACTCTAAAGTTATTTTTTTAAACATCCCTGTTATCAAAATATAACATTTTTAAAAGCAAAATTCTTAAAAAGGAGGTATATCTTGAAATAAAGATGCAAGACGTCATACACGATGTGAGTGTAACAAAGAACAATTAGTAATGAAGGTGTTGATAATGAATGTTTATTTTGAATTTGAAGTAATTTAAGAAAGTTAAAAAAAAATCAATATTTTTTTTTCATAAAAATTCTAAGTTCAAGGGAGGAAATTCTGATAAATTTTGTGCTAGAGTTGTAAACAGACGGATGGAGGGTAAACCTAAAGTCCCCTCCGGTAAACCGGTAGGGGACTAATAAAGAACTTAAATCGTGAAAAAGCGTAAATACGTGAATCAGAGATCTTGACTAGGTTGCCGAAGCTTGGTGAGCAGGACAACTCTGAATAAAGTCAAGATTAAAATGATTAATAATTTCCATACTGCCATCTAACAATATATTTTAAATTTCATAAAACTGTTTCAGCACTTTTTGAGAAAATCACAAATATTATTATATTTGCCATATTTTAAGCATATTTGTTGCCACAGCAACCAATTATTCAACATAGGAAGACAAGAAAAAGTGCATAATAAATCTCCTTTTTGCATTATCACTGGATCCAGTTAATGTGGTAAATTTGCCATATTTTCAGTCTATTTGCTGCCATAACAACAACAGCTCCCAACATAGGAAGTAAAGAAAATATGTGCATAATATCCAGACTGCCATCTTACCATATATCAAGTTTCATAAGAGTATTTTTAGTACTTTTTGCGTTATCACGGGAACAATTTTTGTGGACGGACTAATGGACGGATAGGCGGACGGACTGACGGATGGTAAACCTTAAACCCGCTACGGTCATCCCGTTAAGGGACAAAATACGCCCTCTGATTGAACCAACAACCCCACAAATACTAATCTGATGCTCTCCTTATTGAGCTAAGTGGACAGACCTAGTATTTTATAAGATAATGAAAATCATTTCAGACATATTCTTTTATTCACAGTTTAACCATATATCACATAACTTAAACAAGAGGGCCATGATGGCCCTAGATCGCTCACCTGACCCCTCAAACTCATCCGAACCATTACCTAGACAAGCATTCTGACCAAGTTTCATGACAGGTGAGTCAAAAATGTGCCCACTAGAGTGATTATCCATATTTGAGCAGTGTGACCTAGTTTTTTACCCAGGTAACCCATATTTGAATGTGACCTAGAAATCATCAAAACAAACTTTCAGACCAATTTCCAGGATACTTGGATCAAAACAGTTGCCATTAGAGTGTTAACAAGATTTTTCTAATTTTAGCTCCGGTGACCCAGTTTTTCATGCAAGATGACCAATGTTCGTCCTCATCCGAGCAATTCCCTAGACAGGCATTCTGACCAAGTTTGGTGATAATTGAGTCAAAAATGTGACCACTAGAGTGTTAACAAGGTTTTTTTTTCATATTTGGGCGGTGTGACCTAGTTTTTCATCCGAGATGACGCATGTTCGAACTCATTCGAGCAATTAATTACCTAGACAAGCATCCTGACCAAGTTTGATGACAATTGAGTCAAAAATGTGACCACTAGAATGTCAACAAGGTTTTTTCTATTTTTAACTCCTGTGACCTAGTCTTTCGTCCAAGATGACCCATATTCGAACTCATCAGAGCTATCTTCTAGACAAGCATCCTGACCAAGTTTAATGATGATTGAGGCAAAAATGTGACGGCTAGAGTGTTAACAAGGTTTTTCTATATTTAGCTCCTGTGACATAGTTTTTCATCCGAGATAAACCATGTTCGAACTCATTTGAGCTATCACCAAGACAAGCATCCTGACCAAGTTTGATGATGAATTCCCCCTTAAGAGAAAAGTTTAATAAAACATAAAATATAACAATCCTTTAAAATATGAAAGTTGCATTCTTACAGTCTGTTTAGTACTTTGATAATAGTAATAATGGCAGTTTATATACCAAATTTACAAGCTTTCCCAAAAAGTTTTAGAAATTATAATACCATATGAATTACAAAGTGAAGTTACTTACAATATATTTTCAGATACTGTAATAATGGAGGCCATCTCAGAAGATGTCGTAACATTGACAGTTCTTCTCCATATCCTGTCTTCACATTTTTGTCCCATTCTGATATGAACATATGGGAAAGCAGACTTCCAAATCGCATATATTCATGATGTAAAAAGCGTCCATAATCAACAGTATACCCTTTAGCAATAGCCTGCAAAATAGCAAATAGTTTAATTAATAAAATAATTCATATACTAAATCATTCCGTTCCTAATGTTTATTCAATTGAAAGAAATTGTCAGTTGGGGATTTTAAAAATGAAAAAGTTACATAAAAAACCGAGTGTGTTTGCCAAAAAAAATTCAAATTTATCTAACTCCCAAAATAGTACTTGCATCTGTTTTAAAGGTACTAAAAACAAGAACACCACATGCAATGTTGAATTTTATCTGTTAAAATAACCACTTTTGACAAAAATTGTTAGTTAAAAATGGACATAATTCCAAACACATAGCTTTCAGAAGTATGTCCCTTGTCTAAAGACTGCCTCTTGTCATGATAAGTGTAAGTATTCCCAACATCATATTAACACAAATTGTTTGAGTAATGGTCCGAATTAAAATTGTGCATGACAACGACTATGAAAATGATGACAATGAAACGACAATAACTCTGCAACAATCATAATAACTTGATTTGTGCTTAGAACAGACAAGATAAAAATAATCAGGATGAGGACATGACAAATTAATTCCTGAATAGCCTGTTCAAACTTATTTTTTGAGGGTGTAGAATTATTACTTAACCAGAATGTTGTGAACGTTCTTCAAACAGTTCAATATCAAATGAGACGAAATTGCTGGCTTGAAATCTGATCTTCAAAGACCCTGACCTTAAAGTTGAATGCCTGAAATATGTTTAATGCACATGATTTCAATGACATTCCTGCTGAGAATCTGACTATTACTAATGCTGTTCTTTAAGCTGACACTTAATTGCTAACAGAAAACAGACATATAACCAAAGAGAATTTACTCACCAGAAAGGCAGCTTTACTCATACAGTCTTGCATTGATGGGTTGTACTCATCTACCTTTTGACAGTAAAGCTCAACAAAGTCCTGCATGAACTTATTCACTGTGCAAACCTTAAAACAATTTTTAAAAGGAAATGTAATATCACTATAAAAGTCAAAAAACCTTTTTCAAGTCATATGGAAGAAGTCATACCTGAGTCAAAATGGATGAAAAAAATTATTCACAGGTCTACTTTATATTTGAATGTCATTCCAATTTAAAAAATATCAATAATTTTAAAATGAAATCAATTATGCTTTTAAATAGAATTGATTGATTACAACAAATGCAACATTGATGAACATTATTTTTTTGTAAGTTGAAGATGCAACATAAATATCTTATTTGCAAAATATGCTGGTTAAACATTGTCAGGTGCAAAAATAACATGTATATAATAGATCTCTTAATGATCCTTGATAGTACAATGAGATCACTGATTTAAAATCTTACTTCTTCCCGGCAGAAATAAGTCAATGTGTAACATTTGCACTGGGTGGGGTTTTTTGTTGTTTTTTTTACTTCTGCATAATGATTCATAGACCTTTGTATATGTCCACTAAGAAATGCAATGCAAATGCACTGTTTTCAAGCGTACTTCACTTCAGTATTGTTATCTTTTTGTTTTCCTTAGGGATCTTTGATACCATAAATTTAATTTTGAAAATGAAGTAGCCTTAAGCCAGTCAAGGGGGCGTGAAAGATGTTGCACTTTTTCATTACCCCTCATGTTCAGACTCAATCAAACTGAGTTTTCTTTCTTTTCGTTTCTTATCTATACTATTCATCTTTTTGCAACTTCATTTAAGTCAATTTGATAACTTCCCATTATATTCGATAATTTTTTTGTTTGTTTGTTTCATTTTACGCCTTTTCCCAACAGTTTTTCAGTCATATAGGCGGGTAGTTTCCTAACCATCGTTCCTGGAGAATTACACAAGTACTAGACTACCTTCCTCTGCGCTAAACTACCAAAGCATCTCCCGGGGATCAAACCCACGCCAGAGAGGTAACTGGATTAGAAGTCATCGACTCTAACCCCTCGACCACGGAGGCGGTTATATTCGATAACAAATTTTCATTAACCCATTACACGATACACATGCCTTTTATCGCCTTTTTCAACCCCCCCCCCCCTCTTTTTGTTGTCTAAAATGGTGAAAAATGCCTTATTTAGGCACCCAACACTTGTTTTTTTTAGAAATCTTGTTTAAAAAAGTGACCATTTTTTTCGGCGCGCCACCTGATCCAAAAGATACATCAGGGGGTTGCCAGAAGGGTGGGGGCGGTAGTCCCCCTCATCGCCAAGAAAATTTTGGACTTGTGAGAGGCTAAAAATGACCCCAGATCGATCATAAGGCAACGTTTAACAAACGCTGAAAAACCTTTGACTCTACCTCATTCCATTGAGAAATTGCAGCACTTTGAAATCAATTTTGATGGAAAAAATCAACGCAAAATAGTGATTTTTGGGCAATTTTGAGATGTCCCCTTGTTGCCATGGTAAAAGAAAATTTAAGACTGAGCACTTTGTTACAAAGTCAATGGTCCAAATAACATTTGTGCCAAGTTTGATTAGTATTGAAGCAGTTTTTATAGTTTTATAGCAATTTGAACTTTGAGACTTTTCAATGAAAACAGCCATTTTTCACAAAATGCTCATGAAGTAATGGGTTAATGGACAATGTGCATTGTAAAGAAATATGAATGTGTATTATGGTTGTGAAACAAGACAAAAATAACAACAAAGATCAACAATGCAAAGCAACATTCAGAGAATGCAACCTATCAGAATAACATGTTAATGTTCTCATTATATCTAATAAAATATTTTATAAAATACATGAAAAGGGAAAAAAAGATCATTATTTTACTTTTAAGTCTTTAAATAGTTGTGAAAAAGAATTTTATTTAACACATGAATATTTGTGTAAACAGAGGAAACACTATTTTCAAATAGAATTTAAAAGTTTAACTATGATGTTGTGCATAAAAGTAACATTTGCAGAGGACCAAAATGTGATGAAAGTATATATGCCTGGAAAGATTAACATTAGCTATGCCTGTATACTGCCCTAGCTAACATATTACAATTCTAATTTACCTTGTTCTGTAGCTTTTGTAAAAGTCTCTCAAAAATCATGGAATTCCATGTGTTTCTTATATCTTCAGACTGTAAGACCACTGGGGCAAAAATGTTGTTCCAAACCTAAAAAGTATTGAGATACACCATTAATAACAACAAGATCTACTGCCAGGCGGGGCAGTGCTCGTCTTTTTTACTTTTTTCTAACATCAAATAAAAAGCGTTTTAAATCAAAGATCAAAGTCAGTTCAACCCTTTAGATTGACTTGTCCAAAGGTTGCTTTGCTCAAGTATAAAGATAATCCATTGCTTAATTACCAAGTTACATCCGATTATAACTAGAACTATCACTAAATGTGATAAATGTCTTGTATGTTGCATTTCCTTTCAATAAGGTTTGCCATTGATGAAATTTTATTGATTTACTCTGTAATAAGTCCAGAAAGGCAAGGAAAAGGAACAAAGGGCAATAACTCTATAAATACTGAAGATGGAGTTATGGTTATTGTACACTGCACTTCCTCTCATTGTGCTTGACCATTGTATGAAGTTGTATTGAATTCCAACTACCAGTTTTCAAGTTATGGACTGGACAAAAAAGTAACAAAGGGCAATAACTGTAATTAGTTCAAATAGAGTTATGGTTCTTGTGCACTGCACTTCATCTCACTGCCCTTGCTCATTGTATAAAGTTTTATTGAATTCCAACCATGAATTTTCAAGTTATGCACTGGACAATAAAAAGTAACATAGGGCAAAAACATTTTAAGAAGTCAAGAAAAGAGTTATAGTTTCTGTGCACTGCGCTTCCTCTCAATATACTTGACCATTGTATGAAATAGTATTGAATTCCAACTAGCAGTTTTGCTCTGGACAAGAAAAAAGTAATGGAAAAGTAACAAAGGGCAAGAACTCTATAATTACACTGGACAGAGTTATTGTTCTTATGCACTGCACTTCCTCTTATTGTGCTTGACCATATGAAGTTGTTTTAAATTCCAACCAGTATGTTTTAAGTTATGCTCCGACAAGGATAAGTATCAAAGGGCAGTAACTCTGTAATTTGTCAAAATGGAGTTATGGTTCTTGTGCACTGCACTTCCTCTTAATGTGCTTGACAACTGTATGAAGTTGTATTGAATTCCAACAAGTAGTGTTCAAGTTATGCTCCGGACAAGGAAAGTAACAAAGGGCAATCACTCTGTAATTAGTCAAGATGGAGTTATGGTTCGTATGCACTGCACTTCCTCTCTCTGTGCTAAACCATTGTATGAAGTTATATTGAATTCCAACCATTAGTCTTCAAGGAATGCACCGGACAAAAAAGCAATGGAAAAGTAACAAAGGGCAATAACTTTATAATTAGTCAAGATAGAGTTATGGTTCTTGTGCACTGCATTTTCCCTTATTATGCTTGACCATTGAATGAAATTGTTTTGAATTCCAACCAGTAGTTTTCAAGTTATGCTCCGGACAAGGAAATGTAACAAAGGGCAGTAACTCTGTAATAAGTCAAGATGGAGTTATGTTTCTTGTGCACTGCACTTCCTCTTAATGTGCTTGACCATTGTATGAAGTTATATTGAATTCCAACTATTAGTCTTCAAGTTATGGTCCGGACAAAAAAAAGCAATGGAAAAGTAACAAAGGCCAATTACTCTGTAATTACTTTAGATAGAGTTATGGTTCTTGTGCACTGCACTGCCCTTTATTGTGCTTGACAATTGTATGAAGTTATATTGAATTCCAATCATTAGTCTTCAAGTTATGCTTTGGACAAGGAAAATGCAACGGACCGCTGGACCGACCGACCGACCAACCAGCCGACTGACCGACCAACGGGTGACTCCTATATACCCCCCCCCCCCCAACTTCGTTTCGGGGATATAATAATAATCAGTGAAAATTTAATAATTTGACCTTAACGTTCAAGGTCAATTTGAGTTTTAAATACATGATCAAGGCCCTGACATAAAAGCTGTTGTGCCTAAATTTGAAATTTATCCATTTATAAATAACAAAGTTATAGTCATTGCAGAAAAAACAAGAGAATTTTATTAATTTGACCTTATATAAAAAATCGGTGAAGATCAAATAATCTAACCTTCAAGGTAAAGGCCACTAATGAGCCAAGATCAATTTGCGTCTAATATACACAAAGGCCTTATTCTAAAGATTGTAGTGTCTTAAGATTAAGTCAATCAGTTGATAGCAATAACAAAATCAATAATTTGACCTTCAAGTTCAAGATCATTTATAAGTGAAGGTCAAGGTCAGTCTGGTTAGCTTCAAGATCTATTGTGATCAAGTCAAAAACAAGTTATAGTCACTTATTGCAAAAATCAAAATTATCTTTATTTTAACATTTGACCTGGAGGGTCAAAGTCATTTATAAATGAAGGTCAAGTTAAGTCTGATCTACTTGAAGGTCTTTTCCCAAGGCTTTTGTGTTGACAAGTATGAAGACAATACACCAACAACTTAAAAGTAATGATTAAGATTAAAGTTTGTTGGCGGCAGCAGGAACATTTACATGACTGTAACAGTACCTTTATCTTTTTTTCTTTGAAAAAAAGTCGAACTAAAAATGAGTGATGCACACATGCAAGACTCAAACTTATTCATTAAAATGGAAGAGCTCCAAATCAAGTGATACAATAATCTTTCATCACTTATATTTTTATTTCAAATTTTCATAGCATACATATTGATAACTGTCTTTTTTTTATCGTTTTATAAATATGTTCACTTCATGGCCTCATTTGTATCATTCCTGAGAAGTTTCATTAAAACTTTGAGTTGATGTAGTTAATAATGATGAATAACAACAATAACAAGAGGGCCATGATGGCTTGAAATCGCTCACCTGAAATTAAAAACTCTCCATGACACGGAACACGTAATATGGTAATCTATGAACAAAAGCAGATATAAAATCTTGGGCATGGCCAAATATCACCCCAGGGCTTTTATTTGAACAAACTTAGATGACACCCACAAAAAGATGTTTAATACTTAATATCTAAGCTCTAGCTTTTATGGTTTTTGTAAATAAGATTTTCTAAGTTTGTAATATAAACATATAAGGGAAAATCAATCATCCCGGGGGTGATGCCAATTTCGACTCAAGGGCACTTTTGACACTCAATAAATATTTCATGCTAAATATCTAAGCTCTAGCTCTTCAGGCTTTTATATAAAGATTTTTTAAGTCTTTACTATAAACATGTAAAGAAAATGACACCCCTCCCCCAAACATGGGGCTTTTATTTCAATAAACTTGGTAGACATCCACTAGAAGATGTTTCATGATAAACAGCTAACCTCTAGCTCTTTGGGGTTTTTAAAAGATGATTTTTTTAAGTTTTTACTATATAAAAGTATTAAGGAAAATCAATGACCACCAGGCAGGGAAAATTTGGACCCCAAGGGCTTTTATTTGAACAAACTTGGTAGACACTCACTAGAACATGTTTCATGTCAAATATCTAAGATCTAGCTTTTTGTGCTTTTCAAGAGAAGATTTTTTAAAGTTTTTTTTTCTTAGGGTTGAAATAGCAACCAGAGTTCTGTATGGAATTAAATTCTTTGAACAATTTTCAAAGGTGACCAACCAAGGAACTTTCCTGTGAAGTTTGGATGAAACTGGCTTGAAGCGATGTATGAGGTAATGTCATTTATAGTAAAAGTTTATGTACGAACGGTTGCCGAAAGAAAAGTGATCACTTTGTGACAGGTGAGCTATCGACAGACCAAATCCTGGTTGAAATCCTTGAGAAGTTAAAGAGCTGCACTACGAAAGTACAGTTAATTTTCCTTTATATAGTAAATTATGGGAAAAAAAGAACACAGGGAAATATTCCGTCTAAATAAAGATTACAAAATTTGCTTAAGAGCACTGATAATAATTTATGTGAAAATTTGGATGAACTAGAGCTATCACTAAAGGTGATTTATACCCGCACAGCAACTTTGACTTTTTGAAAAATAAGTGGTCTGAAGAAAAATTTGAACTAAACCTATAAAAGATGAAGTATCAACTGTGCACAAAGAATTATTGCAATTTATTGCAATCCCAACCATGACCTTCATATTAACTTGCTATTAACCAGGTTTGGTTACAATATTTCATTCCTAACTCTAGTTATTGTCCGGAATTCATTTTTTTATTTTTAGAAATGACTTTGACCTTGAACACTGGGAATCCAAATGCAATACCAATCTGGGTTTCCACAGAAGGTTGCTATATACCAAGTTTAATTACAATACCTCTTTCCAAATTCTACATATTTATTGTTTGGAAACCATTTTTCTATTTTTAGTAATGGTGACCTTAATCTTGACCCAAGGGAGTCCAAATGCAATATGTATATTGAGGGGGTATGAATATATCAGGAATGTTGCTAGGAGAAATTAATCATAAAATATTTGTATGCCTACTAACTAGCAAACATTTAGCTATGTATTTACCAGTATTGTCTTTTAGAAAACCTTAAAAATCAACAACAATCAATAACATAATACACATATTAGTTAGTTAAAGCAACATTTAAGAGCATACTTACATCTAAAATAGCTTTCATTTCTACATCCCACCTATTGTACTTCTCAACATGTCTCACCACATCATTTGCATTTTCCCTTAGTACATTTTTCTGGCTATCAACTCCTTTGCCTGTTATTTTCTGTTCTACCATGATTCTGTCATACACTGCAATGCAGTGGATAAAGACCTGGACACACAGCTGAATTGTTTCAACTCTATTGTTTACAAGACTTCTTTTTAGCATGTGAGATGCAATGTGGTAGCACATTGTCCAGCTTGAAAGCTGATGACTGTCACTTAAAAAAAGAAATTTAACATAATGTACCTTCTGTCTGATATTTGTAATAAAACTTGACAACATGCCGAGGGGAACTTGCTAAATTAAAATCCCTCCCAAAATGTTGATGGTGTGGCCTATGGAGGGTATGACATTATATTAAATATAAAACAAGAGTCATTGCCGGGTCTAAGCACTTTTCTACTTTTTTTTTTACTTTTTCTAAAATAAATTGTTCAAACAAATCTTTAAAAAAGAAAATTAAAGAAAAAAAAATGTTTGAAATTTTTGTTTCATTTCAATAGGTTTGTCTGTGAGTTACACTTGTCGTTTTGTCTAAGTATGAGTCATTTCCATAAACAAATGTCAAAGTTAATAAAAATTAATGAGCAAAATCCAATCATCTGATTTCGACGGTCAAGGTCATATCTAAATTATTGAACGCATTTGTTGGGTTACAGGTGTTGTTTTGTCCACATATGAAACAAATCCTTACATAATTAACAATATTTTGAAAATTGAACCAAATTCAATAATTTGACCTTGATGGTCAAGGTGATTTAAAGTAAAAGGTTAAGGTTAGTTCAACATTTCAGGTTTTATTCTATGCATATGTCAAACTGGAAGGGTTTTTGTCACAAAAACATATGTCTCCTAAAACTATGTATGGTCACCCCTGTAAAGTTTGGTTGAAATCCACCAGAACTTTGACCTGTGAAGTCCGGACAAGATTTTTTCTATTTTACTGTAGTTAATGTTAATTAATTTTAGTGCCGGTGATGTGCACAACACAGGATGGTACTGATCACTCTTGTAAAGTTAGTTGAAATCCCACCAGCAGTTTGACCTGTGAAAGCCAGACAAGATTTTTCTATTTATAGCTCTGGTGGCCATTTGGTGCAGCAAAGGGGAACATGCCAGTCATGTGCACAACTAGATATGGTACTGATCACTCCTGTAAAGTTTGGTTGAAATCCTTCCAGTAGTTTTAACTGTGAAGGGCCGACAAGATTTTTCTATTGTTTGCTCTGGTGGCCATTTTGTGCAGCCCGTGATGTGCACAACAAATTTTGTACTGATCACTCCTGTAAAGTTTGGTTGAAATCCAACCAGTTGTTTGACTCTTGAGGCCGGACAAGATTTTTCTATTTTTAACTCTGGTGGGCATTTTTTACAACGAAGGGGAACATGCCGGTGACGTACACAACTAGGGATAGTACTAATCACTCCTGTAGAGTTTGGCTGAAATCCAACCAGTATTTTAACCTGTGAAGGCCGGACAAGATTAATGTGGAGGGACGGACAGACAGACCGTGAAAACAAAAACAATAAGTCTCCCAATTATTTTGGGAGACATTATGAAATCTAAACTTTAAACTGATATCATAAAGTTCATAATTTTATCTAATATACTGCACATGTAAACGTTTCTGGTTGCTTTTGTTCAGGAAATATAATAGTTTCTAAAGAAGTCACTACTTGGTGTACAAAATCAATGGTTTCCTTGGAAGTCGGTGGCTTCTATGAAATTCAATGATAGATTCACTCATTTCTATGTAAAATTAATGTTTGCTATGAAGGCACTGGTTTCTATTAAAAGTCCATTGCTGTTGTGGAAAGGAAACGGTTGCTATAGGAGTAATATGTTGCTATGGAAATTCAATGGTTGTCATGGAAGGTCAATGGTTGCTATGGGAGTCACTTATTGCTATCGGAAGTCAATGTTTGCTATGAAAGTCATTGGTTGCTGAGGAAGCCTATGGTTGCTATGGGAAATCAGTGGTAGCTATGAAAGTCAGTGGTTGCTATCGAAAGTCACTGGTTGCTATGGAAAGTCACTAGTTGAAATATGAAAATCTATGGTTGCTATGGAAAGTCACCGGTTGCTATGCAAGTAATTGATTGCTATGGAGAGCCAATGCTTGCTATTGAAAGTCCCTGGTTGCTATGGAAAGTTAATGGTTGCTGGTTGCTTTTGGAGGTCACCAATTGCAATGGAAGTCTTAAATGTTGCTATGAAAAAAATACAAGCTGCTATGGAAATTTATGCCACTTTGGAAAGTCAATGGCTGTTATGAAAGTCTATGGTTGCTATGGAAAATAACTGATTATTTTGTAGGTCAATGGTTGCTTTTGATAGTCACTGGTTGATATGGAAAGTCACTGGTTGCTATGGAAGTCTATGGTTGCTATGGAAAGCCCTAGAACAGGGCAAATTTTAACCTAGGGGCTTTAATTTGTTTAATTTTGTAGAGGCCACTAGACAATGTTTCATACCAAATATGTGAACTAAAGCCCATTTAGTATAATAGATTTTTTTTGTTTTTATTATATACATATAAGGAAAATCAATGACCCCCTTTGGCCAATTTTAACTCGAGGACTATAAATTGAAATTTTTTTGAAGAGGTTTATCAGACAATGTTTCATACTGTATATTTAAGCTTAAGCCTCTATAGTATTGGTTTTGAACAACCCATGAAATTTTCATCAAATTCGACCCCATAGTTTCAGAGAAGAAATCGTTTGTTAAACAGTTGAGTCGAACACACTGACGAACGGACATACTTAGGAAATGGATACTGATATTACTTTTCCTTTGATCTTTATACTTAGGAAATGGATACTTATATGATTTTTCCTTTGATATTTTTAGTCATTTTAGTCATACAAGGCCTAAAATGAGACACACAAGTAAACACAGAATGGATAGGATCAAAGAAGTTGTGCCATTACCTATCGTCCTCTTTAAAGTCATACACATACGTCAGCACTGAGCGACATAAAAACCAGCAAAAAGCAAGCAAAATTTAGACATTTGACTTTGAAGGTCAATGTTATTTACGAATGAAGGTCAAGTTTAAACTAGTGATAAAGGTCTTGACCAAGGCTTTTTACGGCCAAGAATGAAAACTGTATCAATACCTCTACTTTTCCCCAAAAACGTCGAACATAAAACCATCAATCTAGTGAAATAATATCATCACAGTGTAACTGATAAAATTATTTATGTAAAAGTTGGAGAATTATCAACTTTTTTACTTTAAAATCCAATAGTAAAGTTGGAAAGAGTAAACTGTTAGGTTTCATGCACATGATTTGAACAGTGCAATCAAAATGCACACAAATTAAAAATGCCTAAGACAAACCTGTAAAAAGTTTCTTGTAA
The DNA here is from genome assembly GCF_026571515.1 of Ruditapes philippinarum. Taxonomy (NCBI): domain Eukaryota; kingdom Metazoa; phylum Mollusca; class Bivalvia; order Venerida; family Veneridae; genus Ruditapes; species Ruditapes philippinarum. The sequence goes on along the minus strand of NW_026857915.1, from coordinate 250,168 downwards.
CTGTGTCAGCAATGAATTAATACAATGTTGGACAGTCTGAAAAAAAGAGAAAAAATAATAAAACAAAACCTATAGTTGGATACAGACATATGCCCCCAGAATTGAACCATACCTTTGACTGACAACAAAGGCATGTTTATTATAAAGAGAGTGTAACAAGAATATAGAACACATGGGCCATTGGCCCCAAACCACTCACGTCAGGCCAGACTGATTTTTGTGTGAAAAAGCAGTACAAGCTAGTGTTGCTTACGAAGATTTGAGCAATGTTGGTCACTAGACTATAGTTCATGCAAATTTAATAATAAACACATGGACAAAATATCATAGCTGTATGTATACATCATGGCCCTTATATCGCTCAACTGATTATTAAGGCTCTATTAATATTGTTGACAATGAATGGAAAAGCAGATAAAATGTCATTATCTTAAATTAATATCATAATGTTTATATCTGCACTTGCAACAGTGCAAATGTGAACAAGGTTTTCCATATTTTGGCTGCCCCTTGTTTTTAATCCCAAATGACCCATATTTGAACTTGTGCTAGACATTGTTTAAAAAACCTTTGAAATGTTTTTTTAACTTAGAGTTTGTCCTTAAATATGTGTGGGCAAAGATTTGTTTCACAAACAGACACAAATACAAAGAGACACAGTTAATATAAATCCAACACTTAGTAAAATACTGTGATTTTGAAAAGGATCTTACCACTAAAAAAAGAGTAACTTTAATATATTTGAAAATAAATGCAAACTTTATAAAAACTACTGCTTATTATGATAATTTGTAATGCACAAAGAGAGGTTTTTTGTTTCTGCCTTCTTATTGTTTTCTGTAGTTATAGTAAAGTTCTTGCATTCCCTCATAATAATGATTAAGTTAGTTTGAATTTCTGTATTGATGTACTTTGGCATGCCTAAAGTTTTCTAGTAAGAGCTCTAAAAACTTTTCAAAACTAGAAATCACTCTTTCCTCAATTGTGCAAAAAATTAAACAATCTTACATACTAAAATAAAAGCTTATATTACATTTTCTTGCAAATTACCTTTTCAGCATTTGACATGTCACGAAGTTTAGAACTGTCATAATAATTCGTTTCTGGCTTGTTCACTTTTAACTGGTATGTTAAACGGGCAAGGCATGCTTCCACTGGTATTTCTCTTGTTTCAAGTACTTTCTGTAGGTCAGATAAATCAACAGCAGCTAGAAATGACCTTGGGAGAAGATAATCCATCTCAAACAGTGGACTTAAGATTGACAACATCTTTTCTACTTGGCTGAAACAAAAGTGACCTTGGTTTTATTATCAATATCTAAAACATATAATATGACCTTCAAAAGCAATCCCTAAAATTAATTTAATCTGTACTCTAGCATTAAACTGGAATGATAAAAGTTCTATAAGATTTTACATGGTCAAAGAAAAGTATTATCACCATTGTTAGAATAGCGAGGATTCATTATGCTAATTATGCTATACACATTTGCAATCTGACTTCAAAATCCCCTGACACATGAGAGAGTTAAAGGCTTGAAAAGATTTTTGGAATACAGTGTAATTAACACAAGATGTTCATTTTATGCAATTCTGTTTTTTGGTTTGGTCATTATGACCCTAAATCCTGTAATGCTATTAACATTTGCTCACTAATAAAAAACCGTGAAATTAAGAGTCACGCTTTTATGATGTAGATTTGTTTACATGAACATCGCCTGAAATCAAGGTAAATGTCACTTTCCATTGTCACTGTCATTTGTGACTGCATCTCCACCAATTACAAGGGAATATTTTAAGCCATACACATGTTATTGAAATAATAGATAATGGTCTTACATTAGCCAATTTCCTCGTTTCTTTTTGAATTCATCCAGCTCTTTATCTATATCAGCTATTCCCCACCATGTTGGCTGAGACTTGTCATGTCCCACATCCACCTCAGGAGGTTGAAATGGCAAACAATTGTCAGAGAGGAAATGTACCAAGGGTAAAACACAAAGCCAACAAGGATCCTTGGATGTACTACAAACTTGCTTGATAAATGCTAAAATAGCATCTAGTAGTATTTTTCTGTGAAATAGATATAATTCATTTACTAAACAATAAATAAGTCATAAAACTATTGTAACCAATAAAGTATTTTATTATATACAATTATAAAAATAATAGATATAGCCACTTTGGTACATTTTTAAGATATTTTCTAAGAAAGGTGCACACTTAAACTGTCAGAGTTATGAAACTTGACACTCATACACAGATGCATTGTAATTTCACATTGATATGTCAAGTTTGTACAGAATTTCCCTATACTTATTGCAAAGTGTTACTGCCAATCATTTAAAAAACAGTGAAAATTCAATAATTACACCTACAAGGTAATGATCATTTGAAAGTCAAGGTCAAAGTTAGTAAAATCTACATATTTTGTTCTTAAGGATGTTGTGTCTAAAATATGGACAATCCATTCATAGTCATAACAACTTTCCAGCTAGTTAAAATATATAAAAGAGGGCCATGATGGCCCTGAAGTCGCTCACCTGTATATAGGCCCCCGGAGCGGGGCCAGTTTAAACTCCAGGGCTTTTATTTGAACAAACTTGGTAGACACCCATTAGACGATATTTCATGCTTAACATCTAAGGTCAAGCTGGTCAAGTTTTTTTCTTTACACATATAGTTAAAAACAATGACACACCTGGGGCAGGGCCAGTTTTGACCCAAGGGCTTTTATTTGAACAATCTTTGTAGACACTTACTAGAAAATGTTTCATGCTTAATATCTAAACTCTAGCTATTCGGGTTTTTTCAAAGAAGACTTTTAAGTTTTTGCTATACACATATAAGGAAAATCAATGTCAGCCCGGGCCGGGCCAATTTTGACCCCAGGGCTTTTATTTGAACAAACTTGGTAGACATCCATTAGAACATGTTTCATGCCAAATATCTAAGCTCTAGCTCTTTGGGTTTTTTAGAAGAAGATTTTTTAAGTTTTTACTATATGCATATAGGGAAAATCAATGACCCCCTGGGGCGGGGCCAATTTTGCCCCTAGGGCTTTTATTTGAACAAACTTGGTCGACATCCATTAGAACATATTTCATGCCAAATATCTAAGCTCTAGCTCTTTGGGTTTTTTAGAAGAAGATTTTTTAAGTTTTTACTATATACCCTAAGAGAAATTTTACATTTGTGCCAAGTAATTTCAAAATCCCTTTAACAATAAAACAATTATGGACAGGACACAAAATATACCCTATTATAGATCATATTAAGCTTTGTCCTCTAAGTGTGGCCTTGACCTTGGAGATAAGGGCACAGGTGTAAAGCATGACACAATGTCTTATTATTGTCAACATTTGTGCCAAGTAATTTCACAAGAGCTGGTTAAACCGGGTGATGAGATTTTCCAAAATTAGGCAAGTAAGAGTTACAATTCTTTTGTGCTGCATATCTATTCATGAGATCTATCTACCTACAAAGATTCATGGTTATATCTCTTATAGTTTCAGATTTATGTCTCAGACAAAGTTCAAAGTGAAAATAATGAACAACGGGGCAATAACTCCAAAAACAAGAGCCATGTTAGAATGTATATGTAGTTGAGCAGAATAATTCAGCATAAAGAGGCCTTTGGTAATGAAAACTGATGGCTGAAGTGTAGGAAAAGTTTTAAGTACTTTAAAAGTAATCTCGCAAAAAGTTTTTAAGGTATTACGACCCTAATTGGCATTATAAGGAACTAAAAAATTGACATCATAGTTCAGATATATACCTTAAAGTACACCTGTATGCAAAATTTAAATCAAGTTTGGCCACTTTCCTAAACTCAAGCTAGGATGTTATGAGGGCCCTTTTTAGAAATGAGGAACCTTTAAATAATCTGCAATTACATTCTAATGAAAAATGTTTTCCCATTAATTTTTGGTAAGAAACAACTTAGGTTCCATTCAGCTAACAATCCACATAAGCAAAATTATGGTTTCTACTTAAAATTTATGAAATCTGTATAAAAATGTTACCCTACCCCACCCATTTTACCACGTGTCTGACCATTTTCCTCCTTAGGGAGACTTATTTAAAAAATCCTTAAAATTTACCCAAATGAGTACCTGTTTTCAAAGTTTCTCTAAATTTTTAAAGAAGTATATTGGTTGATCTTGAAAAATATGAAATACTTTTACCGTCTAGTTTTGATTTTATTACACTTTGAAAATATCAGGTACCATATTTATTACTAGAATTAACATAATTTAGCCAATAAATACCTATATAAATTAAAAAATCAAAATTAAACACTTTTTTTTTTCCAAATGGGACATGAGAGATACATAAATAATGTTAAAAGAAAAAAAGAAAGAAAAAAAAATGTTGACCCTTCTGGGGATTGAACCCACGGCCCTTATTTTCAATGTAGTTAACAGTAGTTCTAGCCTATTTGAATACTCTTCAAAGCGGAGGTAATGCATTAGGATGGTAATACCTTAAGGGACAGACAGACTGATATACACTCTGAGGACAATCTTTAAATATCTCTGTTTATGCCCATCCAAGGGTATAAATTTAGTGAATTGGTGAAAGTTAAATTAAGTTTACATTTTGCCACTATTCCTTATAATTTTCGGCAAGGCTCAACATTTTTTACTTTTTCTAAACGCAAACAAATAAAAGGTTTAAACAAATTTTTAAAAAGAAAATCTTTTCCTTTTTTTTTTAATTTTAATGAATCCTTCCCATAAATAAATCACAAAGTTATATATAATATAATCAAAGTTCAATCGGTTCAAGGTCATTTAAAGAAATCATGGACAGTTGGACTCATTAATCTTATCTATAACAAGAACTGTCGGAGGACAGTATTGGCTCAACTATTCAAAAATTGTCACAAGGGTGTTTTATTGAGTATAATAATGCTAATACCTATGAATACATAAAATTGACCGAAAAGGTACAAAGGCTTGTTATTAAGATGTTTTATCAAGTAAATCACAGCTTTATTATTATGAATGCATAAAAATGTCCCAAAAAAGGCACAAACTCTTCAGTAGTTATGGAGATAACAGCTTACAAGCAAAACTTTACCATGAATTTCTAAGTTGAAAAAGGGGAGAAAAATCAGCCTCAATGCAAGAGAATTATGGATCTTGGTCAGTGACCTACAATTATGATTCTAAATGCATATGTGAAGTTTTAAATAAATATCTTTAATAGTTATTGAGATATGTAAAACTTGCATGTAAATATTAACCAAGAGACTAAGTAGAAAAGGGGAGATGAATCAGCCTAAATGCTAGTAGAGTTATGGAACTTGGTAGGTGACATACAATTATGACTCTCCAATTATGACCCTAAGTACATGTTTCAAAGGGGCAAATAATTCCTCAAATATTGCAGGCAGAGTTATGCAATTTTGCAAACTGATGTACATTGTTACTACAAAAAAGTATTGTTAATTTCAATTGAATATCTCAAGCAATAATTGAGATATTTGACTTTACAAAAAAACTTTAACCAAACTTTCTAAGTTATAAAGGGGCATAATTCTGTAAATATTATAGGCAGAGTTATCCAACTTGTCAATATGATGTACATTGTTACTATAAATAAGTATAGTAAGTTTCAATTGAATATCTCAAGCAATAATTGAGATATTTGACTTTACAAAAAACTATAACCAAAATTTCTAAGTTAAAAAGGGGCATAATTCTGTCAATATTGTAGGCAGAGTTATCCAACTTGTCAATATGATGTACATTGTTACTATAAATAAGTATTGCAAAGTTAGCTGCAATTGTCAGGGAAGAAGAACAAGAATTTATTGAAAGCATTGCAGCAGAAACTTGCGAAATATGTGATGAATCATTTGACATATGTTGTTCTCTGCAACAACTTGAGCAGGTAGCATTGGATTCGACAAAGGTCAGAAGTCACTGAAATTTCCAAAGTGGTTTGGAGTATTGCGAAAGTTCTCGGTATACAATTTTATTTTCAGTTATGCTATTACTACTGTAATATATTTTTTACCTAAATATAGTTTACTCCTTAAAAGGTAAATATTCTAGTTACAAAACTCCTTTATAAAATGTGACACTATGCTCCTTTTATGACGTAAGATTTTTTGTTCATGCTAAAAATAATAGCATGATTTGAACATATCTTTGGCAAGAACATTGACTATAAATGCTTAAGAATATATAGTACCACTGTTCAGTTAAAATCGTCTCCAATAAAAGACTGTTGGAATTCATTTAAGTGTTTGCGTATTTTTCAGTGTTAGAGAAAGTTAAAAGTAAATGGTGAAACTCTACAACATGGAGATGAAGGTTCATGCCAAAAAGAGGTTGTGACTTTAAATATGAAGTTTATCAAATTATAAATAACAAAGTTATAGCCAGTTACAAAAAAACACACGAGTATTTCATTAATTTGAACTTGACAGTCAAGGTTATTTAAAGGTCAAGGTCAGTTCAACCTTTAAGATTATTGTGTCAAAGTATGAAGATAATCCATTTATTAGTTACCAAGTAACAGTCAATTATAGCCAAAAAATCAGTGAAAATTCAATTATTTAACTTCAAATTCAAGGTTATAAAAGAGCCAAGGTCAATTTGAGTTTGATATACATGTCATAACAAAGTTACAGCCAGTTACATCAAAAAATTGAAAATTTTAATAATTTGACCTGCAAGGTCAAGGTTATTCAGGTTAAGGCCTGTCTGGTTAACTTGAAGGTCTATCCTAAAAAGATAGTTAAAGCCACTTATAGCCAAAATCAGCAAAAAAATCATGCAAAGTTTAGACATTTGACCTAGAAGGTCAAGGCCTTTCATGAATAAAGGTTAAGGTTAGTTTGGTCTCCTTAAAGGTCTTGTCCCAGGGGTTGTTCTGACCAAGTACGAAGTCAATACACCAAGAACTTAAAAAGTTATGATCAAGGTACAAGTTTGCGGATGGCAAAAAATGAAATGATCTAATAAAACAATCTCATACACAGACAAAATATCTGAGACAAATTGCAGAAAGATGATTACTGTCATAAACATAACACATTCAGTTTATCAAAATTAATTCTTTTTCATTTTGCAACATGCAAGTTTGTGTTTGAACATTAATATACTGTAATTAAACTTTCAGAAAATTTTAGGAATTAGTCTTGTATATAAATATTGATGGATAAGAAATTTTAAAACAAATATTTCAAGATTTAGAAATTACTTTTTTCCTTGGAAAATTCTGTTTGCAAGTTGTAATTCTGGGCATTCTTTTTTTTCCACATCAGCAGAAACTACTAAAGCCTTAGCCAGTACACGTTGACTTTTACCATCAGGCAGATCCAAGTCAATCTGTTTCATCACTAACAATATCATGAGAGCTGCTCCTGTGGTTTTCACCTTTTTGTCCGGCATATCAGACATTAGTTGTTGCTCAAAATTTACCTTTTTCATCAGTACTGTTGCGATCAACCTACTCATCTTAAAACAGATTCAAAAGCATTTACCAATTTAAAAGTATCTCAATTACAATGAATTATGTTGATCAACTAGAAACTGTTTCTTTCAAAAAGTAACTACTATATGATTTCATCACTGTTTGCCAAATGGTTAGGAAAAGGATTTTGTTTGAAGTGAAATATTCACACAGGGCAAGGGGCAATTGCTCATTTTTAAGAACATTTTCTGAGGTGAGTTTAAATATGGTTATATTACTTTTTATATGCTAAGATGAAATTAAATGTGAATTATTTTTTAAACTGAAAAACAGTTCATTCAAATTTCTTTTAACATTATTTAAGCACATCATTATTTCAAGTAACAAAGAAATACACTAAGTCACAAATCACAATGTGATGTTAAATTCTATAAGGATAGTATATATGAATTTTTTTATTATAATATAAATCTATGGTGAGAATCATTACAATAGTTGAGGATAAAAATATGCTTTGTAAATACTATTTATACTTTTGTCTTAAAAATAAATATACCAGCCTGGGATTAATTTATATTTTGTCTAATATTTCAAACAAGTGACATTGATTATCACAAAACCAGATTTTCTGCAAAGGATAATGGATAAATCACTTCAAATGTGTTAGCCTTATGCAAAGTTTCTGTAGCCACATAAGTACCCTCTTGTAAGTGCAGACAGACATGCAAAAAAAATGTAATAAGGGGCTGTTTCATGTGCTATTTTCTTTTGTCCAATAAACCACCATTTGCTCCTTACTGTAAAGTTACAGAATGAACTCAGCTGTTCTCTTTTGTTCTGGTTACAGCAAGAGTGCCCCCTATCCTTATTCAGACATATACAAAAATCATCAAATCACATTTCCCTGACAACATGGGCTAGGGCATTTCATGAAAATTTCTTTTAAATCTATGAAGGAGTTGCAAACAGAAGAAATGTGTCATCTGAAATGAAACCTCTCATCTGCTTGATGACATTAAGAGATTAATACATGACAGAGAAGGGCCGAAAGGTGATAATCGGCCCGCAAAATGAATAATGGCCCAAGAGCTTCAGTCTGAGGGCATTATTCATTTCAGGGCCGATTATCACCTTCTGGCACAACTATGATGTGTATAAATGTCTTTAATACACTTGTTACATCTAATAGTAGCATTTTTCTAAAAAAATACTTTGATATTTCTTTTGTTTAAATTCCTGTCTGTATTTCTACTGTACTGTACAGTAACTTCTACAGAGTTGTTTACTTTTTGTGTGTACAAAGTACACTTGAAGCTAGAAGCAAGTTTCATTTTCATTTTTTTTCCGAATGAATTTGTCGTATTATTTCTTTAAATTTCAATAGATAAAAAACTATGTTTGGACGAAATACGCTTTAAAGCTCTCATAATAAAATCAAGCGATTCATGCTAAAAACCTACTTTCACTTTCACAGTTAACTGTTTGATGACGTAAAATATGACGTCATTGTTTCAGTTTGTGCACGTGCACATGTTCGCCAAGCCGATAACTAGTTCTCGGCCCCGGGCCTCAAACTCATATTAGGTCACGTGACACTCATAATCACTTGAAATCATAGGCAATTTTGTTACTAGATATAGTAACAAGTGTATTTATCATCAATCTATAAACCAGTTCCCTCAGAAAACTTGGTTGAAATTTTAACTGAAAACTTACATTTGTCATATACTCTTTTAGGCTTATATAGCATTTTCCATCAAGCAGATATATCTTCTTCATGCATTCAAGCAGCATTTTAAGCTGGTGAACAACATCTTCAACCTGGAGAAAACTTTTATCATTTTCCATTATCTCTGGGCAAAATACTTCTACAGCTTTTTCTGCATGTTGGATTAAATCCTTCTTCCAGGTAAAGTAGTCAACTACCCTACCTGTCCAAGATTTTTTTTCATTTTCAATAAAGCAGTCATATTGATGCCACATATCTGGAAAAAAATTGATTAATATGTATATATATATGACATCTTTATTGCACCTTTCTGAAAAACACATTGATAAGGTATATTTCCTGTATAAATTTGGAAAGGTCCATAATTAACCAAAACTAATCCTAGGTTCTAATTTTGATTTCAAGGGTGTGATTCTAGAGATTTTGTATTGGTCAATTGTGATCTTTGGTTCACAATTATAAATGAATTGCCTCAGAACCGCTAAAACAAGGCTAAATATAAAATAAAAAAACTCTAGGCTTTAAGGTTCTTTACAATATTCTTTGCTTAATAGTCTTCTTAAAAGAAATGATGGATCCCTTTTTACTCTTATTTGAATGGAGTTTTTAGAAGATCTGTAGGCCATTCTTTAATCTAAATATATTTTTAACTGTTTTCTTTATGTGCATATTACTAATGGAGTTCTGAATGGAATATAAACTACAGTTGTCAGTAAGACAGTGTACTTGACTATTTTCAATGCTTGCTAATGTAGGAATTAACAAAAATGAGGATTTCAATAAATAAAATACATCATATAATACCAAACCCATGTCAAGAGTTTTGGGCCTTGTTCAGTGACCACCTATTATGATCCCAAAGACATAAAGTTTAAACTCATTGTTTTCAGTTTTTTGATGAATGAAGTCTGAAGTAAAGCATTAAGGTTTTTTTCTGAATTTGCAAAGGGCCATAAATATGTAAAAAATCAATATCATAGTTATAGACTTGGTTTGTGACCTACAATTATGATCATGAAAACATAATTATATTTATATTTAAGTGTAAACCTTCAAGGTTTGAAGATTAAATTAAATGTGGCATGCAAAACTTAAACTATAAGAATTAAGTCAGTTCCACAAAAGCCATTATTCAGCCAAAATCCTTGCCAAATAAGCAAATTGGTTGAATTTATATCCGCCACTGAATACTGATTACTAACACAACAACTGGAGGCTTTATTTACATAAATTTATCATGGCATTCAAATTTCCTATTCATATTGATGGTTCCCCTAAAGTCTCCTTGAAATCAATCTAGTAGTTGAAAAGAAATAGCAATATTGCTCTAAATGCATACTGCACAACTAATCAAAGGCGGCTTCAATACCAAAAGGAGATGTGCACATTAATGGCGCCATTACTCTGTACAATAACAAGACGAGAATATGCACATCGCCTCTTAGTATTGGAGGTTCCCATAAAGTTTTTATTGAATTCCAGCCAGTAGTTGCAGAGAAGTAGTGCGGAAACGATTATTGCTCTATATGCATACAGCATAACTAATCAAGGGCCATAACTCTGAGTTAAAGGGTCTGACCCGAACAAGGCTACAATATGTGCATCTCTTCTTGGTATTGAAGATTCCAATAAAGTTTCGTTGAATCCAAGCCACTTGTTGCAGAGAAGAAGTCTGGAAAAGATTATTGCTCTATATGTATACTGTATAACCAATCAAGGGTCATAACTCTGATTTAAAGCGAGGAAATGTGCACATCTCCTTTTGGTATTGAAGGTTCCCATAAAGTTTTGTTGAATTCCAGCCAGTAGTTGAAGAGAAGAAGCACGGAAACAATTATTGCTCTATATGCATATTGCATAACTAATCAAGGGCAATAACTCTAAGTTCAAGGTTCTGACTAGAACAAAGTGATGATATGTACATCTCCTCTTGGCATTGAAGGTTCCAATAAAGTTTTGTTAAATTCCAGCCACTAGTTGTAAAGAAGAAGCGTGGAAACGATTATTGCTCTATACGCATACTGCACAACTAATCAAAGGCCATAACTTTGAGTTAAAGTGTCTGATCGGAACAAGGCCATGATATGCCATCTCCTTTTGGTATTGAAGGTTCCCACAAATTTTTGTTGAATTCCATCCTGTAGTTGCAGAGAATAGCACGGAAACAATTATTGCTCTATAAGTATACTGCACAACTAATCAAAGGCGGCTTCAATACCAAGAGGAGATGTGCACATTAATGGCGCCATTACGCTGTACAATAACAAGACGAGAATATGCACATCGCCTCTTAGTATTGGAGGTTCCCATAAAGTTTTTATTGAATTCCAGCCAGTAGTTGCAGAGAAGTAGTGCGGAAATGATTATTGCTCTATATGCATACTGCATAACTAATCAAGGGCCATAACTCTAAATTAAGGGGTCTGACCGGAACAAGGCGACAATATGTGCATCTCCTCTTGATATTGATGGTTCCTATAAAATTTCGTTGAATTCCAGTTGCAGTGAACTAGCGAGGATACGAAACCTGGAGGGATGGGTGGACGGACGGACGACTGGCCGACCAATTCTTTTGTTATTTTCTTTTTTTAATAGAGGGCCACAATGGCCACTTACTCTATTGTTTCTAAATGAACTCTATTGTTATCTTGGTCTGTTTATAGTTAGATGGCCCCTATCCCTATTCGGTCCCTAGACGGCCAACGCCAAAACAATATCCCCCTACCGATTCCATCGACGGGGGATAATAAACTTAAGCAGAAAATCAGTTTACTGACTGTTGCTTACTTTAATATAAAAATTTATCAATGGTTTAGATGGAAAACTGTCATACGTAAGTTACTACACTGCTGCGTATCTTAGTAAGAAAGACTTAACAAGGTTTTCAGATGGACAACTGTAGTAACATACTTTTTGATAAAAATCTTCATTTTTATCAATGGTCCATATAAAAAAACTAAACTTAGGCATTTATCTGAATTATAATGATAATGCTCATGCTGTCTCATATGCTGTAAAAAATGAAAGTTTTTATCTTCTGTAAATTTTGGAAACTGTAGAACTACAGTGTTGCTTTCAGCCCTCGAATTTAGCTCTGGGTCAGATGAAATAAAAAGTAATTTAAATTTATAACATATATTTAAGATAACAAGAAAATACACTAATATAAAGGAATTTAAAGAAATGAGCACACTATTTAATTATTAACCCAAACTCATACTATAATTGATTTGATTAATCTGAAATATAAAGTAATTACCTAGGCCTTTCAGCTTCAGATATACTTTTAAATCCCTGTTGACATCCTTTCCTGACTTGTAGTTGTTTAAGTAATGTTCCCATCTTTCCTTATCTGGTTTATCACCTTTAATGATCACATACTTGTAAGTAATGGAAGGTCCACCGGATATAAGTCTTGTAGGTATCACTTCATCAAACACCATCTCATAAACATAGGCATCTATTTTCCTTCAGATTAATAAATAGTTAAGCATTATTCAACCAAACTAATCTGCTTCATACATATGCTCTGAAATTTACCATCAATTTCTTTTTTTAAAAATGACACGCTTTTGCATGCTGACTATAAAATATAGTACCCTTTAAAATATTTCTAACATGACACAAATGAAATAACATAATAAACAAGAGGGCCATGATGGCCCTAATATCGCTCACCTGAATAGAAATACTCTTCTTGACAAGAAACAAGTAATATTGTAAACTATAAACATAAGCAGATATAAAATCTTAATTTTAAACTGATATCTTAAAGTTCATATTTATATCTGAAATAGTGCACATGTAAAAACTTTACTGGTTGCTATCTTTAAGGGAAAACAAAAGTTATATAAAAAGTCACCGGTTGCTTATAAATCATTGGTTTCCTTGGAAGTCAGTGCCTGTATGAAATTCAATGGTAGATTCACTCATTGCTATGGAAAATTAATGTTTGCCTCACCTGAGGGCTATAATTTGGGAAAAAATTGTAGAGGTCAACGAGATAATGTTTCATACCAAATATCTAAGATAGAGCCTCTATAGTATTACAGCAGAATTTGTTTTGTTTTACTACATTGTATAATTATACATAGAAGGAAAATCAATTTTGACCAAATTAAAGACTGTAATTTGAACAATTTTTGTAACCAGACAATATTTCATATCAAATATCTAAGCTTAAGCCCCTATAGTAAAATAAAATAAGTTTTTGTTTTTTTATTATATTCATATAAGGAAAGTCAATGACCCCCTGGGCCGTGGCCAATTTTGATCCTAGGGCTATAATTTGAACAATCTTTATTATTCTTAGTTTACTAGATAATGTTTCTAGAACTCTGAGAGTCTGATGTGTCGCCTGTCAACAGTATAGCTGTCAGTTAGGCATTAATTTTCTTCTTAAATATAGTTTATTAATAAACACTGCTCTTGCAATGTACACATAACTTTAACTTTAGTGGCATATGAACTTAATTTAACAAACTTGGTAGACACCCACTAGAAGATGCTTCATACGAAATATCTAAGCTCTAGCTCTTTAACTTTTTTTAAAGATTTTTTCTACATATATTTAAGGAAAAGCAATGATTCCCTGGGGTAGGGCCAATTTTGACCCCATGTATTTTATTTGAACAGACTTGGTACACACCTATACTTCATTAGATGTTTTATGCTAAATATCTAGCTCTTTTAGTTGTTTTTTTACATGATTTGTTTTAAACAACAATTGTTTTTGAACAACTTTTTTAAGAGCTTTATGACAGGAACATTCCTCATTCTTGCTCAGTTTTAACAATACTGGGTAATTGGTATAGAATGAGATGTTAAAGTTTGACACCATAAGGAATGCTTAACAGACACAGACTGATCACAAAAGCTCACCTTTGGGCACTTTGTGCTTAGATGAGATAAAAACAAAAGTGTACACACAGTGAAAATGGACTGTCTATAACATCACTATATAGTTTATAGCCCTTATTGCAAGACACTGCACTGTTTACTGTCCAATATTATGATGATACTTAAAGCAGCATGCCTCCAGATTCATGGTTAATTCAAGAAAGTTTTGAAAGTGCAGTTGTGAAGTAACCAAAAGGAAACAATATATACATTACAAGCACCACTTACGACCCACATAAATTACCGAATTAAGGATAAATATTAAACAAGAGGGCCATGATGGCCCTGAGATTGCTCACCTGTATATAGCCCCCCCCCCCCCACGACAGGGACAATTTTAACCCAAGGGCTTTTATTTGAACAAACTTGGTAGACACCCATAAGAAGATGTTTCATGCTAAACATCTATGCTCTAGCTCACTGGATTTTTTAAAAGAAGACTTTTTAAGTTTTTACTATACACATATAATTAAAAACAATGACACCCATAGGGCGGGGCCAGTTTTAACCCCAGGGCTTTTCTTTTGACAACCTTTGTAGACGCTTACTAGAAGATGTTTCATGCTTAATATCTAAACTCTAGCTATTTGGGTTATTTCAAAGAAGATTTTTAAGTTTTTGCTATACACATAATGAAAATAAATGACCCCCGGGGAGGGGCCAATTTTGACCCCAGGGCTTTTATTTGAACAAACTTGGTAGACACTCATTAGAAGATGTTTCATGCTAAATATCTCTGCTCTAGCTCAATGGGTTTTTTAAAAGAAGACTTTTTAAGTTTTTACTATACACGTATAGTTAAAAACAATGACACCCCTGGGGTGGGGCCAGTTTTGACCCCAGGGCTTTTATTTGAACAAACTTTGTAGACACTTACTAGAAAATGTTTCATGCTTAATATCTAAACTCTAGCTATTTGGGTTTTTTCAAAGAAGTTTTTACTATATGCAAATAGGGAAAATCAATGACCCCCGGGGCGGGGCCAATTTTGACCCCAGGGCTTTTATTTGAACAAACTTGGTAGACACCCATTAGAACATGTTCCATGCTAAATATCTTAGCTCTAGCTCTTTGAGTTCTTTCAAAGAAGATTTTTTTAAGTTTTTACTACATGCATATAGGGAAAATCTATGACCCCCTGGGGCGGGGCCAATTTTGACCCCAGGGCTTTTATTTGAACATACATGGTAGACACTCACTAGCAGATGTTTCATGCCAAATACCTAAGCTCTTCCTCTTTGGGTTTTTTAAGAGAAGATATTTTTCTTTCGGTTGCCATGGCAACCAGAGTTCTGCATGGAATTAAATTCTTTGAACAATTTTTAAAGGTGACCACCAAAGGAACATTCCTGTGAAGTTTGGATGATATTGGCTTAGTGGTTTATGAGGAGATGTCATTTAAAGTAAAAGTTTACGGACAGACGGACGACGGACGGACGGACGACGGACGAAAAGCGATCAGAAAAGCTCACCCTGTCACTTTGTGACAGGTGAGCTAAAAATAGCCCATTAATAACACATTAAAAATATGGTTATAACAAGCTCGCAAAATGCACCCCTCACAAAGTCTTTCTGCAGAGATGTGGGCATTATAGATATGCATATAGGAGATATGCTCTGGGCAATATCAGGAAAACATCTGGATAATTATCATCTCTTGTGACCTTGACCTTGCAAATATTAACCTAAATTACATGTGTCATACTTGTGGTCATGATAATTATCATTTGTGTTACAATCCATCAATAAATGATATTATTGGCCCCCTTCACATACTTTGACCACTCTCTGTGACCTTGACTTTGGTAGCAAGGACCTGGATTATGTGTGCAATAAACCTCACAGTGGTAAACATTTGTGCCAAGTTATATTGACCCCAATGTGTGAGTTTTACCTTGGCCGCAGGGACCTAAATTTTGCATATGACACTCCGGCTTACAATGGTGAACATTTGTGCCAAGTTATATTAAAAAAAACCTCTATGCATGTAAAAGTTTTGCTCCAGACAAATGTTTTTCAATGACTTGTAAATTTGACCTTGACCTTTAACCTAAAGACCTAGTTCATGAGCATGACACTGCTTTTCATAGTGGTGAACATTTGTATGTAGTTTCATTAAAATTCCTTCATGCATGTAGAAGATATGCTCTAGACAAAAATTGGAAGCTGCCAACCCATCCTGGCCAGAAAGGAAACTATAGTATGACAAATTTTTCAAACAGGCATATGAAATTTGATCATTAATCACATATAACATGTTAATTAATTATAACTCTTGAATATTATTACTTTTCCTAACATCTTAGAACACTTTTCAAATGTTTGATTTTATTGAAAGTATTTGGCTCATCTGGAGGCATGAAGTTTTAAAATGTTCAGTCTACCAATGAACAGTTCCTAACTCTAAGCAAAGTAATGGATTAATTGAGCATTTATGATGTTTAATAGATTTTCTTTCTATCATAAGCAAGAATTCCTTTTTAGCATGACAGAAATTCTATCAAATCTACAGAAATACATTTTTTTTAAAGTTACATCATAGTTTAAGCAAATAATTGAAAATTTGTTTGTGAAATGAAATTACCTCTTTTCTTTCATGACACGATCTTGTCTGTTCCAACCACCCATTTCCTCATGGCCTATTTTCACTATGCACTTGTCCTTTACTGGATCAAATTTAAAATCTTCACTTGTCAACACGTGGAACTGTACCTTAATGCATTTTTCATTGAATTTTCTGTAATAAAATGGACAGCTTAATAATTTAATAATACACAAATTGTAGACATGAATGTATAACAGAAAGTCATTCAAATCCCAATCGAAATATCAAATACTTATTGATGTCATTTAAACAAACCGGTTATAGTAATCTATAAGACAAAGTTGCACAGTCAAACATACTAGTTGGTCCAGAACAGAAGAATTATGTAAAGTCATTATGGCAAGTTTTCATTTAGTTTGCATGATGTTTTTTCCGATGTTTTGTAATCTAATGTTATTACATAACTAACAATTTCCCATTCTTGCCATTGGTCAATCACATGGCAATCAATAGAAACTGACATTGACTCCTACTTGCGATATAAAATAATCATTTAAACAACCTGGTTAAGCATGGAACTAAATTTAACCATCTATATTTGAAACAAATTGCTAATGACTTCACAGGATATAGGGCAGTAGCTGAGCAATCAAAAATAAATGTGTTAAATAATGGCTGCATTGCAAATTTGCTAAATGAACAATTCTATTTCGGTCATATAATAAAACAGTTATGGTGTGGAGATTTCGGTGATTATCCAAGTCAATGGACCTCTATCGGCCTCAGTGAATACCACATTTGCCTGGGCTTCTGTGAGTCCACATCACATATTAGCAAGTCCTATAGACTTAGATAGTGGTGGACACCTCATCATCATACGACAATCATACAGTATACAACTGAATTCCAGTACTGAAGAATCAATCTATGAGCAGTTGACATTCAATTATTGGCATACATAAATGATTGTACAGAATCATTGAATATTTCATAAGCTGTTTCATTCTGGTACATGACTTCAGTGCCATTGAAAATTGATAATGAATAAAAACAATAAAGAGTCACTTGAAATTTATGGCATCCTTTTGTCCAGAACATTTCCTCACACATTTTTCAATAGTTATTTATCATATCAGTATCTTCATTTATATACAACTTTTATCAAGAAATTTTTCAAAAATTGCATGTAATGATCTATTGAAAAACATTAATAAAAGTATTGAATTATCATTTTTTCTAAACTCACCTCTGAGTTGCTTTCACTTTATTTTCTTCAGCTTTTGACTGTTTCTTCAACTGTTCCTAACAGAAACAAATAAACAAAGTTTATACTCTTGATCAGGCAAATTCCTTTCAACAAATGAATGATTGTGTTCATGCAAAATAAAATATGGATTGACCTGTCCGTGTTTATGTTCAAACTAAAAGTAAAAATATTAACATAACGCATGTAATATAATCTGAAAGATACTAGAGTTTAGTAAAATATTATAGGATGTTGTAATTTTTTCAAATAGCCTTTCATGATTTTCACCATCTCATTCAAACACATTATTTCATATATATTTTCAACTTTTACTAGAACTAAATACATGTATATATCAATTAATAACCTTTTTTAAGTGAAAATACCTGTTGCTTTGGTTTTTTACTCAATTCAGCAGCTTTTGCTCGAGTCTTACTTCTTGTTTCTCTTTCTGTAGCTTTGTCAACATCTGTCCCCTCCTTATCTGATTTTTCATTCTCTTCATCCAGGTTATTTGTGTAGGAAAATGTTTCATCAGTTGTTGTATCCATATTTGCTGTTGATGAACTTTCATTATTATTTTCTATGTCATTTCCTCTATTTTGCTCAGTTGTGGTTCTTTCATCTGTGGTATCATTTAAAGTGAAAAGACTTTTTCCATAAGATGTTTTAATTTCATTGCCTTCACTTGATTCAGATATTCCATTGGATCTGTGAGATCCAAAGACCATTTCTTTCTGACTTCCCTTTTCCCCATCTGTAATTGTCTTTTGGTCAACAGCTCTGTTGCAGCTCGCAATGTTTTGTTCAATATGTTCTGCTTCATTGCTTGACGCTCCAGTTTCACTATCTTTATCCTGTTCAGAGGAATCTTGCCTTTGTACTGTGTCATCATTTGCTTCATGTTCAGTTTGCATCTCTGCATTGTCCGTATCTTGTTTTCTTTTCTTTTCATTCTCTTTCTGGTTTTTGCTTCGTTTAACCTGTCCATTATCATTGCTTTGTACTTCATCAGTATCGTCATCAATATCTTCATCTTTTGATGAATCATTTGATGTTTCTTTTACATTCTCCTCTTTTGCATCAGTTTTTAAAGTCTCAACAATGTTAAGATTTCCTTGCTGCCCTTTGCCAATATGGACATCTTCCAACTGTTCAGACAATTCAGAATTTGAATTTTCATTTATGATCTTTCTGTTTCCAGAACAGGCCATTTCAATTTCCCTTTGATCCTTCTCTTCATTAGCAGTTCCATCTTGATTATCTGCCATTTCTACATCATCAGTGGCTTCAGATTGTGTACATTCTTCATTTGTTGGACCAATATTGACATTGCTGTTTTCTGCAATTTTTGGTTGAGCTTCAAAAGAAACCTCTTGCCCTACTGTGCCAGCTTTTAGATCACTTTCGTTTTCAATTTTCTTCACATGGACACTGCTTTCAATATTCTTGGCAGCAGCACTTTCTTCATTTTCTTTATCATAATTTTGTTCATCCCGTACATGGACACTGCTTTCATTATTCTTGGCAGTGCTTTCTTCTTTTTGTTTATTATAAATTTCTTCATCCTGGATGCTGCCATCTTTATCTTTTGACTCCCCTAAACATGCTGTGCCAGTTTCTGATGACATTTTAGAGGCTGTGCTAGTCTGAGTATCCTCTTCTTCTTTAGATTTATCTGCATCCACCTTTGTAGAGGTCTCACTTTCATTTACAGCTATGGTTGGCTGTTCTGTTAAACATATAAACATATTCTTAAAACAAAAATCACTAATAATGATATTAAGTACTGGCCTATCATTATCATATAATCCAATGGTTATTCAAAATCTGTTTAAAATATTTGCAATAAATGAATAACAGGCCTTGATGAACCCTTCAAATTTACTTGCCCTTCATAAAATGTACTGTCCCTGCATTTTGACAGACAAAATTCGTAAAAATCAAACATAAGAGTCTAATCTACTATTTACCAGTCTTTATCGGTAAAATTGGCTTTATTCATTTACATATTAATAATATTGTTGATAATAATTTTCATTCTTTTAATATATAATCTTCAACGAAACATGAATACTTATTTCATTGAAGTATAGCATACAGTTACTCTCACAACAATCTAAGAGGATGGTGCAATTTTTGACAAAATTATTTTCACATTAAAAAAATCTTAAGTCAAGAAAGTATAATATTAAAGACTGTCTATAAACCACTAAATATATTGAAAACTCGTGATTTGCTCAGACAAACGCATAACCTTTCATTAATTGAATATGAAGATAAGGTTAAATTAAGCCAAGCTCTCTTTTTATAATAAATACGGTAATTTATATAAAGGCCAGACCACATCTATTGCCTTGTTATGTGTTAATGCTTTTGCTAAGGGTGATTGAGTTGAGTGATGGATTATTGATTTTGTATGAAAGCTATTTTTAGATGATTTCGTTCTGGGATAGCTAACATTTTCTTGGGAAATGACCACTCCTTTCATTGCTTCCAAAGTAATAGGAATACTTTATAAAGTCTTCATTATCTCAGTAATTTCTTGATAGAAATACTTGATATTTGCATTCATTTTATTCAATTTAGAATTCAGACAAAGCCTGGTATGTTTATATTTATTATTAAATGTGAAATTGTTTTTATTATAATTTGAATTGTTGTGTAATATTATGTATTATGTATTTTGTGAAATGTATTTGTCTTGTAAAATATTTGTTTTGTAATATGATAACTTATTGTTATTTTATTTGTTGCAGGTTTATTCTTTATTGTATAGATATACATATACAAACATCTACCAAAACCTGACAACTACAAATATATTTTATTACCTTAAAATGCATGTCACACAATTATGAAATTTACTGAAGATAGTTAATTAAACAACATATAAATACATGTACAATCATGTAATGAATTTGCAGTTCCTGTAATTTTGCCAAAAATACACCTGTTTTTCTGTTAAAAATTATAGCTGTATTTTTCTTCAGTTTTGATAAACATATAGCAAATTACACCTGTTTTTTCAAAAATACACCTGTTTTACACCTGTACTATGAACGAAATATGTAAATTAACCGTTTTTTTCTACGGGTCGAAAATACAGTTGTACTGTTTTACAGCTGTTTAAAATACAGGTGTAAAATTTTACAGGTCTAAAAATACAGGTGTATAATTTTTTCAGCTCAAAAATACAGGTGTAAAATTTTACAGGTCAAAAATAAAATACAGGTGCCCTTATTGTTTAAGGGATGAAAACCACACATAAATGCAGACATATTTGGCATTTTTGGTGCAAATATCTTTTTACAAGATTTAGGTACAAATAGCAGACATTATACAATCACAATAGTTCACAATGGCACTCTGTGCTAAGGTGAGCGGAAATATCACTGAACTAGGATCACTATGACACTAAAGATGAGGATAAATATAACAAATTTTCACTCTGTCTTAAATGGATTACTATATTTTATTACATTCTGTTACAGTCTTACACTAATGATACTGCATCAATAAAATCCAAGTCATGAATAACACTGCAGGCATCCTCTCATTTGAAGAAAAATTCACAAATGCTAATAAAGTTTTTTTTCTTGTAAAAATTTATTGCCAGTATTTGCCAAATTAATGTCTATGTATATAGGTACTTGGAATAAAGCCTTTGCAAGTGTTTTCTCTTCTTAACTGGTCCCTGTCATTGTGATTTAAGATCCTGTTTAAAGCAGCTTCACCTGAATCAAATAAAACAATAATAGTTTTATCATTAAATGAATACTAAATGATAATCCTACTTTCAATCCTTGCATTTTGTACTAATGACATCAATGCACATATTCAGTGCCTGACCAATTCATTTTTGTGTCGCCTCTACGGAGTAGTGGCGACATATAGGGATCACTTCTCCGTCGTCTGTCTGTCCGTCTGTCTGTCCGTCCGTCACAAAACTTGTCCGGACTACTCCTCATAAACTACTGGTGCAATTTCATCCAAATTTTACAGGAATGATCAGTACCAAGTCTAGTTGTGCATATTGTCAGCATTTTCCGGTTCAATGATTTTTGTCAGAGTTATGGCCCTTTAATAATTTTTATTTTTAAAGTTTGTCCGGACTACCTCTCTTATACCACTGATGCAATTTCAATGAAACTTTACAGGATTGATCTGTAGCTCAAGTCCTTGCGCATATTGCACGAGTTTTCCGGTTGAATGATTTTTGGCCAAGTTATGGCCCTTTGATAAAAAGGTGTTTTTTTTTAATTTCTGTGCGTTGCCAGATACACAAAAGCTTGTCCGGACTACTCCTCATAAACTTCTGGTGCAATTTCATCCAAACTTTACAGGAATGATCAGTACAAAGTCTAGTTGTGCACTCTCCGTCTGTCTGTCCGTCTGTCACAAAATTTGTCCCAACATGAAATTGGCCATCATGAGGCAACACATGTGATTACTGATCGCTCTTGTTTTAAATATGTACCAATTAACTTCAACCTATATAATTATGTTTTGACAATTAATGAATACATGTATTAATGTTCCTACTTAATGCATTGCTTGATAAAAAATATTTACTGAGCTGTTTCTATTAGTGGTAAAGGTAACTTAACTTTAATAATTAAGGTGCAACTTTTAAAGAGACTTATTTTGTTTAACCATGAATTTCTGCCAAAACTATTCTAATTATTTCAACTTTAATTTCGTTTTACCATGTCTGTTTTAGTCCTTTGCTTTGTTTCATGTGGAAACGTCTCTGGGGGTGTACTGTAACCTTTAAGAACAAAATTCATAGTTCATTATAAAAAATATGGAAATAAATTATGACCTTATTAATTAGAAGTTAAGTATAAATGTATTTAATATCTTCTCTTTGAGACTGTATTAAAAAATATAAAGCAGTTAACAGTCAATATTGTAGTATCTAATTAAATGCTATTGGTGACAAAATTTACATTTAAAAATTATTTTCCAACTGGGTAAACAGAATGTAAACTATTTATTTTTTTCAGAATAAAGTTGATAAAAATAATTGCTAGTAGACCTGAAATAATACTTGTTTTTTGCATAAATGTATCCAAAAGTTATTACCTGATTTTTTTTATGATTCTGGTTTTCATCTTCTTGTCCAAGGTTCAAATTTTATTTACAACCAGCATATCGCATAATCCAGAATATTGTCATTTTAACAAGACTGAAGCCTTGATTTTTTTCTTTGAAAAGTTAAAGAATTTACACCCAAACATTTTATACAAAATATTGCCTAGGAAATTGCTTACAACTTCACAATTTCTTAATTATCAATAAGATCCTTTGTGATACATGAGCACTATTTCCACAAATACCTCAGATTTCAAATTTTACAACTGTAGAACTGGACTGATTCATCATGCATAATGTTAAACAGGGTATTCCACAATCAAAGCACCCATCATTTTACTTTCACAATTATATAGACATATGAGAAAAAAAAGTGTAATGTAGAATTTCAAATTCATAATAAGTTTTTAAAGATAACTTTGCAATGTCGACTTCTAAACAGACTTCATTTAAAATCTATAAAGTTGTTTCCCCCCAGAAAAAATCAAATGGAAGAGTCTGGACTGTAGCAGAATTTATGGTGGGAAAACAGGTGGTTACCATAATCAGATTGGTCAGTGCATGGTGAAAAATCGGTCAGTTGTGTAAAATCATTGTAGAGTAATAGAGGCAGCGTTTATTTATTTATCCTACTTGTAAGAAATTATCAACAGGTTATTTATACTACAAACTAGATTAAGAGAGCTTATAATGTATGAGTTTACTTCATAACAATTAACTTTACAGAGTGAAGAATAACTCATAATTGTCTGCAAATTTGGAGTCTTGAATTAAAGAACATGTATCAGTTTGTTGTTGTTGTAGTTTTTGTTGTTGTTCTTCTTATACTTAAAAGAACAACAAGTACAGGCCTATGTGAACTATCTCATATTTTTTAAAACTAAATAATCATATACATGAATGTACATGTATATTCAAATTAAGATAGCACTCTTAGTTCAAAGTTGCTTACATAGTGGTGCAACGATATACCGGTATACCGGTATATTGCAATACAGTCTCGGGTCGATACGTACCGCGGTGCAGCTGCCCTGTATTGCGGTTTTTTCTTTAATATTTATGCCGAAATAACATGAATGTAGAAACTTCAATTTTGAATCAGTAAGCAACGATTTACGACATCAAAAACAAAACATCAACATGAAAAAATTGCCGACACTAGTCGGTCCCTGTGATGTATAAAGAAACGCCGCCGCGAACTTTTCCTGACGAAGCTCTTTGATCTTACCGCGCGAGTAGCAGAATCGTGTGACGTCATTTTCAGAGTGCGGCTTTGATCACGCTTTATTAAATTACACACAGTTACGCAATTTAAGTTAGGACTGATTAAAATTGTTGATTAACTGAAATAAAAAAATGGAAAAAGAAGATTTTGAACTAATTGAAAATGAGAAAGCTAAAAGTAAAATATGGGTGGAATTCAACTTAAAAAAAAGAAAATCTACAGGAAAAATTGAGGACGGCATAGCCGTTTGTAAAAAATGTAAGATGGATATTCGCTACAGCGGAGGGACCACAAATCTAAATACACATTTGACTCGACACCACAAAATCAATCTGCAACAAGGTGCATGCAAGTCTGGTACTAGTTTGATCGCGGCAACAGCGTCAACCGTAAAGCAGCCGACAATTATGAGTTCTTTTGGGCAGACTTCCAAATACAAGCCTACAAGTCAGCGGTATAAGGACATAACGCAAGCCGTCGGAAAATTCATTGTTAATGATCTTCGACCGTTTAGTGTTGTCTCAAATGATGGATTTAAGGATATGATTCGTGTTTTAGACCCTAGATACGACCTACCGTCACGTACGTACTTTTCTGAAACTGTTATACCGAACATGTACAATGAACGCGTGGGGTATGTTAAGTCATGCTTGAAAGAATCTACAGTCGCACTAACGACGGACGGCTGGACTAGTAGGTCCACCCAGTCCTACATCACAGTGACATGCTCTCAAATAACGAAGGACTGGGAATTGAAATCATTTGTCTTGCAAACGAGAGAGCTGCCCGAGAGTCACACTGGTGTAAACATAGCGAAAGTGTTGACGGACGCAGTTTCTGAGTGGGGTGTTAAACCTTCACCACCCCTTGTAACAGACAACGCTGCAAACATGGGTATAGCAGCCAAAGAGGCAGGATGCACACCTCACATCGGTTGCTTTGCCCACACTCTCAACTTGGCTGCTCAGAAAGCCCTTAAGGTAACGACGGTGTCACGCATTTTGGGGAGAGTTCGTCGCGTAGTATCATTTTTCCACCGAAGCACCACAGCCACTGCCTTATTGAAAGTGAAAACACAACAGTTAGGACTTAAAAACTTAAAGCTTATTCATGATGTCCCGACTAGATGGAATTCTGCAGCAGACATGTTGCAGAGATTCCTTGAATTGCAACCTGCAGTATATGCATCACTCATTGACAAATCTGTTCGTGCCAATGCCGGGGATATATCTACACTGTCGGACGCTGATATTACTACAGCAGAACAGATCATGACCTGCCTCTTGCCTCTAAAAGCCATAACAACTGTACTTTGTTCTGAGACGATGCCAACTGTATCCATCATACTCCCTCTGCAGACGAAATTACTCTCGCACGATTTGATTGTAAAGGAAGGAGACATGGAAGTTATCAAGCAGATGAAGCAGGCTATGCGTAATGACTTGAACAGCAGGTAAGTTTTTATTTTTATTAACTTACACCGTTACCCATGTATATTATATACTTTTTATTGCTGAAATATTAAATTATTAATTGTGATGAATATCACAGTATGGACTTTGTAATGTAAATTATCAAGTAACCTAGGTAACATAAACCCATGAATTTTAGTTCTCGCAACATCAAGTGTTTTGTATGCAAGTAAAATAAATAATATTATCTGAAAAGATCCTGTAGAAGCATAGATTGCAATCAGCATGTGTATTTGAAAAAAAGTAGTAATTGCTTTTAAATTTCCGTTGTTGGTTAATTTAAACTGTACCTTAAGATATTGATTTGTATTTCAGATACAACAGCATTAACGAGTTTTTACAGGAGTGTACAGTACTGGATCCTCGGTTTAAGGCTTCATGCCTTACACAACAGGAAGCCTTTGACACATACCACAGAATCTGTTCACTGGCAGCCAACACAAGACCAGCGAAGGTTAAGGTAGAACCAGAGGCAGACGTGGTCACGAGAGAGGCATCTCATACACCCCCACTTCCAGTCATGCCAGATAATGACACTTCTGCAGGTAGTTAATTTGGCAGATTTTTTTAACCATCTATGACTGTTCAATTTCATCACTTTGTCTACATTTTGTTAGTATCTAAACACAATTATTTTTTTAGGTTTTCCCCGGCTGTTAAACTTGTTATACAGTTTGAGCATATCTAGTTGTGATGTACATTTGCTAGCTGACAACACTTGACCATATTTCATTTCAGATGTTAAGCCAGCAGTTCCTCCTGTGAGTGAAATCAGAGCTTCAATTACTACCCAGTCAGCTCCCAGTGAAAGTGGTGGTTTAGCGTCTATCCTAGGAGATGTTATTTTTGTGAGAGAGGACAGAACACAAATTAAATCTGATATGGAACGTGCAAATGCTGAAATTGAAAACTTTAAAACTGAACCACTTGTTCCAATGTCATCCGATCCATTAGTGTGGTGGAAGAATAATGAATGGCAGTTCCCTCTTGTATCAAGCTTGGCACGTCAAAGACTGTGTATCCCTGCTACATCTGTCCCTTCAGAACGTGTCTTTAGTACTGCTGGGGATATTGTAACTGCCCAGAGGGCAGCTTTAAGTCCAGAAGTTGTTGACATGTTGATATTTCTTAAGAAAAACATTTAAAAAGCCTCAAGGACACAGGGTACTTATTCATTCTATAGATACATGTATGTGTTCTAAAAGAATAATAAGAAGAGTTGAAATATAGCTTACGTTTTACTGTTTTCTTTAATTATTTTAGTATACACTGTACCACAATACGTATCGCAATACAGGCTGTCTATATCGCAATATATCGCAATACGGGTTTGGCTGTATCGTTGCAGCTTACATAATGTTAAAAATTAAATCCTAAGTGTACATAATGTGCATGCAGTCTGTACAATTGCATCAAAGATATTAAAGTATTTAAATAAGAACAATTTCTCTAAAAGATTTCCTAAGTGTGAATTGTACATCTTTATCATTGAAAATACAGTTGTAGTTTTGGACGTAGATTATTTTCAGCACAAAATATCAGTTCAATATTTTGTAAGTATCAGAATTACATGTGAACATCTAAAACACAGGTCTTGTCTCAAAAATACACCTGTAAAATTGTTAAAATATACCTGTATTTCTTAGTCAAAATGTCAAATTCTGCAAACACAGGTCCCTAAGACCTGTATTTTTACAAAAACAGGTGTTTTTCAGTCGTCTTACAGTTGTAAAACAGGAGTTTTTTTTAACAGGAGTCTTTTTTAAAGCATACATCAGTATAATTTAAATCAATTTAAGTGACTTTTAGTGAAATATCTTGATAAATGCTAGATCTGCACATGCAACAATAAATTCCTTACAATGTATAATTTTGAAATAAGTCTGTATGTGTCAATAGATATACATTTGAGCACTTTTTATCATTTGAGCAGGGTTTTTTATTATTGAAAATTATTAAAGTACATAAAAGGGAGATAATTTGAAAATCATTCAGGATGGACTTGCAAATGACACATTGTGTTAATATGGTAAATATTTGTGCAAATGTATTTGAAAATCCTTGAATGAATTGAAAAGTTGTAGACTGGACTCAAAACAGGCTCTTTAACAGACTAAGTAAGTTTTGGCTTCTAAGTAGGGGCCTGAGTGTTGTATATGACACACCTTATTATGGTGAACATTTGTGCCAAGCTTTTCTGTGATGGATGAAAAAGTTATGATGTGACACAAAATATATCCTCAATCAGGCAATGTTGACCTTTGATCTACAAGTGTGACCTTAACCTGTGTTCTGGTTATTGCCCATGACAGGTCAGCTCATTATGGTAAAAAATTGTGCCAAATTATTTCAAAATCTCTTGATAAAGGCTGAGTTATGGACTGGACATGAAGTGTAACCAACAGACAGACAGATGGACAGACGGAGTCCATTTCTATATTCCCCTTTTCTCTCCAAAAGCAGGCATAGGAAAATGATATATAAGAAACACTCAGGTACTATAGACAGAAATGAGTTTAACAAAGAAGGCACTGAATTGTTATTCATGCATTACCACAAAGATGTCGGTTCTACAGTCTCAAAATTAAAATACTTGAAGGATAGTGGTTTTTACATGAAACCCAAAGAACTTTATTTTAGCATAAAACATGTATTTAACTATGTGTAAATACTGGTACAATTTACTCCAAATTGACTATGAAAAAGACAAATAAACAAGAGCTGTCAATAGGACAGATTGATATACTATTTTAGTACTTGATATTTAAACAAGAGCACGGATTTTAATGCAGCCATTCAAAAAGATGATTTCATTCAATATCCATGCCTTGCAAATTGATCCATAATTATAATCCTGAAGCTTGTAATAAATAATAATTCATAGTTTTGAAGAATAATACTGGACACAGAACTTTACCCAGAATTGTTCGCACCAACACTGCATACTTAATTAGGTCATCTAAGTGACTTTCCAGCTTTACTGGTGAAGGAAGACATCAGTTGCCCTTCAGGCACAAACGGACACCAGAGTAGAACCACCGACGTTCCATAAGCTAGCTTGATAACCTCCTCACATGAAAGAAATTAAAGTCCCTATAAAGATTCAAACCATTCAGTGGTAAGGGGGCAAATGGTTTGAAGTCAATTACCTAAACCATTCAGCCATGGATGCCAAACACACACTCTGACATGATGATTAACAATTCTGAACAAGAAAGTTGAAGAAAATCTGTTCATGAAAAAAAAGTTATAACCTGGACATAATAATCTGGCCAACAGCAAGGCAATTGCTATAGGGCATAAAAAAATACTTAATGATATTGGAATACTTAACTCTGGCCTCAATGTTATATAAAAGTATTTTCTAAGCTCTGTTTATATAGAATCTCAAGATTTTCATTGGTTATCGCAAATTCTGAGCTTATTTCAAACCAATATCTGAGTTTGAATTTAACTTAGATAATTCCTTTACAGCCTCAAACCTTAAAACCTGAGCCAAAAAGGCATTCATATCAA
Source organism: Ruditapes philippinarum (assembly GCF_026571515.1). Lineage (NCBI taxonomy): Eukaryota > Metazoa > Mollusca > Bivalvia > Venerida > Veneridae > Ruditapes > Ruditapes philippinarum. The sequence continues at coordinate 221,008 of NW_026857915.1, read as the reverse complement.
CACCAATTTTAATCTTATAAAAAATCTAAAATATACAAACCTATTTCAAAGAGTAAGACTTATTTTCAATACCACATATAAATATTTATTAGGGCAACATTTCATACATATATTAATGAATTAAAAATCTGCACTCAGGGCATTGAAGAAAAATGAATTGCAATTACTATTAATAATTGTGAAGTTAAACCCTTTGGAATCATCTGTTTATTTTGCAAAGTATATATTTTATTTCAATAGGCTATATTTTATTCTTACCAGAAAAATCAATATTATACAAAAGAGATATTTTACTTGTCAATACCACAGCCTTTATTACAATTAAAGTCATAGCTGTGTTAATACCAATTTCCCTACATGTACGTCAGTTGTGACTCATTAATATCCAAAAGTTTCTTAAAGCCCAATTTTCTAAAATTCAACTTGATAATTATATTATGTTCCATAGGTTTAGTTTAATTTAGATTGAAATAAAGTTTTATTTCTCAAAATTTGACCTAAAATCTAAAATATTTGCATCTGAACAATTTGACGAGTGACACTCAGTTTATAAATATGTCACAGGGTGGAGAAAAATGTGCAGCCTGACCGGGATTCAAACCTGAGACCCTCGGAATACCATACCGCTATCTGGCCACTTACACATCATCTCCCCTAAAAAGTGAACAGTTCTGAACTGTGACATACTCCCCTGCTATATTGACATTTCGATGGCTGAACGCAACACTGGTCTAACTTGATTTTTTTTCAAAAATGACTTTTTTGCATTTTTTAGTCTAATTGCATGAAATACATCAGTAAATAAAATATTAGAAATATTTGTGAAATTTTATGGGTTTTATTTACCACTTGGCATATTGCTCTATCTCAAATGTGATTATAACTTAAATGCAACAGAGAGCTAACTCAAGTTAGAACTGTGTTGCATTAATCAAAATTTACTTATTGGATGATAACACTGTACTAACTCTAGTTAGCACAGTTTTGCTGTTAAATTTCAATACAATAAATTTCAGTATTGTTATATTTGCAGATATTAAGTTAGGTCTGGCATATTCATAAATACTTATTTCTACATTTTACCCATTTTTGTTGCCAAAATTGCAGAATTGTAAATCCAAGGCTCTTAATTAATTGTATTTTGCTTTCAAGGAACATTTATAATTTAAAATTGCTATATTATCTCTACATAGTCATATAAGATTGAAATAAAAAAAATAATAGTAAATTAACCTTTCAAAAAGTTTTTATTACAATATTTAAATCATATAATTCACTGTTAATGAAAACTAGACCTATCACTGAAGGTGATTAATACCCCCACCCGCAACTTTGACTTTTTGAAAAAAAAGTAGTCTGAAGAAAAATTTGAACACAAACTATCAACTGTGTACAAAGAAATATTTCAATTTATTGTAATCACAACTGGGGTCTCGAAATAAGCTTGCTATACACCAAGTTTGATTACAATATCTCATTCCTAACTCTAGTTATTGTCCGGAAACAATTTTTCAATTTTTAGTAACACTTTAACGGTGACCTTGACCCTAGGGGGTCCAAATGCAATACCAACCCAGGTCTTCATATAAGCTTCCTATACACCAAATTAGATTACAATATCTCATTCTTAACTCTAGTTATTGTCCAAAAGCCATTTTTCTTTTTTTCGTAACGGTGACCTTGACCTTGACCCCAGGGGGCCCAAATGCAATACCAACCAAGGTCTTCATATAAGCTTGTTATACGCCAAGTTTCATAACAATATCTTATTCCTAACTCTAGTTATTGTCCGGAAACAATATTTCTATTTTTAGTAACACTGTAACGGTGACCTTGACCCTAGGGGGTCCAAATGCAATACCAACCCAGGTCTTCATATAAGTTCCTTTACACCAAATTAGATTACAATATCTCATTCCTAACTCTAGTTATAGTCAGAAAACCATTTTTCTATTTTTCCTTACGGTGACCTTGACCTTGACCCAAGGGGGCCCAAATGCAATACCAAGGGCCCAAATGCAATACCAACCCAGGTCTTCATAAAAGCTTGCTATAGGCCAAGTTTGATAACAATATCTCATTCCTACGTCAAATTATTGTCCGGAAACCATTTTTCTATTTTTAGCAACGGTGACCTTGAACTTGACCCCAGGGGGCCCAAAATCATACCAACCCAGGTCTTCATATAAGCTTGCTATACACCAAGTTTGATAACAGTATCTCATTCCTAAGTCAAGTTATTGTCCGGAAACCATTTTTCTATTTTTAGTAACGGTGACCTTGACCTTGACCCCAGGTGGCCCAAATGCAATACCAACCCAGGTCTTTATATAAGCTTGCTATAGGCCAAGTTTGATAACAATATCTCATTCCTAACTCTAGTTATTGTCCGGAAACCATTTTTCTATTTTTAGGAACGGTGACCTTCACCTGGACCCCAGGGGGTCCAAATGTAATACCAACCGGAGTTTCCACATAAGGTTGCTATATACCAAGTTTGATTACAATACCTCATTCTAAACTCTAGTTATCGTCCGGAAACCATGATGTGGACCGACCGACCGACCAACCGACCGACCAACCGACCGACAAGCTGACTCCTATATATCCCCCCTAAACTTTGTTTGTGGGGGTATAATTATTTACAAGACAATTTGTGTTGTTTTTTGTTGTTATTGTTATTAATCATAGTGATCTATTAATACTGATGAAACAAGATCTCCCACCCTCTAAAAAAATTTCAAGATTTTATAATATTTCAATACAATTTGCTCCTAATTCTTAAAGGGACTCCAAGTTTGGCATCATGGGACTTAAAATATATTTTCGAGATTTATGTACAATTTGATGACGGTCTGGACATTAATAACTTGTGGTGTTAAAACTTTCAGATTATTTGCTAAGTTTTTTCCAGAGCAATTATGTGAAATATAAAATGACCGGATATTGAAAAGCATATAATGTAGCTTTAAACTCAAATTAGATACTAATAGAACCATGATAAAATTTTCAATTTCATGTTAAGTATAATTTTTTTATATCTATTGTGTATCTTTTTGTTTATGTGGCCCGTGTTGATTCATTATAGAAATTCAAATCTTAAGATTTTATGCTTTTGGACCTCAGTGCAGTTTCTTTAAGTATCTGTATGTATAAGGCTTGTAATCATTTAAATAAAATTTTTGGTTGGTTTTACAGCGCACCAACACAATTGAGGTCCTATGTCGCTGAAACAGGAATGATTTTTTCTTGCACATCAGATAGGATTATCTTCTGTTTACACCGGTGCTAGAAAAACCTGTTTTACATCCCCCATGTAAGACAAGTCAATGTTTTTAAATGAAGTCATTCCCAAGCGCCTTTTATGAATGAATTGCTTTCTAAAGATGACATCATTTTGCCATAACAAATGAAATTGTAAAGTAAATGTCAATGTTAAAAATATTAAAGTAAATGGGGACAATGCTGGTGATATCATAGTAAATTGGGACAATGCTGGTGATATGAGGGGTTAGTTGGGACAATGCTGATGAAATGAGGGTTAGTTGGGACAATGCTGATGATATCATAGTAAATGGGGACAATGCTGGTGATATAATAGTTAATGGGGATAATACTGATGATATGAGAGTTAGTTTGGACAATGCTGGTGATATCATAGTAAATGGGGACAATGCTGGTGATATGAGGGGTTAGTTGGGACAGTGCTGATGATATGAGGGTTAGTTGGGACAATGTTGATGATATCATAGTAAATGGGGACAATGCTGGTGATATAATAGTAAATGGGGATAATACTGATGATATGAGGGTTAGTTGGGACAATGCTGATGATATCATAGTAAATGGGGACAATGCTGGTGATATCATAGTAAATGGGGACAATGCTGGTGATATCATAGTAAATGGGGATAATACTGATGATATGAGGGTAAGTTGGGACAATGCTGATGATATCATAGTAAATGGGGACAATGCTGGTGATATCATAATAAATGGGGACAATGCTGGTGATATGAGGGGTTAGATGGGACAGTGCTGATGATATGAGGGTAAGTTGGGACAATGCTGATGATATCATAGTAAATAAGGACAATGCTGGTGATATCATAATAAATGGGGACAATGCTAGTGATATGAGGGGTTAGTTGGGACAGTGCTGATGATATGAGGGCTAGTTGGGACAATACTGATGATATCATAGTAAATTGGGACAATGCTGATGATATTATAGTTAGTGGGGACAATTCTTGTAATATTACAACTGGTGGGGACAATGCTGGTGATATCATAGTTAGTGGAGACAATGCTGGTAATATGAGTGTTTAAGTGGGGTCAATGTTAGTGATATTATAGTTAGTTTGGGCAATACTGGTATTATAAGGGTTAGTGGGGACACTACTGGTGATATTATAGTTAATGGTGAGGACAATGTTGGTATCATAAGGGTAGTGGGGACAATATTGGTGATATAATTATAGTTAGAGGGGAATATGCTGAGGATGACAATGCTGGTGATAAAAGTGTGATTGATGACAATACTGATGTAATGAGGTCTAATTTGGTGGCAATGCTGCTTATATAGGTGGTGAGGAAGAAAGTGGTGGTGAGATGAGTATTCAGAATAGTAATGTTGGTTAATAAGGGCTAGTTGAGACAATGCTGTATGTATAAGAGCCCTGATGGTGATAAAAATGCTGTTAATCATTTTGAAGGTGAAATTAGGGTTTTTGATATCATTATGCTGGTGATGAGCACTGACAAGTAGAGAATGGTTAAAATGATGGTTTATGTAATATAGAAAATAGTTATTAAATGGGGAAAATATTTATAAAAAAGTAAGAATGATGATAGATAAAAGAGAAATGTAATGAATTGCTGTAATAGGAATATGGGGAAAAAATTATGTTTTAAAATCTGACAAAAAATTGAGTATAACGGATGATGAGAAAGGAAGGTGGACAAAGCTATAGATACATTAGTGCCATGCCAAGTTTAATTACAAAGTGAGGCAAAAGTTTTTTTTCTTTGGCAACTTGGAGAGATAACCTTAGTTTATGCAAAATGTTCCTAAAGTTAACATTTTTCTTGAAATTCTGACTACATAAATAAACTTGAAAATATAAATGAAGATCCAATAGGCAAAAATTAGGTTCATTTTTGAATAATATTGCCTGTGTTTTTAGAATTGCAAGTTTTATATACATGCTTCTATTTTGTGCTTCAATTTTAATGTTAAATTGAATAATGCTTAATGTAAAAAATCTTATCTTGTCTACAAAACATTCATTCCGAACTAAAACTTTATAATTAGAATTTTTTATGTGATAAAACGACTGACTTTTAAGATTGTCTGATTTCTAGTATGTTATGCAAAAGTTGTCAATTTTGTATAAATTAACATTTCGGTTTCCTTAGAAAAGTTGTTTTCTTTTAAAATAATACTAAAATATGGTTATAGTTACAGCTTTATTCTATTATATTATCCTATTTTTTCAAACATAGCACTTATTGATTATTCTTTTGGCTTTTTTATTATTGAGCTCATTTTGTAAATGCAACATAGGGCTAAGTCAAGTTAGACCAGTTTTGCTGAAAATTTATCATTGAAATTTGGTGATTTATAAATGGAAAACTGATCTAACTCATATCTTTTCAAATATCTTTTTTATTTAACAATATTAATTAATGAAACTCCTTTTTACTAAAATTTTAACTTATATGGATATAAAAATCTAAATATAATAACAAAAATGTCCAATTTATAGAATTAATTAAGTTTTTATAGCCTCCTTGAAAATTAGTAAAAATCAAGTTAGACAAGTGTTGCGTTCAGCCATCGATTTGTCCTCGAATTTCAAAGAGTTACGGAGCAATGTGAATTAACTCTGAGCTATATAATTATAGTCACGGTCCCCAGGTTAGGTGCCAAATGTCACAGGGTGCGAAAAATGTGCAGCCTGACTGGGACTCGAACCCGGGACCCTCGGAATACCATACCACGGCTCTACCAACTGAGCTATCCGGCCGCTTACGCATCATCTCCCCTAAATAGTGAACAGTTTTGAACCGTGACAAATACTAGCTTTTACTGAAAAATGTTTTATGCTATAATAGCATAAAACATTTTTCAGTAAAAGCTAAAAATTCATCTGCCTACAGTACAAGTAGCGTTATGAATTTATTTAATATTTTATAAAAGTGTGATTAAAGTGTGGTTAAAGTTCTTGTTAGTAGTGCAGGGATATTTTGTTTTTCTAAAAGTTAATCATGAGATTTGTCACTGGGTCGCACAGAATGCAATTGACAGTGCTAATTAATATAAACAAGAATTTGTCACAGAGTTACCAACGTCTCCCGCCTCAGGAAGTTTTATATGAAGCATAAAATTGTGCTATTTCAAAAGATTGAGATATGGATCTCAAGACTTTCAGTCCAAAATTATGATCTATGCTAGATCTGCAAAATTAATGCAACAATAAATTTATCAAAGAAATAAAATGAAACATGAAATTTAAAAATCTATCATTTTAAGCTTTGACCTCTATGTGTGACCTTAACCTTGGAGGTAAGGGTGTAGGTTAGGTGTTGTGCATGACATATCGTCTTATTATTGTATTTATTTGTGCCAAGTATTTTCAAAATCCCTTGAACTATGAAGAAGTTATAGATCGGACGCAAAATATACCCTATAACAGACTATGTTAATCTTTGACCTCTAAGTGTGACCTTGGAGGTAGGAACCCATGTTTTGCGCCTGACAAATCATCTTATTATTGTGATTTTTTGTGCAAAGTATTTTTAAATTCCCTTGATCTATGAAAAAGTTATGGACTGGACACAAAATTTACCCTATAACAGACTATGTAAATCTTTGATCTCTAAGTGTGACCTTGACCTTGGATGTAGGGCTGCAAGGGTTGTACTTGACACATCATCTTATTATTGTGACTATTTGTGCCAAGTTATTTCAAAATCCCTTGACCTATGAAGAAGTTCTAGGTGGGTCAACACAAATATACCCTATAACAGACTATGTTAATTTTTGACCTCTGAGTGTGACCTTGACCTTGGCGGTAGGGATGCATGTGTTGTGCATGACACATTGTCTTATTATAGTAACTATTTGTGCCAAGTATTTTCAAAATCCTTTGATCTTTGAAAAAGTTATTGACCGGACACAAAATATACCCTGTAACAGACTATGTAAATTTTGACTTCCAAGTGTGACCTTGACCTTGAAGGTAGGTGACCGTTTGTTGCGCATGACACATCCTCTTATTATTGTGAACAATTGTGGCAAGTATTTACAAAATCCCTTCAAAGATAAGAAATGTATGGACCGGACACGAAATATACCCTCAAATAGAAAATGTTGACCTTGAATGTGCTAGTGCGACCTTGACCCTGGAGGTAGGGGTCTGGTTTTTGCGCATGACACATCGTCTTATTATAATGACACATCGTCTTATTATAAAAAAAATTGTGCCAAGTTATTTCAAATTCCTTTGATAAATGTCAAAGTTATGGACCTGACACGAAAGTTTAACGGATGGATGTATTTCTATATCCCCTTTTTTCTTCTAGAAGGCGGGGGACAATTGTATCAGCATATAATTTTATTATTTTAATAGACTTGGGTTTTGGATAAACTGACTAAAGAAGTAATACTTCATAAAATCAAAGTTAAAAAAATGCACAAATTGTTTTCTTTTGTTATTTCAATAATGGTTCCAATCAAATGAATTTTAAAATGCCTTGGACAAAAATAATGTTTTTCTTTACTTATTGTACACTATTTATTTATATAAACATGTCACTTTAATTATTATTAGTGGGAAAATAAGTGTTGAAACTGCACACTAAATACTGTATTCCAGGATATACAGGACACAGTGAGTGAATGATCAAATGCTAAAATCTCGCCTTTTCACCCGCTGAAAATGTCTGATTCATCTCTTCTCACTGATTTATACGAATCAGCAGAAAAGCGATTTCTTTCCACTTTGTGATCATGATTTCAGCAGGGGTTTTCTGCTTCAAAATATTTTTTCCCAAACAGAGCAAAAAAAAATCTTGGCTTAGAACAAACTTATCTAACATTACAGTTCAAAATCATATAAGAAGTAAGATTTCATGAAGTTATTTCTGAATTATTTTTTTTTATAGTACTGTCAACAATATACGTTATTTCTACAGCCTCAGTTATTGATGGAAATACTGTTATATTCAAAATATAACAAAAATATCAATTTACTTTATTTACCTGTTTTGGCTTGTTGTTTCAAGTTGAATCCACATTCCATACAAAACTTTGCACCCTGCTCTACCACATTACCACATTTAGGGCATGTATGTTGCATACTGTGGAAAAGAGACTGATCAACTTTTGTCCCACAGCTTTTACAAAATTTCTGATTAGAAACCAGTTCTGCTCCACATGCAGAATCATCCTCTAACTTTCCACTACAAATCACTACTTTGTCCATTATCTCCTCCACCATCTTGCCTCCACACTCCTCACAGAATTTACCATCACCCTCTTTCCCACAATTGGTGCCAGAGCACCTCATCTTATAGTCTGTTCACCTATATACCTGTAAAAATATGTAAGAAAACATCAAACTCACAGTATTCTTTATTTCCTGCAATGATTGAGATTTATAATGTCTCACAGTTAAATTATCTAAACCATAAATTCAATAAAAGTTCAAATAACAAACACTACATTTAAATGTGTTATATATCCTCTTTACAATCAAACATTAGAATTATATAAATTAAACATATTATGACCACCACACGCATATCTAAACATTCACAGAACAGCCTATAAAATGGTGTCACGACGTCATATTACAAAGCAGTGACGTCAAAAACATACAAAAATGTTTTCAATATATCTGCTGTTGTTTGCAAAGTTTGATGCCTTATAACCCATAACGCATTGGGTGAATAATTAAGTCCTTATACCATCAGGAGTCCTTTTGTTGAAAAATGACAGATGTGTCAGTCACAGTACTAACAACTCAAAGCTAATTGAGTATTGAACTGGTGTTTGAGAGGAAATCGAAAAATCATAACGAATCTTAAAGTTTATAAGGCATAAGATATGTTTCATTTCATTAAGTAGAAAAAATTTCATAATATTAAATCAAATGTAAAATAAAAAAAATAAATAAAAAAGTGTACGAAAGAAAATAAAATGTTTTAGTTTTGTTTGTACTAGTAATTATTCCTAATTCTAGAAAAAAAATTAATCTGTCGACATACTGATTTATTAAATTTCAAACATTATAAAAATAAGTTTTGAATAAATAAAGTAATTAACACTTAAAATAATCTTACACATTATCAATTCATCAATAATTAGAGTTTTGTAAAAAAAAAAATGGCATTAACATTGCTGCAAAACCACATGTGACAGCTCATTAATTGTCTTTCCAAACGCCTCAGCGACAGAGAACTTTAAGGTTATGCACATTCTTCTATATAATAATATAACATTTCAACACAAAAATTTTGAGCTGCCCCACTGAGGCGTTTCCATGGTTATATAAGGCAGTCTGAGACAATAATGTATGCTATTAAATTAATAATATTTTGCAATTATATATATGAAACATCAATGAATTGCCAGCTTTTAATTTAATGAAGAAAACATGAAATTGATCAGAATTATAAACAAATCCTCAGTAATTCTGGATCATCACTCGTTACCTTTTAACATGTGTAAGGCGCATGCACACTGATGGTATACACAAGATTATCCAACGCTTATTCAAAAAACATTATAAAAATGTTTTGTGTATTATACCTTATCTTGATGGGTTTTTTAAAGTTGTATTATTTCACTAACAGAATGTCAATATTATGTGTCAAATTTAAAGCTACATGCCTCCAGATAAGCCAAAATATTTCAATAAAATGAAATTAAAAAAAATATTAGTTAGACTTAAGGAATGTAAAATTATATTAAAGATTCAAGTAATTTTTGACTTGTTATATGTGGATAATGACTTATTTTTTTCAATATTATTACTATATTTCTACTATGTTACTAACGCAGTCAGGGCTTTTTGCACATTTTTACCTCATTTTAGTAATTTACGTGAGTTGTATATGCAAATAATTAGGTGTAAATTGCTTCCTTTTGGTCACTATACATTATTGTACGTTTACACATATTTTAAAAAAATTTCATGAAAATTAACATAAATCTAGAGGCGTGCTGCTTTAAAGTATAAAGATCACAGATATGTTTTTATTCAAAGATAAGTGGGGATCAAGAAAATGAATGCCATGTTAATCAATAATTGTTAACACATTGATTTTGTTGTTCTGAAAGTATTATTGTTCATTAAAGCATAACTCTTTCAGCACATCTAATAGTCAGCTTAATCATATTTGAGCCATGTCACGACAAAACCAACATGATGGGCTTGCGACCAGCATGGATCCAGACCAGCCTGCGCATCCGCGCAGTCTGATCAGGATCCATGCTGTTCGCTATCAGTTTCTCCACTTGTAAAAGAGTTGGTAAGCGAACAGCATGGTTCCTGATCGATCAGACTGCGCTGATGTGCAGGCTGGTCTGGATCCATACTGGTCGCAAACCCATTATGTTGGTTTTGTCATGACACGGCTCATTTGTATAAATGTGAAATTATTTTGTAGAATGCAATTATTTCCTTTATAATAAATGCTATGAAATAATCTACATTTGTATTTATCATCTCTAATCATGATCTGATGATTATTATGTAAGTTATCTTAGAAATAGACTTTACCATTTTTGCCCCTTTTAATTATATGCTTTTACAGCCAGATTACGGCTAGATAATATCATGCGTATTATAAAATAATATGTTATATTTTGTGTGGGTTTTAAATTACACTGCCGGCTCAATAGTTATCTGGCAACCTTCCAGTTTGCAAATGGAGATCTATTTGGTATTTTCAGGTGCCAAAGTCTATTTCTTTGTGTCTTAGTGTGTCACATTTCATCAGCATATCCATCCAGGTATGGCAGAAGTTTTCACCTGATATGATCATTAATGCACTTAGATGAAAGCTTTCTACCTGATTCTTATATGTGACACATCATCTCAATGTGCCATTTATGCAAATATATTTTTTTTAAATTCATCCATGAATAATAAAGTTATGAACCGAACAAAAGGCAGACAGACTGATGGACAGACAAACGATTCAAAAACTATATTCCATCCTACAGGGTCATGTTCAAACAATTTCTTATTATTGACATTATGCCAATCCAAGAGGGAATGGTTGGTGTTCAGGTAAAATTCAAAGTGACTTAACATTTTGTCACATTTGTTTTCAATTTTATAAAAAAACGCCACCAGAAAAGTCAATAGGCCTGTAACCCGAATAAATATGATAAAATATCTATAAATATCCTTCCGATCGGTAATGTTCAGCAGTCTTTTATATTTTAGGAACATCATTATCAATGAGGGGGGTGGGGGTTCTCACTTTAACTACCGGTAGTACAATTCAACAAAAAGAATGAGATTACTTAAGATTATACCAAACAATTTTACTGGTTCCACCCAATTTAATAAAATACAATATAAATACATATAAATGTTCCTATCTCACTAAAAACTAATTAAGTACAATGTTTAAATTAACCCATTATAAATCAACAAACTAACAAATTTGTTTCATAAAATATTTAAAATATGATTTGAAATATGTCTTTCTTATGATGACTGTAAAAACAATCATTCATTATCTGACATTGAAATTATAATATACAAGGTTAAGCCTGATAAAAGATAACTTAACAGTCATATGATTTAAACTTCATTTTATCTCCTGAATTATCTGGGACACTAATATGTATGTATATGGCAAAAAAAAACACTGTATTTGTGCAGTTTGTTTTCATAAGGTGAATTCAAAAGTTAAGAATAAGAATATCACATAACTTCCTTTTTGATCATGGTTGTATTATTGAATTTGGCAATAATTTTTTTTTTCAAATCTTTTTCACAACCACCCTAACAAATCTATTTAGATCTAAATTTTCATTTTTTTAGATGATAATATACATCAGATAATTATGTCAATTGAATATTCGACAAAAATATATATGCCTAAATAATTCAACTGGTTGTGGGAAATTCTAAAAATGTTTTAGATCCACTTTCAACAAATTTGAAAAAGCCTCCATTTTATGGGGAAAAGCCTCCATTTTATGGGGAAAAAAATCAGTGAATACATATTTCAAACTAAAATTAATTGATAATTTTCAAAAATTCTTCTCTTCTTTATTTACTTCTAATGAAAAATACTTTTATCTGACTAATGGAAAAAAAAAAAAAACTTTTTTCCATCCCTTTTCCCCCCCCTTCCTTAAAATTCCAAAAAACCAAAATCAAAAAAAAAAAAAAATTTTTTTTCCCCTACAAAAACCCGCAAGAAAAAAAAAAAAAAAAATTTCTTTTTTTTTTGGGGGTCAAACACTCTAACTGCTGTCATGTTTACAGTAGATTTTGCGAATTAATAGAAAAAAGTTAAATGGTAACCTTTATTATCTTCTTTTATCATTCATTCACCAGCTAATGTCATTTTATAGTTTAATCATGCATGACAGTGCTGTGGCCCCTTAAATTATCCTAAAAAGTACACCATCTATTATAAATGTAACTTATTATGGCCCACATCCTTTCTGTAAACTGTTTTAACTAATTTCTTAAAAATTACATGTTATGATGACCATACACAAATTAAAAACTAAAAGCTCATGCATACAGTAGATTTTCAATTTCTGAAATATTCTCAAATTTCCATGTCTAATGATTTTCCCAGTTTATGGCAGAGGCTAAAGTTCCCCAAAATAGCTGGAAAAGGTCCTGTAATTAATTTGTCCTGATTACTGGCACCTGAGAGTCCTTATGCAATCGCAACTACTCGGGCCTTTCCGTCAGTCTTCGGATAAGGACCTCGAACACAATAGTATGAATACACAGAACGGATGCGGTATTTCGGTCAAACCTACGCTAAGAAACTAAACATGTAAACAAATAGTAATTTTATGCTGGGAGTTGTTGAAAAGTTTATTTCCAATATACAGTTGTGTATGTAGTAAAAGTTCATCTAAAATAAGTGAATTCATAGGTACAAAAGGACACAATACATTATTTATGTATTTATTATTATGGTTGTAGAAACCGAAGTACAAAAAACCAACCTGTTGACATTTAGTCGGTTTTGTTTAAAATTGTACATCAGTGTGCATATTTAAATTACAAATTGTTGTCAGACATATTTTCAATGAAAGAGACATTTCTTTTCTTTTGGATGTCAAATATATACATTCGTTTTACATTATCTCTGTTTCTGTTTACATCTAAAACCACGTGGTAGAACAACTTTCAATCCGTATTGTTTCCGAGGTTACTATAGATAATAGCGGAGGCAGTTCTGAATGAGTCCTTATGATTACTGGGACCAGTGTGAGTCCTTATGATTACTGACACCTGAGAGTCCTTATGATAACTGGCACCTGAGAGTCCTTATGATAACTGGCACCTGAGAGTCCTTGTGATTACTGGCACCTGAGAGTCCTTATAATTACTGGGACCAGTGTGTGAGTCCTTATGATTACTGACACCTGAGAGTCCTTATGATAACTGGCACCTGAGAGTCCTTATGATAACTGGCACCTGAGAGTCCTTGTGATTACTGGGCACCTGAGAGTCCTTATGATAACTGGCACCTGAGAGTCCTTGTGATTACTGGCACCTGAGAGTCCTTATGATTACTGGGACCAGTGTGAGTCCTTATGATTACTGACACCTGAGAGTCCTTATGATAACTGGCACCTGAGAGTCCTTATGATAACTGGCACCTGAGAGTCCTTATGATTACTGACACCTGAGAGTCCTTACGATAACTGGCACCTGAGAGTCCTTATGATAACTGGCACCTGAGAGTCCTTGTGATTACTGGCACCTGAGAGTCCTTATGATAACTGGCACCTGAGAGTCCTTGTGATTACTGGCACCTGAGAGTCCTTATCATTACTGGCATCTGAGAGTTCAATATGATTACTGGTACCTGAGAGTTCTTATGATTACTGGTACCTGAGAGTCCTTATGATGAAAGGGACCTGACAGTTCTTATGATTACAGGCACCTGAGAGTTTCATAATTACTGGCACCTGAGAGTCCTTATGATAACTGGTACCTGAGAGTCTTTATGATTACTGGTACCTGAGAGTCCTTATGATTACTGACACCTGAGAGTCCTTATGATTACTGGCACCTGAGAGTCCTTATGATAACTGGCACCTGAGAGTCCTTGTGATTACTGGCACCTGAGAGTCCTTATCATTACTGGCATCTGAGAGTTCATATGATTACTGGTACCTGAGAGTTCTTATGATTACTGGTACCTGAGAGTCCTTATGATGAAAGGGACCTGACAGTTCTTATGATTACAGGCACCTGAGAGTTTCATAATTACTGGCACCTGAGAGTCCTTATGATGACTGGGACCTCAGAGTTCTTATGATTACTGGTACCTGAGAGTCCTTATGATTACTGGCAACTGAGAGTCCTTATGATTACTGGCACCTGAGAGTCCTTATGATTACTGACACCTGAGAGTTCATATGATTACTGGCACCTGAGAGTTCTTATGATTACTGGTACCTGAGAGTCCTTATGATAACTGGCACCTGAGAGTCCTTATGATTACTGACACCTGAGAGAGTTCTTATTGATTACTGGTACTTGAGAGTCCTTATGATTACTGGTAACTGAGAGTCCTTATGATTACTGACACCTGAGAGTCCTTATGCTTACTGGCACCTGAGAGTCCTTATGATTACTGGCACCTGAGAGTTCTTATGATTACTGTCACCTGAGAGTTCTTATGATTACTGACACCTGAGAGTCCTTGTGATTACTGACACCTGAGAGTCCTTATGATTACTGACACCTGAGAGTTCTTATGATTACTGACACCTGAGAGTCCTTATGATTACTGGGACCAATGAGAGTCCTTATGATTTCTAGCACTTGAGAGTTCTTATGATTGCTAACACCTAAGAGTTCATATGATAACTGGCACCTGAGAGTCCTTATGATTACTGGCACCTGAGAGTTCATATGATAACTGGCACCTGATAGTCCTATTGATTACTGTAACCTGGGAAATCTTATGATTACTGGCACCTGAGAGTCCTTATGATTTCTGACACATTAAAGTTTTTATGCTTACTGGCACCTGAGAGTCCTTAAATAATCATCAAATAAATTAAATAATACCCATATAATACACACTCAGACACTGCCCAATATATATTCAAGAATTATTTTTCAGGCACACCCATACATACATATAAAATTATAAATTATATATTCTTGATAATATTTGGGAAACATATACTACAAAAAAGTAATTAATTTATCATTAAAATATCATTTTGGACCAAAGTGTTTGACGACAAATTTCCAAAATAAATGTTATATCAAAACCGAAAGTAGTCGAGAATCTTACTTATTATTATATCTTACCCATTAAAGTACATAAATAATCCATTTATATTGTTAAACATAGCATTCACTAGTTCATTACAGAATAAAATGGAAATCTGAACTATATTGACAATTTACCTGTCCGTTGATTTTCTCTATTTTCTTTGCAAATTTTCTGAAAACTGCAAAACCGAAAGTAGATTATGCAATCTGCTCACCTCGGCCTTTTACGCTGTACAGCATTTGAATCGGAACCCCTCTGCATTTTCCGTTATCTTACGTTAAAAATAACATGCAGTAAAAAAGGAAGCATTTTTCGAAAAATTTATATGACCTACATGTATAATGATATAAGTTTTTTAGCATATGACCTTCATTGTTGTTTTTTTTCTTTCTTTTTTTAAATTGTTTTTTTTTTATTTACACAGCTCCTTTTTTGTTAATGTTCAGCACATGCACTTTGATTAAAAATATGAATACTAGATCTTTATAACTTAATTACATGTATATTTAAACATTTTTTTTAAATATCGATTTCAGGACCGAATAAGTTAAGATTTTTTTCACAGGTCTCAAGGTTATTTGATACAAGATAGATTAATGTTTAGATTAATGCGTACGAGGCATGGTATATTATCCAGAAGATATGTCACACAGAGCCCTAATATATCACACAGATGCCTAATATATCACACTGAGGCCTAATATATCGTACAAATGCTTAATATATCACACAGAGGCCTAGTAAATCATACAGAGGCCTTATATATCACACAGAGGTCTAATATATCACACAAAGGCCTACTATATCACACAAAGGCCTAATATATCATACAGAGCCCTATATTTCACACAGAGGTCTAATATATCACACAGAGGCCTTTCTAATCAAACAGAGGCTTAATATATCATACATATCTGGTATATCACACAGTGGCCTTTTATTTCACACTGAGGCCTAATATATCATACAGATGCTTAATACATCATACAGAGATCTTATATGTCATACAGATGCCTAATATATCACACAGATGCCTAATATATCATACAGATCTATTATATCACACAGAGGCTTAATAAATCATACAGATGCCTAATATATCATACAGAGGTCTAAAATATCACACAGATGCCTAATATGTTGCACAGAGGCCGCCTAATATATCATACAGAGGTCTATATAGCTAATATATCATACAGATGCCTAATTTGTGGCACAGATCTAGTGTATCATGCAGTGGCCTAATATATCGCACAGATCTAGTATATCACACAGAGGTCTAATATATAATACAAATGCCTAATATATCACACAGAGGCCTAATATATCATACAGAGGTCTAAAATATCACACAGATGCCTAATATGTTGCACAGAGGCCGCCTAATATATCATACAGAGGTTTAATATATCATGTAGAGGCCTAATATATTACACAGATTTAGTATATCACACAGAGGCCTATATCATACATACAGAGGCCTTATATATCGCAGAGACTTATAGTGTATCACACAGAGAAGGTCTAATACATCACACAGAGGCCTTACAAATTATAAAGAGGCCTGTTATAAAAGTCTGGAAACAAAGTGATTCGTCGGAAGCATCAATCACAACAAAATTACATGAAAATTGCAGACACCGTTTGATTGAGTCTGTAAATGAGGGATAATGAATAAGTGCAACATCCTTCACGCCCCCTAGCACCGGCTTGAGCGGTACTCAATTCTCAACACTTAATAGTGCTGGCATCAATGATTCCGAAGATCCAGAAAAATATATCAACACTGAAGTGAATTACGGGTGCAACTTTTTACATCTGCCACACAGCACTTGACACATGCTGTTAAGAAGTATAAAAATCTGGAAACAAAGTGATCCAATCACAACAAAATTACATGAAAAGTGCAGACTCGGTTTGATTTTGAGTCTATAACACACAGAGATATAATAAATCACACGGAGGCCTTACAAATCATAAAGAGGCCCTGTATTATACACATAGGCATTTATAAGATATCACACTGTGGCTTCACTTATGATACAATTTAAGGCCCTATTAAATGATACAGAGGCAAAGTATCTCACATAGGTAGACTGACAATCGTATTGTATCATTGTTTTAATACTGGAGTGACATTATTTTTAAAATTATAAGTCTGTCTTTTCAAGAAATGTACTTTCCTCACAAATTGATAATGTGTTGTCTTAATGTTATCTTACATATCTATTGCACTAGCTGTATATAAAACAGAAGTGTTTGCCAGTCTTTTTTAAAATAAAACGCAAAACCTGAAGAAATGACCAAAATCTCATATTTACAATTGCATATTATTATCAGACTAACAGTATTGTTTTTAAAAATAATGCATCTGTTTACGGCGAATTAATTAATAAACAGATACATGTACTCAGCCCATCAGTACTATGTAATTTGATATTGATACGGGGTTCATAAGAGACAATTTAAATATTAATTTTATGATACGAAAAAGAAAGAGTTTTCTAACAGTCGAATACATATTGAAATGGCATTATCTTCTAGAGCGCACCAAAGGCGTTCTAAAAGTAAAATATTTTTCGGACTTTCTTATGGCGTGGCTATAGCACTGCGCATGCGTCCGTCGTCAAATCAGTCTGTAGCGTTTGTTTTATTTGAATCACATTAACAGTGTTCTAGTTCCTCGAATTTCCAAAATTGGCTTATTTGCTCTGTATCCATGGCAATAATTTTATCTTATTTATTTATTTTTTTACCGTATCTTTTCATTTATTTTTTATTAAAAATGCACAAAATGTGTGTTACCAGTAGACTTTTGTTAACCTTGAATGTTGACTCACTTGTGTATTGCTAGATTTTAGTTTGTTGAAGAATAGACATTGCATGACCTATGACTTCACCCGTTTCCTTCTTAATGTCACCCTGCATGTTTTGCATATGTGATTGAACTTTGACACGGAATATGACTAATTGACATATGTATTATAAGTAACCTTGTCTAACAATAGTTCTTTGGATGATCTATATAGAGTCATGATCCTTTTCATTATGATGGACATTTAATTCCAGTCTGCCAATATCTTAATTTCAATTATTTTGACCTCAATAAACAGAGGAAATGAGTTGTTGCTACAACGTCTTTTCTCAAATATGATAAATTCTTTATATTACTGCTCGTTTGAAACATCTTCACATGTATGTTTCTAATATACATGAGAAAATATTATGTATTTTCACATAGGAAGCGATGAATTTTTGTTATAAACGTTAATTATAATAAGGACAAATTTCTATTCCATAAATAAAGTGCCCAAAGACAGTCCTCATTTGAAGAAACTCCTGATTGAAGTCCATTTATCGAGAATCCTACCTCTCCTACTGTAAAATACAAATTAAAAAAATTCTCTCCTTTACTCTACGGTCCGGAACGAACGGAAATTAAACAAGCTTTCAAAACTTAAAAGGAAGTAAAATAGGCTGTTGTTAAAATCCTTGTTAAAAAGCCCTACACTGAGTGTATAATGCTCATTTATGATAGAATAAAACGCTGTCTTAAGGTAATTATGTTTTGTAATATGTTTTATTTGTTATATTATGTAATTATGTTTATGTTAAATGTTGAATTCTGCTTAAGCCGGTGCTAGGGGGCGTGGACGGTAGTTTGCACTTGACAGTACCGTCCATGAACAGGCTCAATCAAACCGAGCCTGCAACATTTTCAATTTTGCCGTATTGTGCTTTCTTTAGGGATTCTTACTTTCTCTATTGTATATTTAATTGGTATAAACACTTGAAAGTTTAATTGATGAAATGCGCATAAAATATGTTAAGCGAAATTTAATAGTTAGATCTACTCAGTTTATTTTGATTTATTATCAAACTAATTAGCTACATGTACATTTGTTAATTGAATGAATGTGTTGAGGCTTTGTGTATATTCTATTATCTATATTAATATTCCATTACAACAGGTAACAGCATCATATGATCTAACAAGTTGTGAATTAAACATTTATTTTATTTTACACCGGAACTTTAAATAGCGATTCAAGTCAAGGGTATAAATATTATGTAGTATTGATTTGTCCTAAGTAACATGATCGTCGTTCAAAGTGTTTCACAAAGACAGACATAAATACATTATCAAATACTTGAAAACATGTTATCAGATAACAGGAAAATTTGTAGCGTATATTTGTGATTTATATTTTTGTTGGTTGGTTTAAACATATTTTATTTAGAATATTTGTACATGTGTAAATAACAACATAACAATAGTGTGGTGCACCGCTAAATAAGCATTTTTTTTACCGTTAATTACCCTTTGTTTACGTTATCTATACTTACTATAAGAATCAAACTGTGATATTTGAGTATCCAAATACGTTTAACTGTAACTTCTATTTCATTTTTATCAAGTATTTTACCGTTAAATGACTCCAGATATATTGTATTCATGTTTTATCAATGTTGGTTTATCACTCTAGTAATAAAATTTCCGCCATCTTGTATGTTAGCTTTCGTGACGTCATCACTGTATTTGATTTATGACGTCATCATTTTTGTTGTTTTACAATCTGATGTCCGTAAGGATTTGTAGGATTTTATAATTTTTATTCGCCAATAAGTTTTTCCGCACCACACGTACCCCGCTACCTTATTATGTTACTTAAACAAAGTTTGCATTATTATAAATGTTCTACGATTATTTATTACGCATGTTTAATATTATTTTTATGTTGTTTATTGAAATAACTTTTAGTGTGGGAGGTGTGGGATCCGATAAAAACTCCTTTCGAGTATTTTTCCCACAAGTTCCTACAGTGTTGGTACTGTGGGAAATTCTTGGTATTTAAGCGTTGTTTTACTGTGGGATCTTCACTCCGCAACTACCAAACAAGAAATCTATTCAGTTTCCGTACATTTTATCGTTCAAGTAATACTAAATTCAGAACTACATACTTTGGTAAATTTAGTTTAAAGTTTATTTCTTAAAAAAAAGGTTTATTAAATTTCTTAAATAATAAAAGTAAATGTTTCGCATTTAAAACTTAGCATTTGTATTTTGATCATTCGAGAATCAGCGGTAATTCTTAAGTTTACATAAAACGCTGATTAATTTTTATTCTTTGTAAAGATTTAAACTTAGAATATAGTTTAAAGATCTAAGTATCATTGTCTTTGTCTAGATTTATATAGATCTTATTCAGTAGCTTTTTCTATTTTTTCTTAAGATATTTCATTCATTCCGTCACCGACACCTCCCCACACACAGAAATTTTACGAACGTTTAATAACATTTCGTGATTGAATTTATCTCGAGCTTCGTATTCTGTCGTTTGATTTATTGCATAATTTTGTTCAAGAAATATTGTTGAGGCGCTCGGAAAATTAAAATCATAGAAAACTTGAAAGCGTATTTATTTATTTATTATATTAACAAGGGTTCTTCTATAAACCAGTCTATAAACAAGTCCTATCTTTATTTTAATGCGGAGTCACCCTATCAGCATCGAGCTATAGGGATATTGTGATCCTCTATGTCCGTCCATGTGTCCGTCTTAAACAGCCTATGAGCGTTCACCTATGTATACAATGCATGTACGGCCCTCATCAAAGAGAGTATAATAAAGTTCCCCCATTTTAAAGAGAGCTAGATCTACGTTGAACAGCAAATATTGTCATATGAAAGCCAGCAGATACGTTGGCTCAACACATAAAGTGATCGCATATTGTCCGTTTAATAACATTTGATTTTCATCAGCGAGACGCATGATTGAGCGCTACCAAAGATAATTTCATCAGAAGCGGCTCGCAACATTTTGTGGTGGCAGCGGTGGGATCCGTTTACTTATTGCGGATCCAGAGATACGGACCTTCGTCATAAGATAGATCTTCTAGATTAACATTTGAGAGAGAGAGAAAAAAAATATAATTGTACATCGGTATATAATCTATTAACTGCAGGATGACGGACTTGGAAAATAGCGAAACGGAAATAATATTCAATTACAAAGAGAGAAGTTCGCCGTTAAGAACCGAGTGTGGACGCGATATTTTAGACAACGAGTCTGCATCAAACGATTTACAAAGAACTTGTATAGACGATATATCTCAACAGCCACGTGGCAATAATTTATCGTGCTATTCAGCCGACAGAAGCAATGATAAAAACTGTTACCCGTTACTAAACCGGGACGAAACGCAAAGTAATATCAGCGAAAATAAAAATGAAGATTTTAGATCGGAATCACTAAGCATACAAGATATGGAAGACCAACATAGTAATAGTCCTATAAATGAATGCATGAATGATATAAAAGAACAGCAAACAGAAATAACTAACGTACTCAAACAAATGATGATCCTTATGTCAAAACAAAATGAGAGGAATATCAACGGTCGTCACGAGTCCGATGTTGTTTATTCAAATACACATGACTCGATCGGAAATCAGTTTAATGAACAAAACACACATATAGATACAAATACAAGGTATAAATACCCTAGTAACAGAAATATAAGTATGGAACACCAGTATGAAAATAATTCTAGATCCCAGAGGGATGCTAGATACATTTATGAACCTTTACCGCAGAGTTATAATGATAACTGCCGTGCTCCACGTGAACGTTTTTCACGATGTCAAGTACCCACAATAATACAACATAACACGGAGGAAAACATCGGTGACGGTGACAACAGGAACTTACGTCGACATACGCAGCCAAATTATGAATTTGCAGGATTAACAGAAGAAAGGCGAAATTTTAATCATCAAGGTAGGAATATGGATAGGTACCTTAGAAAACAACCGGTGAATTTAGCCATTACTCCATTTGATGGGAAAGATGAATGGGATGTGTGGATAAGTCGTTTTGAAGCTATAGCAAAGAGATATAATTGGGATAATGAGGAGAAACTCGACACCCTTTCTCCTTCGCTTAACAAGGGTCGCTGGTCCAATTTGTGTTCGGCAGCTTCACAAGGAGGATAATAGAAATATGGATGTTAAATTAAAGAGCTCAAGAGATTTAGGGTGATTCATACTTTCAATGGTGTATCAGCAAAATTTAGTAGGAGAAATCAGAAGAGAGGTGAATCAGCAGAAGAATATGCTTCTGAATTAAAGATGTTGTACGACAAGGCTCACGGTTATAGGGATAGAAAAACAAGACAAGAAGACTTAGTGCGGAAATTTTTAGATGGGTTATGGGATGAGGATGTTAGATTTGCTGTCGAATATCAAAAGGAGCCTGTAGATATAGACGAAGCTGTATTCCATGTCGCGAATTTCATACAGACTAAGATGAGCAGTAAACGCGAAGAAGCTGATATGAGAAACAAGAGGATGACAAGATGCCTCAGTAACGAAAGCTATATTTTGGATGAGGATGATGACAAAGTATCGGAAATAAGACAACTTCGAAAAGGAAACAGCAGACAGAAAGAAAGTGAAAATAGAGATAGAACAGATATTCAGAGAGATATTAAAAAGAATGAAAATCAAACTTCAAGTGTAGAAGACAAAACAGGGAAAGTATTGGAACAAATTCTTCAGGAAATAAACAAACTTAAAGAAACAGCAAACAATAACACAAGTCAAAACAACAATTCAAGGTCGAAATCAATAGTATGTTACAACTGTGGAAAGCAGGGACACATGGCCAGAGAATGTAGACAAAATAGAAGGGTAGGGGCTTCAGAGCTTAACACACAACAAAGATACAGAACTAACCAGCCGACTGTTTATCATAATAGGAATGCTGAGAGCAATCCTTTAAACTTCAAAGGACCGGCTCTCGTGGCCAAAGAACGGTCCCAATAGATGCGAAAGGCCAAAATTCCGAAAGTTCAGAAAAATATATCAGTCATGAACAACCACAACAACAAGATAACGATACAAGAAATAGACCCATTAGGAGAAAACGAGATTTATGTCCTGGTGTATATATTAGAGGAGATGTTGAAGGCATACCAGTCACTTTCACAGCTGACACGGGAGCGTCAGCGACGGTTCTTTCTGCTAGAGTATATAATAAACTGAGGGAAGATAAGAAACCGATATTAAAGAAATCGTCTTGTTTATCAGGTGCAGGGGGTTATCCTTTAAATGAGTTGGGCAAAGCAGCATTTAATCTGAAGTTAGACAATTTGAAGTTGAATTGCGAAATGATAGTAGCGGATATTGAAGATGAATGTTTACTAGGTGTAGATGTATTACAAAATGGAAAGAACGGTCCAGCAGATATTATGCTCAGTAAGGGTATCATTATGCTGGATAAACATAGTATACGGTGTTCACAAGTAGGTCTGCCTGAAAATATAAGAAAGGTCATAGCAGCAGATGATTTTGTGATTCCAGGATTATCCGAAGCGGTTGTAGACGTATTTGTAGGGCGAAGTGAAAGTGATGATTCTGATGAATGTGCAAGCTATATAATAGAGCCTACAGAGCATTTTGAAGAGACGTACCCTTTGAAAATGGCAGCAACCTTAGTTGATTTGAATAGTTCACCGACACAAAAAGTGCGGTTGTTAAACCCTTTTAGAGAGACAATAACAATAAAACAAGACACAGTTATGGGCAACGCCGAAAAGATTGAAGACATCGCAAAAGTTATAACAAACACAGAAGGAAGCGGAGACATGACTGATAATTGTTCAGTCCGACGACTACAATTTAATGACGACAAACAGAAAATTTTGTGCAGCACCAATATTGAAGCTAAGGAAAGCATAAGAGTGCCTACACATTTACAAGACCTTTTTAACAGGGCCAGTAAAAATAGAACGGTTCAAGAAATCAATGCACTTGCCAAGCTTTTAAATAAATATGAAAGGTCTTTTTCTAAAGATGAATGGGACATAGGCCTAACAGATCTTACGGAGCATTCTATTAATACTGGAGATGCACCACCCATTAAACAACCTCCACGTAGAGTCCCTCTGGCCTATGCTGCCGAGGAAAAGAAGGCAATAGATGATCTGCTGGCAAAGGGAGTTATAAGGAAAAGCACTTCACCATGGGCTTCGCCGATTGTTCTTGTTAAGAAAAAATCAGGAGCTGTTAGACCATGTGTTGATTACAGGCGTGTAAACGAATTAGTAAAACCTGATGGATTTCCAATGCCGCGTATTCAAGATTGCTTAGATGCCGTATCAAATTCATGTCTATTTTCGACTTTCGATCTGACAAGCGGATATTTCCAAATTCCCCTCAGAGAAGAAGACATTCCGAAAAGTGCATTTGCTTGCAAGTACGGTCATTACGAAATGACCAGGATGCCTTTCGGCCTAAATAATTCAGCCAGTACATTCCAGCGAACCATGGAACTGGCATTACAAGGATTGCAATGGGAAATATGTCTCATATATATAGATGATATAATTGTATTTGGGTCAACATTTGATGAACATCTCCAAAGAGTGGAACAAGTATTAGAAAGAATCGAAGCGGCTGGATTGAAGTTGAAACCAGAGAAATGTGAAATGCTGCAGAAAGAAGTAGTTTTTCTAGGTCACATAGTATCGGGTGAAGGAGTACGACCGAATCGAGATAATATTGCGAAGGTTCTTGCATGGCCGAGGCCAAACACGGCTAAACAAGTTAAAAGTTTTGTCGCATTAGGATCATACTTTCGAAGATTCATCAGAAATTATGCACAAATGGCAAGGCCCTTAATAGATTTAACAAAGAAAGGAAAGAAATTCATATGGACTGAGGACTGTGAAAAGTCATTTGAGGATATAAAGGCAGCACTTGTAGGTTCAGAAGTCATGGGATACCCGCAAAATGAAGGAGGAGAATTTATTCTAGATGTCGATGGATGTGACACAGGTATTGGAGCAGTCCTCATACAAATGCAAGAGGGACGTGAACGCGTTATCGCGTATGCAAGCAGGTCCTTAAACAAAGCGGAGTCTAATTATTGCATAACCGAAAAGGAATTACTCGCCGTAAGGTATTTCATCGAATATTTCAGACAATACTTGTTAGGTAGGAGATTTAGGGTAAGAAGTGATCATCAAGCATTGGTTTGGTTGTTCCGTTTAAGGGAACCAAGAGGCAAAATCGCACGATGGATAGAAATTTTATCGCAGTACGACTTCTCGATAGAGTACAGGCCCGGAGTAAAACAAGGTCATTGTGACGCACTATCGAGATGCGAAAATCCAAAAGACTGTGAATGCTCTAAAATCGACACATGTGAATCATTAAAATGCGGACCATGTAAAAAATGTAGAAAAAGGGCTGATGATATGATGTGGGTAGGTTCGAATGAATATTCAAATGAGGATGTAGTGGAACAGGCAACGTGCGATGATGAAGTTAACGTAAAATCAGATATGTCAATAAATGCCATTGAAATTATCGATGGGCAAAAGGCTTCAACAAGTACTGGTGACAAGGGTGGTCAAGACCTAGAGGTGAAAGTTGAAAGCAGTATGAGAATGGCACAATTAAAGGATGCTGATATCAGCCCAATATTATATGCAAAAGAGGAAAATAAAAGGCCGACAAGTCAGGATATGCATATGGCAAGCGCGGCAACTCGGCATTATTGGATATACTGGGACCTGTTATTCATTCAAGATGGGATATTGATGAAATCATTTAAGAAGAAGGATGGAACAGGAGACTTCAAGCAGGTCATTATTCCTGAACTTATGAAAAGGGATGTCATGTACCAAATGCACAATTCATTATTATCAGGACATATGGGAACAAAGAAAACAAAAGAGAAATTATTACAACGCTTCTACTGGTTTAACCTAAAAGAAGAAGTTAACCTTTTTATTAAACAATGCGATATATGCGCTAGAAATAAGAGGCCGTTGAAAACCCCTAAGGCCCCTATAGGATCACTGAAGGCTGGTGAACCATGGGATATATTAGCGACTGACTATGTCGGACCACTTCCAATTACGCCGAGAGGCAACCGATATATTTTAGTCTTGACAGATCACTTTACAAAATTTGTAGAGGTGATACCAGTGCCCGATCAAACAGCAGAAGTATGTGCTACAAAAATTTTGAATGAGTTTATAGCGCGTTGGGGGTGCCCTCTCAGTATACATAGCGATCAAGGCAGAAATTACGAAAGTAAGGTTTTTAAAGAGCTGTGTAGGATGTTAGAAATTAAGAAGACACGCACGAGCTCTAAGAATCCCAGATGTAATGGAGTTTGTGAAAAATATAATGCAACATTAATAAAAATGATCAAGGCATACCTCTGTGGTGAACAAGAAAATTGGGACCTCAATCTAGGTTGTCTCGCTGGAGCGTACAGAGCGACACCAAACGAAACCACTAAAGTTAGTCCAAATCTCCTGACTATGGGACGAGAAATCAGATTGCCAGCTGAACTTGTTTATGGTAGTACGACAGTTCGAGGCGACAAGATAACTTCTTATGGTGAATATGTCGACGAACTGAGAGACAAAATGCGACATGCTCATGAAATAGCAAGAAAACACATAGGAGAATCAGCAAGTAGAACGAAAGAAATATATGATACAAAGTTAATGGTAAACTACTATTCCGAAGGCGACGCCGTATGGTGTTTACTAGAAAATAAAAAGGTTGGTATAAGCCACAAATTAGAACCAACTTACGATGGACCCTTTATGATAAGAAAGAAAATATCTGATATTAACTACATATTACAGCTCGATAAACAAGGGAAAGAGAAGGTAGTACATCATAATAAACTGAAACCCTATGAGGGGAACCAAACACCAACATGGATTAAGAAGGCACTATCAAAACTGCATTCTCAGGATTAGCTGCAGGCGCTGAAAATAAATTAAATAAAATGTATTAATAAATGAGTGAATATATTAATAATAAACATATGTATATGTGTATAGATGAATTGGTTTGTTTGTTAGTCCTCCAACCTTATAGCTTTTAATAATAATAATAATAAAATCAGTTAAATAACATGCAGTGAAATTGCATTTCAGACAATTGTATAATCTTCAATTTTTTTGAGAGTTCACATATATGAACTATGTCGAATTTCCAGCGGAATATTATATTTGTTGACGCTGATAGTACTTAGCGAGTCTAGCCATTAGTCGTCCAGTATTTCTTTGCGGTGATTTAAATTAAATCGAGAGGTGCGTTTCAAGAAGACGATAATTATTACAGACACGGAAGTTTTCCGATAGAGAACCCTTGCGCAGCTTACATTTGTACGAGTAATTGTAGTTCGACAAAATGAAGTTCCGAAAAATGACAACGAAGCGCGAGAAGTATTCTGTGTGATGGTGTCGGCGACAAATTTTGTCCAGTACTAATCGCTTTACTTAATTTGTTCACTGTTTGGTATTTTGCAGTATACAACATGGACAAGGCGACGCATCGCGGAAGGGCGTACCGATGTAGACATTGTCACAAGAAGGGAAAAACCGAGATTAATACCAAGCAAAGGTTGGAAGATCACATCTTCAAATATCACGTGTCGAATGACGAACAACCTTACTGGTGTAGGCTATGTCTTTTCCGCAGTAGAACTAGAGAAGGGCTTTTCCAGCATGTGAATACTTACGCGAGGCATCGCAACGTCATGATTGAGAAGGGTATCAAGCACTCTAGACCCTTTCTTGTCTGCTCCCTTAACCCTTATGTAATTTCGGATAAGGACCTTGAACTGTTGACGAAAGAAGAAAGTAGGGCATGGTGGGAGAAGAAAGAAACACCGAAAGAAGAGACAAACATTATAAAAAAGGCAATGGAGGAGGCGGATATTGTGTTTGGGATGGAAAGCCCAAAGCTCCCCTTCTACTTAGGTGAGGAAGAGGAAACAGAGATGGCTGTTGAAAGTATTCAAGATAGTGAGAATGATGTAAAAGATAGAGAAGATGAGAAAGTTATTGGTGAAGTGAAGTTTGATGAGATAGGTGTATTGGATTTGACTGTAGGTAAAGAGAGGGAAAGTAAGATAGTCGAGGAAAAGATATACGTAGAGGAGTCGCCACTAGACCTGAGAATAGTAAGAAGGAGGGAGGATCGCGCAGAGGAAAAGAAGAAGTTTGAAGAGTGGAATGAAGAGGAAGAGAATGTAAATGAGGTAGAAGAAAGTGAAGCATTTGAAGGAGGAAACAGAAAGGAAGAAGATATAAGGGATGATAAAAATGTTAAAAGGAATGAAATTCAGGAAATTAAGAAAGTGGAGTTGAAGTCAGAAGGTAGGTCGCGGGCGAAGAGAAGAGTGAGACGTTCATTGAAGCGAAGCCGATCATCATCATCATCTTCTAGCTCTGACTCCAGTTCAGATGCTAGCAGTTCCGAGGCTAGCGAAACTGATGAACGTGAGAGGAAATTTTGTAAGATAATGTGCAATTTAGTGAAAGAAACAGGTAACATCATAGGAGGGCAGATTATTTCGAATGCAGAGATGATCAACAAATTGCAAAGGACTGTAGACGAGTTAAGGAAAGAAGTAGCAGAACTGAAAAAAGATAAAGGAGTTGAAAGGAAAGGAGGCGAAAGTGATAGAAATGAAGAAAAGGGTATAGTAAGACAAGAGAATGATAAGAGAAAGCCAAGGGAAACTGAACAAAAGGAGAATAGATTGGATTGTAAGTTTGTAGAGGGAGAAGAGAGAGGTTATCGTGGGGAACGAGTTTTAGCAGACCGGGGATTGGACAGGAGAGACAGAAGATATGATAATCATAGGGTGGAAAGTTGGAGGAGAAATGACTGGAACAGAGGTTATAGGTACTAAGTGAGTAAAAAGAGGAAAAAACATAGACTGTAATATAAATCAACCTTTCTTGGTGTAGAGACTGATTTCTTATTTAAATAAGTAGTTGAATAAACATTAATATTAACTTATAAAGAACTGTATACAATTTAAGATACCGAATATATTAAAGGGTGATTTGTCAGTCATTATCATTAATTGTTTATATGTAATCAAATTTTGAGCTAGGCAGTTGGAACTTTGCCCAGCTAAGGAGGGGGTAGTGTGGTGCACCGCTAAATAAGCATTTTTTTTACCGTTAATTACCCTTTGTTTACGTTATATATACTTACTATAAGAATCAAACTGTAATATTTGAGTATCCAAATACGTTTAACTGTAACTTCTATTTCATTTTTATCAAGTATTTTACCGTTAAATGACTCCAGAGATATTGTATTCATGTTTTATCAATGTTTGTTTATCACTCTAGTAATAAAATTTCCGCCATCTTGTATGTTAGCTTTCGTGACGTCATCACTGTATTTGATTTATGACGTCATCATTTTTGTTGTTTTACAATCTGATGTCCGTAAGGATTTGTAGGATTTTATAATTTTCATAGCCAATAAGTTTTTCTGCACCACACGTACCCCGCTACCTTATTATGTTACCTAAACAAAGTTTGCATTATTATAAATGTTCTACGATTATTTATTACGCATGTTTAATATTATTTTTATGTTGTTTATTGAAATAACTTTTAGTGTGGGAGGTGTGGGATCCGATAAAAACTCCTTTCGAGTATTTTTCCCACAAGTTCCTACAGTGTTGGTAGTGTGGGAAATTCTTGGTATTTAAGCGTTGTTTTACTGTGGGATCTTCACTCCGCAACTACCAAACAAGAAATCTATTCAGTTTCCGTACATTTTATCGTTCAAGTAATACTAAATTCAGAGCTACATACTTTGGTAAATTTAGTTTAAAATCTATTTCTTAAAAAAAGGTTTATTAAATTTCTTAAATAATAAAAGTAAATGTTTCGCATTTAAAACTTAGCATTTGTATTTTGATCATTCGAGAATCAGCGGTAATTCTTAAGTTTACATAAAACGCTGATTAATTTTTATTCTTTGTAAAGATTTAAACTTAGAATATAGTTTAAAGATCTAAGTATCATTGTCTTTGTCTAGATTTATATAGATCTTATTCAGTAGTTTTTCTATTTTTTCTAAAGATATTTCATTCATTCCGTCACCGACACCTCCCCACACACAGAAATTTTACGAACGTTTAATAACATTTCGTGATTGAATTTTATCTCGAGCTTCGTATTCTGTCGTTTGATTTATTGCATAATTTTGTTCAAGAAATATTGTTGAGGCGCTCGGAAAATTAAAATCATAGAAAACTTGAAAGCGTATTTATTTATTTATTATATTAACAAGGATTCTTCTATAAACCAGTCTATAAACAAGTCCTATCTTTATTTTAATGCGGAGTCACCCTATCAGCATCGAGCTATAGGGATATTGTGATCCTCTATGTCCGTCCATGTGTCCGTCTTAAACAGCCTATGAGCGTTCACCTATGTATACAATGCATGTACGGCCCTCATCAAAGAGAGTATTATAAAGTTCCCCCATTTTAAAGAGAGCTTGATCTACGTTGAACAGCAAATATTGTCATACGAAAGCCAGCAGATACGTTGGCTCAACACATAAAGTGATCGCATATTGTCCGTTTAATAACATTTGATTTTCATCAGCGAGACGCATGATTGAGCGCTACCAAAGATAATTTCATCAGAAGCGGCTCGCAACAATAATTATAGATTTTGGCCGAAAGCAGAAGCTTATAGAAGCCATTATCTAACAATAACAATCTTCAATGTCTGTGGTGGTTGTAATTAACAAGTTACCAAAAAAAAAACACATTTGATAAGATTGAAAAAGAAAAATGAAATGTTAATGGTAAGGACAAGATTTTAGTAAGTTTTGACAAAAATTAAGTAAAAAACTACAGAAAACAACTAAAGAAAAAAACACAAAAAGGACATTAAACAAATAAAGATAAGGACAAGAAAAGAATATAAGCAACATAGTAGTAGCAGTCAGACATTATATAAATCGTTTCGTAGAATCAATATAAAGGTATACATACTTGAAAAGCTCTAAGTTTTGGTTGTTTGAAAGGGAATTTGAACCATGCAATAGCAGAGTGTGAGTTATGATCAGGGATCTATCCAGTTGTATGATGTTCCTATAGAGAATATCTCGCATATGTTTGATACAAAGGACAGTTTAGAAGAAAATGACACACTGATTCTGTTTGACCACAGGCGCATGTGTTTGATTCGGAAATATTTTTTCGGAAAAGATCATCATTTAAGGAACTACAGCCAAGTCTTAAGCGAGTATGCAGGATTTGAAGTTTGCGAGGCCCTGTGTTAAAATAATTAGGAGGTTTGTGTAGGTTTGAAAGAAGTCGCTTGAATTGTTGTAAAGATTCTGATGATTTTGTATTCTGAGGGAGCGTGTTCCAGGAACGGATGCTAGACGGAATGAGAGAGTTTTGATAAAAGGATGTTCGACAATAGATAGGAGGAATATCAGAGGAGTTTCTGAAGGTGTATCTTTCGTTTTGACGTGTTGGGATTAGAGTGTTTAAGTAAGTGGGACATAAACTATTTCGAATTTTGTAAATAAAGACCAGTTTGTGATTACTACGTCGAGTTGATAATGATTCCCATCCTAGGTCGTCATAAAGTTTTTCAAGAGAACAAAGTTTAGTAGCACCTGTGACTATTCTGGCAGCCTCGTTTTTGAATCATATCTAATTCATGCTTTTCGCTAGCTGAACAATTATCAAAAAGTATATCTCCATACTCTAATAATGGACGGATAAATGTTAAATATAATGTTTCTAATGTATTTCTGTCGAGTGTAAATTTTAGACTACGGAGAATATTGATCCTTGTCCAAGCTTTGTTTTTTAATATATTCTAGATGATTTGACCATGAACAATCGTTTGATAGAACAACTCCTAAATGTTTGTGAGAAGAAGCTTCAGAAATGACTTGGTTTTGCAGAAGTAGGGGAGGATGTTGTGTTTTGATAGCTTTCCGAGATATAGTCATACATATGGTCTTTGCTGGATTAAACGAAACCAGCCATTCTTTAGACCATTGGTTAATCTTTTGTAAATCAGAGTTTAGTACATTTGCTGTTATTTCGGGTGTATTAACGATAAGGGATAAACTTGTGTCATCTGCAAAAAGTCTGATGTTGGCGTCGATATCTATTACAATGTCGTTTATAAATATAAGGAAAAGCAGTGGACCGAGAATGGATCCTTGAGGAACACCAGCCTTGACGTAAAGAAGAGAAGATGATGATCCTTGGACAGTATATTTTTGTTGAAGTACTAGCTATCTTGCTTGTAACCAATATGCAAAATATGTGAAAAAAGTAACAATTAATTGCTAATTTAATTGCTAATTTTGCCCTGTTTCTCATTTAATTAGGTATATTTCTTATTTCAAACAGAGTATTATTGTATCGTTATGCGTGGAAGCATGATACTGAATCTAAAAAATGTCTATTAAAGTTAAAATAAATTTATATTGGCCTATATTTAGTTTATTTAAGGCTGACCAATGTATACAATTTATAATCTACAAATATAAAAAAAAACATTCAAAACTTACTTTACCAATTATTATGATTTATAAGAGACTATAAAATAACATTGGACAAAGTAAAAACCTCTATGTTCATAAGACTCAGTGCTCGAACAACCACCCTCTGTTCTTCAAGTTACAGGCAACATTTTGATATCAGTGCTCGAACAACCACCCTCTGTTCTTCAAGTTACAGACAACATTTTGATATCAGTGCTCGAACAACCACCCTCTGTTCTTCAAGTTACAGACAACATTTTGATATCAGTGCTCGAACGACAAACCTCTGTTCTTCAAGTTACAGGTAACATTTTGATATCAGTGCTCGAACAACCACCCTCTGTTCTTCAAGTTACAGGCAACATTTTGATATCAGTGCTCGAACAACCACCCTCTGTTCTTCAAGTTACAGGCAACATTTTGATATCAGTGACATTGGGTTAAAAAGAACGTCAAGGAACATTTTCCTTATCATTTGTTTGTTAAACATCAATGTAAATATCGTTTACTTACTTCAACCCCAAACACCAAAGTTTTGTCGCTTCAGTTTCAGTTTTTATTGGCAAATCGGTATATTTAACATATCTTTAGCCAATTTAACAAATACAAAGCATAAAACATCGTTTTGATCCTTTTGCATATAAAGACTAATAGGACACAGTTATATATTAGTTTGTTAATTCGCATTGGTTTTACTTAATCATAGCACTATCTTATATTTTCATTTTTGTTATCGTTTTTTCTCTCATCCACTTGCCTCTTACTGAAGTCTAGTTTAATTGTTGACAATCAACAAAATCATGAATTATTTTACTTACATGTAGTTTTTATCCCCCGCCGAAAATTTTCGGCGGAGGATATAGAAATAGTCTCCGTCCGTCCGACCTTCCGTCCTTCCGTCCGTCCGTCCTTCCGTCCGACATTTTTGTCCGGAGCATATCTCTAAAAGTATTTGAGGTATCAACTTGAAACTTCATAGGTGGATAGACCTCATTGAGGAGGAGTGCAGTGCACAAGAATGATAACTCTACCTTGCATGATTTTTGAGTTATTGCCCTTTGTTATTTTTCAAAATTGATTTTTGTCCAGAGCATAACTCCAAAAGCTTATGAGATATTAACATGAAACTTCATAGGTGCATATATCTCACTCAGGAGGTGTGCAGTGCACAAGAATGATAACTCTACCTTTCATAATTTTTGAGTTATTGCCCTTTGTTATTTTTCATACCTAATTTTTCACCTGAGAGGAGCATAACTCAAAAAGTGTTTGAGATATCAACAGGAAATGTCATAGGTGGATATATCTTATTGAGGTGGAATGTTGTGTGCAAGAATGATAACTCTTCCCTTTACAATTTTTGAGTTATTGCCCTTTGTTTTTTTTATGTTATTTTGTCCAGAGCTTATCTCAAAAAGTATTTGAGGTACCAACTTGAAACTTCAAAGGTGGATGGATCTCATGGAGGAGGAGTGCAGTGCTTAAGAATGATAACTCTACCCTGCATTATTTTTGAGTTATTGCCCTTTGTTATTTTTCAAAATTAATTTTTGTCCAGAGCATAACTCAAAAAGCCTTTGAGATATCAAAATGAAACTTCAAAGGTGCATAGATCTCACTCAGGAGGTGTGCACTGCACAAGAATGATAACTCTACCTTTTATAATTTTTGAGTTATTGCCCTTTGTTCTTTTTCATACTTAATTTTTCAATTCAATTTTTTTCTCAAAAAGTATTTGAGGTATCAACTTGAAACTTCATAGGTGGATAGATTTTACTGAGGAGGGATGCAGCACACAAGAATGATAACCTACCCTGCATTATTTTTCAGTAATTGCCCTTTGCTATTTTCAGCCATCAGTATTCACATAGGTTTCAAATCTGTAATCATTATAGCCATCAGTTTTCATTACCAAAAGACCTCTTAAAATGGAATTATTCCGCTCTACTACATATACATTCTTCCAATGAGCAAACACATTCGGCGGGGGATGGCCATGTTGACTTGGTTCTTGTTAAAAATGGTGT
Organism: Ruditapes philippinarum; assembly: GCF_026571515.1. Lineage (NCBI taxonomy): Eukaryota > Metazoa > Mollusca > Bivalvia > Venerida > Veneridae > Ruditapes > Ruditapes philippinarum. The sequence continues at coordinate 186,085 of NW_026857915.1, read as the reverse complement.
CGTTATCTTAACATGCCTTTGTATTTAATTTTACCAATGAAATATGTTATCTGGTTATATTTTTCAAAACATTTATGGCTGTGATACTTTGTGTATTGAATTCGAACCGTGTCACGCACCTATAAATAATCAATGTATTACTGCGCGTTGACAATTGCAACTGCGAAGCAAACAAGTGTATTCGTAAACATCTTTTTTCATGGAAGTAAAATTAAATAAAAAGGTTATTTTTTCGTTGTTTTTTTTTCGTGAAATATGGAATACATTTGCACTTCACGCCTTAAAATTCTATATATTTCACTCTCGTTCCGGGCTCGCGAAAATATATGTAATTTTATCATGTTTCGTGACAAAATATTCCATATCTTACTAAAAAAAATGCCTTCTTAATATTGAGATACATACGCAGTAAAACAAAAATCAGCAACCTTTCTATAATGTTATAAAATGTATTTTTTTACAATTTAAATCCATTTCAGTAACTAAGAGAATGGCATCTCTTGTTGGAGATGACATTGTACAAGATTCAGACGAATGTCACGAAATGCACTGCGAGCAATGCTACGAATTCGGTGAAACGGCAGATGCAGAAGGATTTTGTAATGAATGTTTGGAGTATATGTGCCAGTCATGCGTAAAATACCACAAACGACAAAATCCACAACACAACATACTCGATAGGGCGGCGATGCCACAAGAGTTTTGTTTTGAGCAATGCCCCGCTCATCAAAAGTATATCAGGTTCTACTGCCCCAAATGTGAACTGTTTGCCTGCTTGGATTGCAGAAAAGCAAATCATACAACATGCGATAATATCAACCATGTCTCAACCATGGCTTTTAGAATAGAAGAAAGTAACGAACTGAAAGAGGCTCTTAAAGATATAGACCTTATTTCTAATTCGCTAAAAAAGGTTCAAAATACACTGGAGGATGGCGTCAAAGATATTGAAACGAAAGAAAAACTAGCTCAGCAATCGATTAAGAAATCAGGTCAAAGTAGGAAATCACACTTTGAGGAACAGCAACAAAAATGTACTGCAACATTTAATAAGTACCTCACAGACATGTCATCACTTATAGAAGAGGAAAAGAAAAGAACTCTTACTCGTTTGAGAAAGGAGCAAAATGACCTTGATGTTAAACTGACTTTCACAGAAAATGACAAACTCCAGGAATTAAGAAAAGCTTCTGAAGAAGATGTTTGTGCACATCGATCTTTATTGGCAAGAAATGCATCACTATTGGATAAAGTAAAGGGCAATTCGTGCGATTTAAACCAGTACATGGAAAATAAGCAAAGATGCAAACTGTTAATTGCAATGAAGAAATCATCGTCTGAAATGAAAAAACTAAACCAAAATATGCTTATGCTGACAAGCCAAACTGCAGCTTTGAAGAAAAACACTCTACCAGACCGAATAATAACTAATGCTAGATCTTACCAAGTAAGACCATTTCGCAATAATTTTGTTACACAATGAATTAAATTAATAATTAAGTTACCAACCATGTATATAATACTCAATCTATTTTGTTATGTTTTCTATCTTCATTATGTCATTTTACTTTAAAATATAATTCATTAGTCACATGTTTACATTTCATTTTGAAATGCATTATGAAATCATATAAAAATAACATCCGATGAGTTTTACAATGAAAGAAATATTTCAACAGTGAAAGGCTACAAAACCTTTAAAAAAATATCAAAAAACAGCTGCTTGGCGTTTATTTAGCCACATACCGTTTATTTTACAACAAACCGTTCAAATAATCAGGTACATTTATGTATTTTATTATTTGGGGTTAAGTCCAAATTCAAAGGATCAGTTCAATGTATTTAACTTAATTATGTATTTGAACAAATATTAATGGGTCTCGGACTTCATACTCTCATTTTTCGAATTACATTACTTAATTTATCAAAAGTTGTATCATATTCAGTTGTAAGTTTCCTATTGCAGGCTTCAGTTATGTCACAATCTACAGGATATGATGGTAATAAAAGTATTGACCATCCTTCAGAAGAAACCAGGTACGATTCTATAAATTTAGATATTTACAAATATTAATGCAAATGTCCCCAGCAATATTCATGTTCGCGACCACTTTGATATTTGGCCTGAAATTATAGCATAACAAATTAATATAAAAATTGTATGTGTAGTTGATAACAAAGACAATCTTTCAAGACACATTTTAATGATTGTTACATGTAACAACATGTTCAAACTATGGTACTATATTATCAGCGTGGTAAAATTAAAAAAAGAAACCTTATCATATACATTGTAATGATTTTAAGTGGGTATAAACTATTAAAGAGACAAAACTCGTCATTTTCTAGCTGTTGATTAAAAACATTTAGAAAAAGAAATTACGTGTTATCGGAGCTTCATTTTTATTGCTATTCACACAGAAAAATTCAAGTACTAAGATGTTCCAATGTTGCGTGCGGTAAAGACGGATTTGGCAAGTTTTGCCAGGAATGTGGGCACAGAACAGTTCAGGAAAATAAATTTGGGGTATTCATAATTTGTAATGGAAAACTTGAAGATGGGCAAAATTGTAATTCAGAATTGTTACCTGGAGAGAATTACTGCATGAAGTGTGGGATGAAGGTTGAGCGACCTGTTCAACAGGTACTAGAAGACAAATTCAGTAAGTACCCATCACCTTTCATTTTCTAAATGACGTTTATTCACATATGTTGGAAATTACAAAATCGCATAATCTTATCACTGAATGAGTTTAGATATTATATGAAGCATTGTCTAGTGAACCTTTAGCTCGTGACTGGTGTCAAAATTGCGCCCCCACGTAGGTGCACTCAATGACTAATGTTTTTGTAATTGGATTTAAGAAATTTGAAATATGGACCATGTTTACATTTGAACTCGGGTATCAGCTCACCTCGATTTTGATCTAGTGGCCATCTGATGTTTTTTATGAACAACTATGAAATATGATTTATGTTTACGGTTTTGGCTTCAAATTCTAAATCTTATATCAGTTGACCCCGATTTTGACCTAGAGACTTGCTTATTTATTTATTTATTTATTTATTTATTTAATGATATACAGCTATAAAATGGAGCTTTTGTACAATTTCAAATTCATAATTTAAGTCATTATATTGACCTCTATTATATAATGATGAACTACAATTTTTGTTCACAGAAATCCAAAACTTGTCGAAAATTGACCATTCATTAGAAGATGAAATAAAGTATGTGAAGCTGAATGCCACAAGATCAGACGGAGTACACATGGCAAGAATCTGTATGGTCACCGATGATGAAATCACAAAGATGCACCTGATAAGAAAGTCAGATAGTTTCCTGTCAAGTTTAAATACGGACATTCAGTCTTGTTGTACAAAAATATTTTATTCTTTGAAAGAAAATCAGGTTGTTCTATCACATGATGCAGCAATTATTGAACATGTTAACTTCGAATTAGTATTACAACAACTAAAAAGCGCGGAAGATCACTTTCGTAGTTTTTTGGGGCAGATAGTTGCCAAGAACGTCTATATACAACGGGATTCGTGGTGTGCAGTGAAGCAAATATTAGAAGAAATAAATGTGAGTAATCCAGAACAGGTTGCCGTGGTGGCCAATTCAACTTTGCACGGGGTCACTGTAAGCATTGTCGGTAAAAGGACATTAGTTGAGGATGTGTTTCAAGTAATTTCATCAATGCATGTCTAAGAATATATCAGAGGCGTCTGTGGACACAGTGGTTAAGATCGCTGACTTCAAGCCCCTTGCACATCAGTGTTGTTGTTTTGAATCCCGACAGAGACTTATATCCAGCTAGCTTACGAAATGTCGGTGGTTTTTCTCAGGTGCCTGTTCGTGCACGTAAGGATACTTGAGGTCTTTCTCCAGCAGATAAGCTGGAAAATCGCCATAACACATATACTGTGTTTATGCAACATAAAAACCCAACCAAATAGGGAATGTATCAAAGATATTTCGTCAACATGTTTTCTATTTGCATGCGAACTAATCCAATTAAAATATGTTAAAGTCACAGTATGTCCAAGAAATGATTTTATTATTATTTCTCACAGTTTTATTTATATTTGGTGTCTTGTTAATATTTGATATATTGTTATAGTTTCGAAACAGTTACTCATTGGCCAATAACCTGAATCGTATTTTGCTTCTGTTGCTTTCTAGTAATAAGTACAGAAAAGTTAACAGAGATGAAGTATTTGGTATGGACGTCAACATACTACTTTATTTACATTTTGCATCTTTTTATCAAAATATTTTACATGCACTTTTGTTCATGTAACAAGCATCTTACATGCTCTTAAACCATTGTTTAAACATTATAAAACTCATGTTTGCCTTTTCTAAAGAAGGACGCATATGTACGTTTCGAAGGCATAATATGCTTTTAAGGTGTGCCTCAAAGAAGAAAACACGAATAGATATTCTAACAATGAGTACATCATTATTATATTTGTTGGTTTAATGCTAATATCTTATCTATCATGTTTAATTTCAATAAATTCAAGACAATTTTATCAGTGTTTGATTTACATAAAACAGAAACTTAATTCTTATTTCATCTGATATCTGTGTATATAACTTTTATCATGACATTTAGGTCGAATTTACCTGTATAATGTGCATTTTGTCATGAATGTAGGGTGAAAAAAGGAAATATCATCTGTAAGCTAACTGTTTAATTGTTATCAAATTAGTGTATTAAGTAGGACAATTCAATAATAAAATTTATAATAAAAGAGTGATATACTTGTATAATATATATTGGTCTTTTTTTCATTCCGCTTATAAATAATTTTTGAAAGCTCTTTGCTATTTTTTCTTTAGCGATGGCATTGGCCATATTGATGAGACAACTTTTTGCTTTTTTATATAACTGACAAAGTTCTAGTCATTAAGTATTTTGTATGGCCTTCAGACTACCACTTTGTTTACGTGTTACTACTATTGAATCATTTTCACATTAAAGGCTACTTTCGTCATGTAATAACACAAGTCATTCCCCTTTGATATACAAGAAACACATTTTTACCATGAAACATTTATTCTACATACACATTTTATTCCTTGCTCTAGATATCCTCCTCAATGTATCCTCTGAGCATTTTAAAGGTTTTACAATATACATGACACACGAACACACATAGTTTAACATAGAAATAATTATTAAGCTATTTCATTATGGATACATGATGCTCAACTTATAAACGTATTTCAATAATATAAATGTTAGTAAACAGTTTTACAGTTATGCAAATACTAGAAAAGATGCATGGTGTAGGTGTTAGTAAAAAACCTTTAGTTTTACACATGGATATACATCAGCAACAATGATATCTTGATCACTGAATGTGCCGTCTTAGCTATAGTACACGCCTCAAGATAGTTCAAGATGTGACGTTTTGTATGTGTTAGGAAAAAGTAGTTCTGAATTTGCTAGTTAAAGCTCTGTATTCTAACGCATCACTTACGAAGAAAAAAAGATCTGATTTGCATATATTTTGACCCATTAAAACACCGAAAAAACATGATTAGTTTGCTAAGTTGTTCACTTGACAATACTTTAACATATTACTATGTACATTATCTAAACATGAAAGAATAGCATAAATATATCATAGTGCTCTAAAAAGAAATCAAATCATGTACAGATAATATCTTTTTAGAAAAATAAACAACAACAGTATTGCTTAGTTGTTCACTCGACAATACTTAGTAATACAATACAATAAGTATTGTCAAGTGAACATTATCTAAACTTTAAGAAATAGCATAAATATATCAAAAAGAAATCAAATCATGTACAGATAAAATGATAAATATTTTAAAAAACAAACAACAACAAAAACAAAAACACTACTTTCTAAATCAGCCATATTAAATACATTCAAATCATTAACAAGTACATGTATAATAAGAGTAATAAAAAGATATTGTATATATAAACATGTATTTAACAAAGGCAGATAAACCTTTATATAGTATTAATTTCACATTAATGTCCTTTCCATATGATCTGCAACTAATGACAAAAATATAACATATACAAATATATAACCAACTAGCTTTAGTTGAAACAAACGTACATACGGAAACAAATTAATACTGGTAGGATTTTACGTCGCACCAACACAGTATAGGTCATATTGCGGATGTATATGTGATAAAGATATCAGTTCACATTTATATAATTATATACCATCACTTATTTGCATAATATGAATAATATAGAAAAACCTGAATTTGCGTATTAAGAAAATAAAAATAAATATGTACAAGAAGAGTTTTAAGAATTATTCATTAACTAAGAATATAAGGTAAAATCTAAACATAACAAAAAACAACAACAAAATACGATTACCTTATACTAGCTTATGTTTCATTATATACACAATATTAACAAGTGCTTTAATTAGGGAAACATCTTAATTAAAATATCATATCATATTCTCCCTCTGATTTATTTATATCATCATACACTCGTGTACATTCTCATACAGATACTTGATGTTCACATGTAAACATACATATTTGTGTTACTGATTAGGCGATTTTTGTTTTCAAAACTATCTAACATACATATTTATTTCATGCTTTCCAGTGTTTTATTGTAATATATCAGATGATTATATTCTGATAAACCACTAGTGAAATTTATAAAATATAATTTTCACTGTAGCCGGACTATATCTGAATGCGGATGAAAAGAAAATCATAACTAAATGGAATAACAGGCAGAAATTAATGCCGTCGTGCGTAAATTTTGCTTCTTTAGGAAAAGAAAGTCGATGTCATCATACATCATGTTAAAAACGTAACAAAATAATAGAAATTTAACAGACCTATATTTCAAAATTGATTATGTGACGTCATGATGTGATGACGTCACAAAGGAGAATGCGTGACGTTACGCGGCAAAACCAGTAAAAAATACTTAAAATCACTTAAAAAGCATGAAATAAAAAGAAAATTTATTTGTTTTACATATAAGATTGAAAAATATTTCATTCGTGAACACCAGCTTATATATTTTCACTCGTGGCTACGCCACTCGTGAAAATATTGCATCTGGTGTTCACTCAGTGAAATTATATTTCAATCTTACATGCAAAACAAACAAATATCCTCTATATAACATGACACGTTTTTAAAAATAACAACATACTCAATAAATCAATAGTTGTTCCTCTTTACATAAATGTCAATATAAATGTTGATCAAATCAAACATTAAAACACATATATTGTAATAACCAGTTACACTGTCAAAGCAAGCTTTATTGTAAAAAAAAACAACAAAAAATCAAAGCAACATGATTTGATTTACATTATGATTGTATTAATTTTCACAATGTTGCAGATGCTTGCAAGCACTGCAAATCAACACTTTCAGTAGAATTCCATATCTGCTGCTCCAACAGAAATGATTCTTATGTATAATGTACAATATATATTTGATAAAATCATGTATAAAACATCTTATGAACTTTTATCATGATAAATGTCTCAAGTATGGAATGATATTTTTATAAAATCTAACTTTCATTCTATTTGAACTAAGCATAAACTAAGAAACGAATCAAATCACATATACCAAAAGATCAATAGACTACCTATTTAATCAAACTGCTATTTGCAATGTTAATATCTGATTATGCAGAACAACATTCAACATGTCATAGTATATCTCATCCTTAATAAAGTCAAATAAAACAGCGCGTAAATCGGCAATAAAACAATTGTTCATGCAAACCTAAAATCTCACAGAAAATAGATGAATAAAAAGCTTTCTTTTGTCCAGTATAAGCAAAAATAGATAAACAAATATAAAGCAAATCTAGAATGACAATATAATTTGTCTAGAAAAATACAGTTTTATTACATTACAAATTATTTTCATTTTATTTACAAAGAATTAACAAAGAATGTCTCAAATACAGTCATATGTGTTATATTAATATTTTTAATGATTAGAATATAACACAGCCTGTTTCCCTTTCAACATTTCGTAAGCAACAACCCATGCATGCGCACAATGTTTCAACATGATATCTGCAGGAAATTCCTCAAATATAACAGTATCTACTAAATGGTCTTCTCTCTCAAAAATGAAGGCAAGCAGCCAGTCCTGCAGTCTAACAAAATAAAAACAAAAAGAATATACAATAACTAAATATAAGGGAATTTATTACATTTTTATTGTTCTTTATCAGATTACATAAATTATAATCATATTGCTTCCACGCCATTATAAATTCTAAGAAAACATGTCACATGAAGAAGATATTAATGCCGGGATTGAAAGAATGTTTAAGTAAAACTGTTATATATTTCATACTTATTATGAGTTATATCTATGTAATCCTCTTCATCAACGTTTTGTTTCACAGCTACTTTCAGCAAAATAAACTCATGTATGCATTCAACCAAAGAACTTATCTTTTCCACTGACAAAGGTTTTAGGTATTGTTCGAGGATTTCTCGTTCTTCAATTGACAGATCCGCATCAAAAGTAGACTGTATGTTTTCAAACGTGAACTGAAACAAATAAAGAATATGAGCTTTAATATGAATATCCCTTACAGTCTTAGTTTAGCTTTTTTTAACTTTCACGAGTAACTGTTAAATAACAAAGATTTTTTTTTTTTGGTGTACTGTAATTTATGAAGAATATCAAAATAATGAATGTTTCTTTGCTGCTATTGATATCTGTATCTATCTAATGCTATCTTTAGTGCATATCAACACACTTATAAATATGTCGATTTAGTAGCATTCAAGTCAACCATGACACACGTTGAAATACAGGATTTCAGAAAATTTGATCTTCTTTACATGCAACAAATTACGCCTTTAAAACTTTTCCGTTTTACTTTACTACTTTTGGTTTTTTATGGTATTGTTTATTCTTCTTTTCGATAGCATATTAAGAATACTATCCTCTGCAGCCCGATGATGAAACAGAACCTGAGATTGAATTTAAATACCTTAGAGTTTACTATATTATTTTAATTGGCGTTTGAATTATTTTGATTTTATCGAAGTGTTTATATCGGTGGCACACAATTTAGACATTTCATTATTTGCAATAAGACAAAATCAACTAGATACTAACCTCCCTACGTTGGTGATTGTCAATCATTGTTTTTGATTTAAGCAAAGCAAGTAACAGCCACAACGATTTTATATGCCTAAGTTGACACATCTGTTGCGCCTAAGATAGAAATATAAATAAAAATAAACTTAACAGTTATATATTCATATAGACCATAATATAAATTGATACTGTTCACGAAGTAGTATATTATTTACAGTACCCTGCTAAAACTACACATACCTATATGGCAATATTAAACAGGTTCATACAATAGGGAATTACTAGTATAATAAAACAAGCCAATAGACTATTGGCTAAAATAACATTACCCTTTGACTTGAGACTGTTGTTTTCATCTGCAGAGTTTTTGTCAAGTAGTCATGAAGATTTTGTTCATACAAACCACCTGTAGTCTTAAGGAAACTGATAGCAATATCCAGATTATATAAGGATTGACAAATATCTGGCAAGCACTTTATTTCGCTGCAGATCTTTGTTTTAAGTTCACTATTTAGTTCCTCCTGAAAAAAATGTGATAGATAGATATCCTTATACAGAAAAAGACTAGAAGAACAAAACTGCTATACGCTTTAGATTAAATGTACCGATCTGTACAAAATCTTGCGTCATATGAGTAATGTAGGTAAGGATGTTGATTTGAAATAATATCATCTGAAAACTACAGAATTTACTACTTCTCATCTATTTCAAAATAGTTATATAGTATGTGTAACGAAATACATGCATATATGCGTACCAGAATAATAATTTATTCTATCAAACGCATTATTGTTTGATAATTTGTATTTTTATATGTTCCTTGAGAGCAAACATGCAGTAGTAACAGTTCTAGTCCCGACAAGGCAAACACGATTAAACAACATAATTTGATAAATATACTTGATAAATATACCACCAACGCTATGTAAAACGCCATGCATACCTGCCGTATGTATGTTGATAATTTTTCAAATATAGTTGCGTTTGTACTCTCTGTTCGATATGTCATCAACTCGACCTGCAAGAAGATAAACAAGGCGATCGGTAAAACCGACATATGCGCTCACCGAAGCAGTAGCAAAAGGGACATTTGCAAGGCGAGAATATACAGGCAAAGTCATCAAGTGAGCATATATATATTATGTATATTATTTTTTTTAAATGGGAGATGATTCAAGAACGAAGCAAAATAGAGTTATGATTCTTTGGCATTGCACTCCGATTCAATGCCCTCTACCACTGCATTGTAAACAGATCATGTTCAAGGGTTTTCAGGCTATGATCCGGACAATATTTATCTAAAAGGGGTATAATTCAAAAACGGGAGGCAAAAAAGAGTTATGGCTCTTTAGCACTTCACTCCGCATCAATGCCTATTACTGTTTGGTGCAGTGTAAATAAATTATGCCCAAAGGGTTTTCAGGTTATGATCCAGACAATATTTATCTAAAAGGGAAAATAATTAAAAACGAGGCAAACTAAGAGTTATGGCTCTTTAGCGCTGCACTTCACCTTAATGGCCTCTACAACTGTGTGCAATTCAAACAAATTATGTCCAAAGGGTTTTCAAGTTATTCTTAGGACAAGATTTTTTAAAAGGGGAGATAGTTAGAAAGTTGCAAAATAGAGTTATGTTTCTTCAGCACTGCACCCCGCCTTGATGTCAACTACCACTGTGTGCTGTTTGAACAAATTATGTCCAAGGGTTTTCAAGTTATGCCCCGGACAAGCACAACGGACGAACAGATGGACAAGGTGGCGACTGTATGCCCTCCCTTCGGGGAGAAAAAAAAGTATTATACAATTTCCATGATGGGAATTCTGTTGTTGTAAAAACATAATTTGTGACAAAGTGAAAACAAATTGATGTTAATTCTACCTGTAAAACAGTAGAAATTTCAATCTCTGATTTTGAAAACAAGAATCTGTCCATGATTTGTCTTTCTAAACCTTTGAAGTCGTAGTCTATTTTATTCCCTTCACCCATCATAAATGTATACTGACAGTTAGCGAGAACAAGAGGAATCAAATCGTGTTCTTCATCATAACTTATAAGGTCTGCTGAGGTAATTTCTTTCGGCCTCACTTTCACAGAACTTGAGGCACTGAAAAAACAAATGGTAAGTTTTTTAAAATTATGGATACCAAAGTTGTAAGTTTTAGCAAATTTACATTTGTAACACAAAATGACATTTAAACTTTTCTAAAATCATAGCACCAGAGTATAAAGGATATTGAAAAAAAAAAGTAAATAAAATGAGTAAAATAACTGAATTTGCTGTACGCACCTTCCAGTTTCTTGAAAATATTTTTCAAGAAAATCATTCTGCTTTCTCAGGAGAAAATCTAGTAGCGCATAAGAGCATAATCCTGCACCGTCATTTGTGGGTAACATCATTGAAACTGGTGTGTTTTCATTAATGACATAGTGACTGTATTCTGGTAAAACTGTTGCACTCCCTATGTCAGTCTTACACACTAGAAAAAATTCTTCAGATACTTAATAATTACTCAAAACATTTATTCACACTAATTAACAATAAAAACTATGTATCAAGTAAAAATTTCAATAGGTTAGCTACATTTTAAAAAAGACAAGATTCGTTTGTTTGATTAATTCAAATAAATATAATGTTTGATGTTATCATTAAATAGTTGATTAAATGTAGAAACTGACCATAAAATTTCAACGCCTCCCGACACAAATCCCATGCTTTTGCAAAATCATCAAATAGCGTTTCAGTTTCATGCCCGGCAATTGTTTCTACAATATTAAAGAAAGCAATAAAAACCTTCGTAAAAAATCCATGGAACATTACATTACAATATTAATTTAAATTTTGACTGTGTTTGTCCATTTTACGGATGTTTTCAGTTTAAATACGCCTGTGAAAAAGACTACCTTATAGGATTCATTTAAGCATCGTATGACTTTACAATATGATCAAAAATATTTTATCCTTAAAAGTTCGATAAGTCGATTCAAAATAAATCTTCATAAATAATCGTTTCATATTTATTTACACAAGAAAATTTGTTGATTGAAATCTTAACTATTTATAGGATGAATACTTTATCAATGATTATAATTTCAAAGTCGGTTAACCTCGTTTCAGTTGAGCAATGGTAATCTTGGATGCCTCAGCTTTGTCCAGTTTTCTCTGATATTTCTGCAGCAATACAGAATGAAGACGTACGATGCTCGGAATGAAGCGTAAAGCTCTCAAATGATACTCCTGAAATATAGTTTAAGCATAATTACAGCACACTCCCGAGATACAGAGTGCAATGTAAATGATTCAAAAACTTCTTAAATACCTGTTTATTAAATGTACTTCTGATAACAATTCCTTTCAAAAAGAAGATAATTTAATGCCACGCTTTATTTGTATAATGTTTAGAAATAAATTGGCATTTTAACAAACATTAAACACATCAACATTAAATTTAATATCAGATGCATACTTCTTTTAGGAACAGTTGTAGAACTGAAAATTTCTTTAACGTGGCACCATGCCCAACTTCAGCATCAAATCTTTGTCGTAAATGATGTAGTGTAACTGGTGTTCTGTAGCCCCATACCATAGGAATCTCTTGCAATGGGAGTGCAGTTTTTGGGGTTGTTTCCGTTTCAAATAGCAAATTTAAAAGAGGATCAGCCCCTGTAGTTAAAAAATGTTAGAAAGCAACAAACTTCATTTTTCTTCCTTTACCAGTGATATTCTCCATAAGATATGATTACATGCAATTGAGTCACTTCATGCTGTACAAGATAATTGAATTATTTTGATTTATTATTAATTTTTAATGAATATCTTCAAGAGCTTTTCATATAATTTCTCGGGCTGATCATATATGATAACATATCATAGAAGTACATGTAGATAATGACGATTATATTAGCAGCTTATTTTAACAGCTTGGATATTTCAGCTCTATGTTATTGAGTGGCGATGTTGATGCTATTAGAACTTTAAACACCATGCTATAGCCTCTTGTTAAATGCTTTGTTCAGTATATTTTACACCACCCAATGCATGATCGTCATTGTTGCAAACTAAATAATTACAATTCTTTCAAGATATAATGGCAATTAAACGCACCTAGTCTTTTGTCATTAACAATGGTGTTATTATGTCTCTGAAGTAAACTGTCCACATCCTGAAGTTTAATAGGTAAAACAGTTGATGTTTTTAGTGATGATAAAATGTTTTACTTTTTTATTAAAACTGAATAGATGAAATTAAGTTATCTGAGAACTTTTACAAATGTTTGGTCAACCAAAAAAGTAATAGAAGGTTTTTATAAAGCGTATAAGATTATTAAACGCTTCCTTAAAATATTCAGATTTATAAAATTAGTTAACGCTTCCTTAAAATATTCAGTTTTATAAAATTATTTTGTTTGTTTGTTTGTTTGTTTGTTTGTTTCATTTACGCCTTTTCCCAACAGTATTTCAGTCATATAGGCGGGTAGTTTCCTAACCATCGTTCCTGGAGAGTTACACCAGTACTAGACTACCTTCCTCCGCGCTAAACTACCAAAGCATCTCCCGGGGATCGAACCCACGCCAGAGAGGTAACTAGATTAGAAGTCATCGACTCTAACCCCTGGACCACGGAGGCGGTACATAAAATTATTTAACGCTTCCTTAACATATTCAGTTTTTTTTCAATAACAAATTAAGCTACTACTTACTTCGCGACCTGACACACTTTAGATTCGACCATTTAAATACTGAGTATCTGTTTGTTAGTTCATTACAATTCGACTTCAAGATTGACCTATGTTTTATTTCATTAAAGTCATCCGTGCAATATTTAAAATATATTTACTGAAAAAATATCCTTCAAGTATTCATTGGTGAAAGCATCTTCCCAATTTTGTCTCCCGCCTTTAGTTGATAGCATATACACATCATTTTGTAAGTCTGTGCCTGTGAATAGAATAAAAATATGATTGTTAACAATTAAGCGAAGCACTAGATCTAGCCGTCTATTTTCTGAAACCAAAAGTTCATGGTTTTATGGGATAACGGTTACTAGTTGATTAAATAAGAACAACGTTACGTAAAAAACATCGTATGTACAAAAAAAGATTCATGCAGCGATCATTTTGTCCAAAATACAATTATGTCATTATCATACAATAATTGTATGATATCAATTATGACATTTCCACAATGCTTTTATTTGCACTGCGCGTCATAATAACAAAGAAAGTTACATTTATACCTTCAATAACCTTGACCATCATTTCATTTATGATGCAATGAATAAACAGAAGAACATCGTCTACGCTTCTCGCAAGTGCTCTGTGAATATCACCGATGTCTGACTGAATATGATGCCATAAGAATTCTTCAACCATACCCGAATCAATATCAGGGTGGATGATATTTTCAATTCCCTTAAATACATTAAATGATTTGATGAAATGAATGGCGGTTTATATGCTTTACCGTGTATAATTTTAGATTAAAAAAAACCAAACACTCTATAACATTGTATTTAAAACAAGGCAAATATAAGGGGAAAATACAGTTTTATAATTGAATCTTAAACATATAAACATGAAGTTTTAAGCAATCATTGCATACCTCTCTATCGCTTCCAACTCCTAGGTACATAGCCATATGAATCATCAGTCTTATAGTTGCACATTCTGCAGAAGTCAGCAATCTCTCTGGTTTAGGATCTTGTCCCCGACGGTTTTCAGCGGGACCCAAAATGTGACCAGTCATTGTTTGATCTTTGCTGTTAGATTTGATTATCACAAAAATATGAAGAAAAAAAACCAAGTCATTCATTATGTACAATTCAAGCACTACTTGAATTCTTATCATAACGAGAGCGACTATGTAAACAGCAAATAAATGCAATGTCAAAAGGAATATAAAATCATTTGTTCAGCTTTTTTTAAAAAGACAACATGCAAAATAAGTGACACGTAACCATCTCTGTATATATAAGAAACATGAACTCTTATAATAATTATGTGCGTTTGATATAATATTTTTTTAGGCACACCGTCATAAATGTAACAAATTCGCTTAATAGTTCATTGTTTCTATGAATTGATATAAACTTTATTTAGTTTTGAAATCAAATGCATATTTATATGCCAAAATTGAAAACTAAATCTTAGTTATTAATAATTATTTATATTACGATGAGTCTTTTGTATTTTCCTGAACGAGAACATAATTTTCTCCTCCGATTTCAGCGCCACATTGACATTTTGATTTCATAACCGGCTGGCCGCACTGTAAAGTAAGATATAAAACATATTCTACAGTTATGGTTTGCTTCTCAAGTTTTAATCATTTTAAGAGAAAACTGTAAGATAAGCTTTAATCTTTAAGCAAGAGCAAACCGTTTTAACAGCAATAAGACACTGATTTACATGTTAATGATATTTTTTCTTATTTTGTATCTTGAATAATTGTTATTGAATAAAAAGTTTACATTGTTTGTGCTATGAACCCATCAAATATCTTATTTGAGTCTTTCATAGCCACATAAGATGTGTATTTGTTCAAAATAACAATATTAAAGGATACTCACATCGCCTATCACGTACGGATGACCGTTAGGACATTCTTTAAAGAATAAAAATAAACACATATTATTCCCACATACGGAAAACGTCATGTTGTTTTTCAATTGGTAATGTTAATCATTTAGCGAAAAATAATTTAGGGATGTTAGTTCAGAAATTAAATTTATTAAATAAAATTTAGTTACATTTGAATGATTATTTTATTAAAATGAAAAGAATAGTATAGGCATGTATCAGGTAACTTTTTGCGAGAAAGCAAATAATTGTTTTATACAGAACATAATTTTTTATAAGACTTAAAATGTGAATAAACAGCTACAATTATAAGTACGTGATGATGAAAACTTATACATTGTATTTAAAAATATCCCTGTATACAATATACATGTAGTAGTAAAGATATATGGCAGTGGCAGTGATTACTTACTGTAATAGGCAGGCGTTTTATATGCACCCTTGGTTGTTTCTGTCGAGGCAATTATAGCATTCTTTATATCTTCAAGGTCATCTTGTGGCATGGTAGGCAAAAAGAAATCCTTAAAAAGATGCAACAGTTATAAGTATGTTTCTCTATCTGTTTAAATATTTGAGATAATATTTACTGTTGCTTTTGCTTCAAGCTTTCTCTAACAATGAAGAATAGAACGCAAACATTTTTAAACAGTCCTGACTAATGGACAATGATTCTCAGTATCTATAGCTTAATTTCCCACCAAAGTGAAGTTAAAAGCATGTTTTTAACATGAACAAAGACCTTACTTTAAAGAAGGAGTATAATAATACATACTTTACATGAAATTAAAAAAAGAACATTTCGATTTTATTTAGGAGTAAACTATACTGAGGAAAAACAATATTTCAAGAGTAATAACTTAACTGCAAAACAGATTTTATAGCATGAACTTTCACGACACAAAATGTATATGTTGTCATGATGTTAGAATTGGAGAAACGTGGACATATTTATCAGAAATATTAACTAAAGTGCTCTAGTTTAGATATTTGTCACGTAAGACCTTTATATGTTTCTTTTTTATTGCTATGAGGATTTATGTTATTAATAAATTAGGTATTTTAAATATTCGCAGGCACACAGTCCGGTATAAGCCGTTTGTAGATGACCACTTATTACTTATCTGTGTAACATAATATCACTGTGTAGATAAACAAGTTCAACTGAAGATAATCTTATTGTAACAAATAGCATATGCAGTTATGCTTTTTAATTTACAGAAGACTTAACAAAACAAAACAAAAATGATCAAGAAGAATTAAATGAATAATAAGGACTAAAAAAGCATTAAGGTAATGTTTTGTGTAGCAGCAAACAAAAATGCATACAATAACTTAAAAATGAAATCAAGACTATTATTAAAAACTTGCTTGTGTGTTTGTTTGATGTTTTGGTTTTTCTTTATTTTTTGTTTTGTTAAATACAAATCAAATGTCTTACGGACATTTAAACCATTTATAAGCATACAAATCTTCATAAGTTAACATTTATATTAGGCGTCATTCTAAAATTATCAGCACAGACTAATCATTTTTATACTTACAGCACACTTATCTGGAGTAAGACTCAGTCTAGAAAGTGGCCAGAGCAAGTTTTTCTCATCTGGAACACGCACTATCACAATAAGGAAATGAACTATCAAACTGTGTATTCCTTGCGTTTTAAAATCTTCATTCTCCCTAGTCACTATAGAACTCGGTACGAGTCTGTTTTCCAAGAGTCTCATGATTAGCTCCTAGACAGGTTTACAAAATAAAGCAGAGAAAAAAATTATTCAACACACAATGGTCAAACACTACACTAATAAAGAAAACATTTTCCTACAAATAATTTGTGAGATAAAACATCCGTTATCTAAAACTAGCAAAGAATTTGAATATATTTTATGTTTCTCATGTACACTAGTTTGAGTTGACAAGTGTATTCAATACATTTGGTAATACAATACAATGAAACAGTGAACATCTTCTGAATTTCTCATAGAAATACATTCTAGCTGCTACTTACGCAAAACGCTATTGAACTTACAATATGAATTTAAGAAAATCTGTTCTAAAACTATTTGTTTTCATTTTCTGTCCATACATTGTATTGTCGCAGATGCATACTATTTGTAAGCAAATTTACTTTAGCCTATTCAAAATGTATGGAATAAGAAAAATACAATTTGCACACATGGTATCAGTGTTATCATACCCTCACCTTGATTAAAATGAAAATATGTTATAAAGACATAATCGGATAAAACTGAAAGATCATTATTTTAAATGACACTTCATTTTGCCTGTGATAGTAGAAATACATATTTGATAACATATTCAAAATGTTTTAATCTATATTTTTAAGTTATCAAACACAGTGCTGCAAATTAATTTTTAAAAAGATAAGAGATTGATATACATGTATTTTCTTCTTTTCATTATTACGATAATACGGATTGAAACATATTTATTACCTTGTTGGTACAATGTTCACAGTCTTTAAAAAAGTTTGCAAGAAGCTCCAACATCTGAAATATTTGTTTTTTCTTGACATAATAAACTTTAAATTGACTTCTTAATGCGTGCTTTTATATATTCACTTGTACAGCATTTTACAACAACACGTCAACTTAATCTCACTGAGATTAGATAAGAATAATCATATTAAAGTTTCTTACTGCATTACAATCATTGAAAAATTGCCCAAAAATAAATGCCATGAACCATTAGCTATAGAAAAGTATGCATGTATACATAATAGTATGATAAATACAGCAAAACAATCATTTCACAAACGTTACTTAAAAAGACAAAATATTAACTACTATTCACACAATAAATCAGTGATATTGGTAGTAATGAAGTAACTATTAAATCATTGCTTAAAGGCTTCCTGATTAGAATAAATGTCGCAGGGGTAAAGAAGGTAAGTATTTTGTAAAGGATTTAATCATTTTAAGGCCTGGTAAAAGAAAGAGAGCTCACCATATCAAACTTGATTAATATAGCAGCAGTCTTCTAATAAGTATGTAAGTCGTTGTATTTAATTATTGGTATTTGACGTGTATAAAATTAATAGAAATTTGGGACTCTGTGCTATTTGCATTTTATTGAGTTCACATACATTAATCGTTACTGTCATTTAGAATATTTTTTAATGTAAAACAATTATTAACCTGTGTAGAAGTCTTCCTCTGTGTTGGTGGATACAGATGTGTCTTTGTTATCTCTCTATACATCCCTAGTTGTAGTAAAGGCTCCATATGGACGTCTTCTTCGTTGATGTTCTGTCATAATCATGAAATAGTTATGTAATGACAAATCTAAATGCTGACCATATAAATTTAAATAAGGATTAAGAAAAATAATAAATTTATTTGGTCTGAACGTGAGATTAGCTTTATCCTGGTAAGGATTTTTAAATTTGTATTAAACACCATTCCATTAAATTGAAATTTATTTATCTACTAGTATCTAGGAGAGCAACCTATGAAATTGCATTTTGTTTCATTTTTATATTATCAATTAAAATTAATACAAACGTTTACTGAAGTGTTGAGTATGTCAATGTTTTCGTCATGAACCGTCTGCATCACAGCATCTCTCAGTTTTACATAAACAGAACCACACACAACAAAGCGATCACATTCTTCCTAAAAAGTAAGCGTTTTTAATTTACTACTTTTATGTTCCGATTTGTTGTTGTTTTCTGTAACGATTATCACCTAATTTAGGCACAAAATATTACATTTAAAAATAGCAAGTTCTTTATTTCCAAAATATTGTTTTCAAAACATAACAAAAGATAAAGATAAACAATCTATATATAAGATTAAATTTCTATTATATGTATTTGAGAAAGAAATTTATCTTTAGAGTTTCATCTTGTATTTCGTGTCATCAAAAATATCATACGGATTGTCTTTGTATCTAGTGTGTAGCAATAAATGGTTACCTTTAAAATTCCTTTTATACATTAAACGTATCGATCATTACTGAAATTTGTTTTGCAAGTCAAATAGTGCAAAGCTCTTTGAGTTCATCAAGCAATCAACATTTAAGATCAAATCACAAAACGATGATGCTAACAACACAAGTTATTTCTCAAGAAATGGTAGAAAAGGTAATAAATTGTAGGTACTTCTTCAGTAGCGACTTACGCTTCTTGAATTTGCGATTTGCATCCATTCAAATTCAGAATCTTCACATACAGTATAATACACATCAGTTCCGTAAAATCGGCACAAATACTTCACCAGATATTTTCTAGAAATAAAATCTTATATCTAATTGCAAGTTATGACATTAAACATAAGCCAGTTATGCTCATTCTTTTATCATTAGTATCATAATGTGTGTTAAGATTAGAAGTATAAACTGGATCGTTGTGAAAATTAATTGCACGATATTAGTAACTAAACATTTCTTTAAAAAGATATCCGTTAAATTATCAAATTATCGGTTAGATATATTTTTTTACGTTTCATTTGGCATTTATTTCTATAATGACCCGATTTTGACGTAAAGAATGACTGTTCAGTATGTGCACTATGTGCAATGATACAAAATACTTTGTATGTTTATGTAAAGTATTTCACTGTTAAGTGTTGTAACAAATCTGGAAAATGGAAGGTCACTTTGAAGCAGAGAAACAACAATAAAAAATGGAAACTACAGACTCTGTTTGATTGAGTCTGTCCATGTGAGGTGATGTAAACTTTTAACATGCCCCCCTAGCACATACTTAGGCGGTATTCAGTCTTTAACTCTGACGTGCTAAAAGCAATGCTCAAGTGTATCAATTGTAAACCGTTTTGCCTGCAACATTTACTATTCAATATTCTTTACAAAAATCAATATTTTGTGTTGATGTTGTATAATGCAATTGTGTTGTTTTTTATTTTTACTGGTTCTTCAATAACGTTGTTTTATTATTGATTACCGGAAGTCAACTCACATAATGACGTCAATACAATAACATATAAAAATCGGCGCGACACGCTAAACGTGACGCTAATATTGGCGCAATAACTCTGTGCATGCATATGTATAACTCTGTACATTCATATGTACGTAACAACTTTATATATCTTAATCTGTATTATTCTAAATTTCAACTCGTCTATATTTTTAAAAAAGCGTTCGATTGTGGATGATATTTGAGTACAAGATGTTTAGTAGAATAGCAGAGATTTTCAGAAGTAAAAGTCAAAACCATATTAGGTATGGTGTATTCCAAAATAGTGTTGCCTCTTTTTATAAATTATACGAAGTCATGTATATGTATAAAATCGATTCGTAATCCATTTTATTTTTTCTTCAAAAATACATTTACATGAACAGATGTATATTTAAACTTGTACACAGAAATTTTTCATTTCTAATCAATTGTTTCTATTTACCTCGGCCAAACTGTCTTTGTACTTTGGCATAGTTGTTTGGCTTTTTGTGCTTGCAGTATAGCCATATTTCCATTCTCTTGATTGTGTTGAACATATTTGACAATACTTTCTGCAACAATTCGCAGCCCAAATCTTGCACATGCCAATCCATAAAGCTTTTCAACCGTTATACCATCACTTTCTATTGTCTTTAATGCTGTATCAAGTGCTTTTGTAGCTAAAACACTGCTGTTTGAACTTTTTTCCTTGTAACTTTGCATTAATTTATCCTAGAACGGGAATGGGGGTCATTTTAACAATATCTACGAAAAACTAGAAAAATACAGGACATTCGAGTCAGTAAAAATTGAAATTTCACCGTATCTGGTGCTCTTTAGCACGACCAAAGATGTAGGCCTTTAATAATTTTGGTAGCAAAATAATATATATGTAATATTAATGAAAATAGATTTAGATGCATAATGGGAAAAACAAATCATGCTTCCATAAAAATCTCTAAGTACTGTAAGTAGCTCTCTTTGTATTTTAATGTATATGATTTATTGATAGGGATTTCCAATTTTTAGTGCGAGATTTAATTGGAAACTAAAACATGCAAATCATACACTGAGCTACATAAAAACGTCTTACAAGGTAAGACAAAAGAAAATTATGCACCAATGACGAAAGAGAATAGTTTTAAGTATTCTATAAATTATCATTGCGATTCACATTTTATCTCCAAATTAGCGAAAGAAATAGTATATTTACTACATAATGTATGCTTATGTTTTAAATGAATATGGCATAATTGACAACAATGAGATATATTTTTCATTTATAAATGATTTTATTTTTTTGCAGTGAGAGAAAGACTTAAAAAGTTAACCATTGAAATTTTAGATTGTTTAAAGAATGGGGAATTTAGTTAATTTTGATATTGATACATTTAAGTCATAAAAAATGCCAATGGTATTGTTTTGTACCTCAACACAGCTGACGATCAACAGGCTCAGGTTTAGAGGCATTTCCGATTTTTCAGGTACATCATCAGACAGAACATCTTTAGCCTCTCCAAGATATTTTTCTAAATTTTTAATAACATCCCTTTCACTGAAAAGAAATGCAACATAATAAACTTTTCATAGCTATCTATGCAACTATAAGCCTTTTTAAGCACAGTTGCAGAGAATACGTTCTCTAAACATACGTAATTACACGGACATGCCTTATGGTAAACCCTTTTCGCTGATGAATATTTTGTTTGAAGAAAGGTAGCACCACCTACTAACCGCCAGTAAACAATTCATTTTCACTAAACACATGAGCTTTAAAGAGTTTTCAATTGTGTCAAGTGACTCAACCTATACGTTTTCAATTTTACTGCCTCAATAATTTGTTTATGGTACAGGAATTAATTCCTTGGCACCTTTAAACAAAAAGTAATTGTAGAAACGAAACAATTGTTCCTATCACTTCTTTATGTTATACTATTACCTGGTTTTCAGCAAGAGTTGAAGAAGAAACGATCTAAATACTGGATTTGGATCAATGCCGGTATCAAATATGGACAACGTTTTCGTATGTGAACGTTGTGCAGGTGTCCTATAGAAGGCATACGACAATAATTTGGCAACAACCTCTTTAGATGGAGCAGTATTATCTGCAAAGCTCAGTTGTGATATAGCATCCATGAAAAATGCATTGCATCTCTTCTGATAGTCTCTCAACATCTTCTCCCCATCACTATTAATGCTAAAATACATATATTATCAAGTATAAGCATATAAGTCCAGTTATTCATATATTCAAAAATTCTACAGATTGTAGTCATTTACAGATCGAAATACCATTGTTAATTTGTTTTTGCTTCTAACATATGTGGCCTGGATAATCACAATAACATTCATCAAAAGAAAAGCAAAAATTTTTCGTTGTTCAAATTTTAAAAAGACTGCAGGAAATTGTTAAATATAACATATAAAAATCAGCAAAGAAGTTATCAACACATGAAATTCTTTATTTACATAAAATCAGCTAAAATTGCGAGAAACAGTTATCGAAAACACACAAGAAACACTATTTTATAAATTATTGTAAAAGAAACAAAATATGGAAAATATCGCCACATAATTGGCACAAAAAGAACAGTGCCTACTTTTCAGTATATTCCTGTTTCGGGCACCATTTTTCTCCAAATTCAGTTCGGCATTTTGCACAAGAATTTTGCCCAGATGCTATCAAGTCATGGTAACAGCGGTTACATAAAATGTCACTGCATGGCAGAGTTACTGGATAACCTTCCAAAACCTTCTCACAGTCACTGCATTTCAACAAAGATCTGAAAAGATATATACAGAAAAAGTAAAGAAAATATTTAACTGCAATATCTAAATGTTTAAAGCACTAATTAAAGGTATGATAGTTATGGAATTCTATTCTTACTTAAGACCGACCAGCGCGATAAAGATATTCCAGTATAGGTAAAACTAAACGAAAGATTGATTTGGAATCTAACGATTAACAACTTTTATATATTCATCATCATTTATTTGTTTGGAATTTTAGACTATATTTTTAACTGACTATAAATTGATATATTAACTGCAAATAATTCTTTTCTTACCCTATGAAAACTTTCGTTGCCGTTTTATTACAGGTTATAAGGAATTTCTCAACAGCGTTTATTGAATTGATATTCTTCATATCAGTGGACTCATCCAATACCTTTAAATAAATGAATGAATGAATGAATGAATAAATAAAAGGCATTTCAATAGGTTTAGTAAAACATTTAAGCATTAAAGGCAGATATTATTTCAAATCTACTATATGGACAATCACTCTCATCCCAAAATTATACTTGAATATAATTTATTTGAAACAAATTTATATTTAAAGAAACAACAAAAAACTACTACGACGGCAATGGAATAACAATGCAGTTTTAAACATGACATATGGGCCTAATTAACACAATTAAATGTTCTATGATTTGATAACCCTTATTCTAAATACAAAAGGAAACACTTGAGGCGTTTGAGACTCACCGCCCAAAGAGGTGAACAAAACTTGATTGTGATCCTGGTATCAGTCTCCTCAACACACACATGCTCAATAAACAATCTCATAACCATTACACGGGACCATAAAGATCTTAAAAAGAGAAGCACGAATATTAGGCATTGTAATTACCTTATAAGGTAAGTAAAGTTTGTTTATATACTGATAGGAAAAAATAAACAGTTTCCAATTTTCAATAATATTGATACAGCAATCCATCATATTGAAATGTTGCTTTGCTCAAAATGGAGAGTATCAAATTGTAATCCTTGGGTCGCTGATTAAGTTCACAGGGGAAGCAATTTTTCTCCGAGTAAATGCTTTGTCATAAATAGATACAAACTTCAAAACTTCAATCTAAACAAACATACAAATTATATCTACACATTCTTACTTCATTCTTTTCACAATTATTCCAGTGTCTTCTCCAAAGACTGAAACGTCTTGATGGTACATAGCCATTATTTTTTCAACTATTGATCTGAAACGATGATATCTACCGATCCATTGTGCTCTATCATCTTTTTCATCGAGTTCTCCTTTCTTTGGCGAAAATGTTTCGATTAGTAAGCTAGCAGCCCTGATTGTCTGGACAAATAAAGTGTATATGTATGTATAAGAATATATCAAACTGAATACTTATGTTCAAATGAGACAAAACCTTTTTAAGTAAAGGTAGCTTTTTGAAATACCTTGTACCAAATGATTAAAATGACAGTATTTTTCTAAGAGTAATAACGTTTCATAATATACCAGAAAATACAAGATCTTCATCTAGAAATGCATTTGCATCTGTTTTATATTGTAATTAATATCAACTGAATTACCCTCATAGATTGTATCAACAATTAAGCAATTTATCACTTACAAGGACATATCCTGTCAACATATCACAATCGGGTTCAGAACACTGATTAAATATTTTTTCAATGCATTCAGGCCAAAGGGCTACCAGCGAATGAAAGATTCTTAGTCGTGGTAAGAAGGAATCTACTACCAGATGAATGTAGATAACTATGTCTAGAAAGCTTAGCCCATTGATCTTTGCTTGAATTCTTTTTATTGTTGTAAATGTTGCTTCGAACACAAGCTGTGAAGAAACAGTATTAAAACAATTATGATTCAAACAAACAGTTTTCAGCTATCAAAACTTGTTGATAAATGATATGATATTCCAATATATGAAAAGTATTGCCTAAACATTGAAATCAGTCAATTTACTGCGGAAAAAGAAGCTGTCATTTTAAATCTTTATTAACTTTGACCATAATGATTTATAAATAGAGACAACATTAGACGATTGAATGTGTATCAAGAAACAAAAACGAACATGAAACTCGTCTGTGTCATCTTTTGATGGATACAAGGTATTTATAACATCCCAGAGATAGTCTTCAGTGGCTTTCTGTGTCACATCATCTTGAAGTTTACCGAGTGCCTTGAACAATGCATGATCATCCAAAATACGCCTCAATGACTTGACCCTTTGGTTAGCAAAACTAAGGAGCATACCTTAAAAACATTTAAATATTGACTACATGTTTAGCTCCATTTTGTCTTTAATCCATTTATGTTTGTATTTCATAAGTCATATCAATATAAAAAAAACTGGCAAAACAAAAAGTATATGGATGTTCTACAATTTTGATTATTTATAACAAGTCATTTAAATATAGTTAAACCATAACTTAAAAATTACTTTCATCATCCAAATCATGTTCCTCTGGTGTTGGCAGATCAATATTGAGAACCTCATTCATCTTTTGTATGAATATCCACGAAAATGGCATTCTGACACAGAATGTATGTCCGTCGCTGCTAGTTGACAATACAGGTATATCTGACTGCACATTAGACTTTTCTCGGAAAGGCAAATCCTTGAACTTCAAAACAAATATAAATCTTTACAGAAGACTCAATACGTTTAATCAAACTAAGCTTGAAAGTGTAACAGATAAATAAATTGAATTATTTGACAATAATTAAAAAATATCGAATACTGAACGGCAGTTTCCAGAGATGAATGTCTATGAATTAGCGTTTAAATACAGATATTTCTCCTATAGTCTTTGGTACACTATCTTGAATTTCCTTCTTTTTAAATACTTGAAAAAAAAATGAAAATTATAGACATAATTGTCTTTGCAATAGCTTTGATCATTTAAAATCATTTAAAAACGATGTTCCTTTTTTTTTTATTTTGAAATGAAATGAATGATCGTTCTGACAGTATTCCTTCTGAAGAAAGTTATTACATCAGTGTTTATAAAGTATCGATTTTCATCATACTATGCATTAAAGTCTAAATAAATAAATCACGTTGATAATGTTTTCATTATGACTAACAAATAAATAGTTCTACGACTTTTGTATACACACCTTGTTTATCTTCACAAATTACCTTGAGTGTGTTAAGTGAATTGAAAATATCAATCCATAATCCTTGTTTCCATGGAAATTTGTCGTCCGCTAGTATACTGAGGTTTTCATTTGTATCACAAACCGCAATGATACCAGCCAAAATTGGGCATATCTTGCTCTCCAGTACTTTTATACACGAATTCCTATCAATATCAAAATGTAAACATATTTTTTAAAAACTTTAGCGTGTATAATCTTTAAAGACTATTTTAGTTTCATTTTCATACCTTATACTTTATAGTTAAATATTTGTTTTGATTTCAACATAATTCATTGCAAAAAAATAAAGAAATAGAAACATTTATATGCATGAAAAGGCAGTTGCAATATACTGATAGAATAATTTCTATCAGAGATGATACATATCATAGATACATGTAATACAAGAAACATCTTAAATTTTAAAAAATATAAAGGGTAGAGGGAAAAAAGTAGGGCAAGTTTCACTCAATGCAGACACCACATAATCCTGTCACATAGAACATCAAAAAGAACATGAACGACACAAACATCGGAAATGAACAAGGTACTATTGGAACGGAGAAGTATTTCTTTCAATGGGCACCAATAGAAACGTAACCAAAAAGAAATTACTAGCAATTTAAAAATAGCATAATGTAAATAACCTGAAAGTGCCAGCTTTGGTTATGTTTTCGAAGTTCGCAACCTCTCCAACCAACCATTCTCTGACCTTGTATGATAAACCAGATTCAGTTTCTTTCTGATGCAGCAACTTCGCAATATGATAGCATAATCCCTTAATGAAGAGTTCATCCCCTTGAAGTACAAAACGTTTATAGTGCCATATGTTCATTAGACCAGACCACTTTAACTTTATATGAACTTACTTGATATTATTTGTATATGACGCCAAACATTTTCCAAAAAAAAAATCATCAACTACAAAATATTACTATGCATCTTCAAATTGTGTTTGTTTGATCTTTTACAAAATTTCAAAATATATTGGCAATGAAATATCATATTCAAAGATTTAAGTTAAAGAATGTACATTATATGTCAACATTGATTAGATAGAACATTTCTTTTCCAGGTGATTTATACCTTGGAAAATCCTAGTACAATTTTTACCTTGATCTTGATGGATTAAACGAAGAACTATGTCTACTCTGTCTGTTTCTCTGCTTTTTTGTTCTTCCTTGTCTTTAACAATTGCAAGAGCTGCAGGAACACAGTGAAGCACTAATGTTTTCACATCAAGTTTGCTTCTTTTTGATTCCTCACATTTTTCAACCTGTACTGTTGGTAGGTCAACATCATTCTCAGCGCAAAAACTTTCATCTATTTGCAAAAATGTGTTCGGGTTTTCTTCAGGGTTATCAATATCATCATTTGTATGAGAACCAGCATAATCGTTTTGGTTCATCGTTTTGCCGGCTGGAGCACTGAAATAAAAAAAATACTTACAGTAAAATAGCTTGATGTAGGCATATACTAAAATTACGCTCTGATGAATACCTTTTGTCATAAAATTAGATTTCATTTTGTATTGTTCAGTCGATTATATTAGGAATATATGAACATTTTAACAAACCACAAACGAATGCATATACTCAACTTACACCAGTTGGTACAATACATGTATACTATACAGAAAACGAACGGGATAAACATAATATTAGTAAAGCAACAAACGTAAAATCCATACCAAGACTAACGATATATGTTGTTTGTTTTTACATACGTAAATATAAGAATGAAAAACGAAACAAGTTTTATGTATGATAGTCATGTACACACTTAGACATTTAATTACATAACGTCTTTGCGACGTCAGAGATGAAAAACAACTGAAATGTTATAATCAATTTTAAAAAAGCATAAAAGTTTATACCTTTTGATCAAACCTTTAGTTGTGTGATCTTCTATAGCCATTGCACTGCCGAACAGCGTACCAACAGATCGTCCATACATGTCTCGAAAAGCTGGCAAGTTCATATCCTCAGGAATAAGGTCATCTATATGCGCAGAATGCCAATTCCCACACTTGAAATTGGAAATGTCATATATTCGAACATTTATGTAAGAGTGTTTTAAGAAAAATATCAGATAAGCAACAAAGAAGAAAATAAGTCGGAAAATGTAATTATGGATACGCAAGATAGGGTCGCCATTCCGTAAATGTAGCTATAATAGTATCAGGATGTTTTATACGGAGACGAAAACGTAGCAAATGTTATGCAACAATAGAAAAACATTTCATAACAATATATATAAATATAATTTGTTTTTCATTTCATTCTTATTTTTCAAGACAAATAGTTGTTTAAGCCCTTTGTTAACCACTTTTATTATTCCCCGGTTAAGATTGTTTTTGGACCCCCTGGGTCAAAGTCTCTTTAACTAAAATAGAGAAATAGCTTCCAGATGATAACTTGAATTAGCAATAAGACATTGTAATCAAACTTGGTGTAAAGCTTGGTATAAAGACTCCAGTTTGGACAGCTTTGGCCTCCCTATGATTAAGGTCACTGTTACTATTAATTTAAACGATAACTAGAATATACTAGCATATTAGATATTGTAAACAAATTTAGTATATAGTAAGCTTATGTGGAAACCTCTCTTGGTATTGCTTTTGGTCAAGTTCAAAGTTTTCGTCCGACCACTAGTTACTTTACACAGTTTTGAGCTTTTTTCTCTTTATTTTCTTCTACAGAAAATATAATATGGTTTCCAGATGATTTCTTTTAACAAGACAATGAATAGTAGTTATGTTTGGTAAATACCGATGAAACATTATTGAATGCAGATGGAATTTGTCTTTAAATCACTAATTTTATACATAGTTATGAATCCATTTTTATGTATCGAAATATATAAGTTTATATATTATTTATACTTTAAGCAAGGCAATTCATTGTCATAATTATGGGTACACAGATCAAACATCATTAAATATAGGTTAAGTTCAAATTTTGCCTCAGATCACTTATTTTTTCAAAAGGATAAGGTGGCGGATGGGTGTCACCTCTATTGAAAGTTCTATATAGTGTTGAGAATTGAGTACCGCTCAAGCCGGTGCTAGGGGGCGTGAGGGATGTGCACTTATTCATTATCCCTCATGTACAGACTCAATCAAACCGAGTCTGCAATTCTTATGTTATTTTGTTGTGATTAATGCTTCCGAGGGATCACTTTGTTTCCAGAATTCTTGTTTATGTAAGAAACAAAAAAATAAGTTAAAGCAAAAATGATCAATTTTATTAGGCAGTAAATATTTATCTATTACCTGAAATGCCGTGAAACATCCACCTGCAATTTTAGGCAATTGAACAATAAATATAAAATGAACTGGTTTTATGAGATCTTTTCTGGCTTTCTCATATTCACCCATGACACAATATCTTGCACAAGCTATCAAATTGGCATTAATATCTCCGGAGTCGCATTGTATCACAATCAATTTAGAACATTCTTCTGTGCTCTGAATAAATAATCTAAAAAAGAAAATCATATAAAATGTATTCTTTATATACCAGAATTATTTGCAAAACATTAGTGTACACATTGATACAGTTTTGTTGCACAGTAAGGAAAAAGCAATAAAAACAAACATAATAAAGTTAATGCCATTGGTCCTGGTATTATTTCTTATTAGCTATTATAATTTCATGTTTGATCACTGTTAAGGTATTTGAACACACTGTGAAATAACGTTAACGCAGCTAAAAATACTTACCTAATTTTGTTGGTAAATTGCTGCTCAGTGTCAAATGAAGACAGCGTTTCAAGAAAGAGTATTCTTTTACGGGTAAATCCCGACGCTTTGCTCAGACAATCAATATGCGATGTTGAAAGCAATTTAGAGTATGTTGTAACCTGAAAACATACACAAAGTTCGGAAGTGATGTAAAATTAATCACTTTATTTTCTGTTATAGGAATAACAACAGCAAATGGTCGTTCAATTATAAAACTGAATGTGCTACTGCAACTTTTGAAGGATTATTTTTATCAAGAGCGATCAGTGATCACATGTGTCCCCTCATGATAGCCAATTGCGTTTTGCAGCTACTGTGAAGTACAAATCAAGGCAATTTTTTTTAAAAAAAATCAGTGTATTAATTATATTTATATTAATATTTTTTCAAGAATATTGCTATGAAATATGTTATAACAATTTTACCGAGTTATTCACGGACTTAATCTGATAAAAATGTGATGCAGCTTTTATTCCTTTGATTACCTGTGACAAGAGAGATACTGTTCTATTTGATGGGAGCATATATTCCAGATATTCCAAAATGCTGTCATGTGCTTGATTTTCATAATAATTGTGAATCAGCTTTACTTTTTCTTCCTCTGGTAGAACAGAATGCGCCAAACGAGCTACAGCATCGGGTGTTGTACACCACAGCAACATCAATTTTGCCTCTTCAAATATCTGAAAAACAAATTGGCATTATAATATGTTCGGTGGTTTAGGTAAGACTAAATGTTAATAAAATCAGTTGCACAAGCAAAAAAAAACTTAAGCAACATGATTTTATGGGTTCTTCAGTATTATTATATTTTTCTGGTCCTTCAGGATCATTGATTCAACACTTTCATGTGCTGAAAATTGAGTACCTCTCCAGCCGGTACTAGATGCATTTAAGAATGTAACAGTTTATATTATCCCTTATGTACAGACTCAACCAGACCGGGTCTACAAATTTCATGTTTGTTGTGATAAATGATCCTGAGGGTTCACAATTTGTCCAGGCTGCTTTTATCTATGTCAACATTTAACAATACTAAAGGAAAAGGCGGTGCTTTTGCATTTCTGTTTCAAAACTTTACTGTATTATATGACTTATTGTTTCCATTAATAGCATTGCCTATTCTTTATTTTATCAAAGAAAAACCAAAGCCCGTGTAGTTTCTGTATGTGCTGTCGTAAAATACACTATTTCAAATGTGAGAAGACTTGATTATTAAGAAATATAAAACAAATAGAACAAGTTCTTGGTCGGACAAGAATATTTTACACTAAGTGTCACATAAATTATGCCCTCATAAGTGTCAAATACAGGCCAAAGGCAATGTCAACACCAAGTTTACAAGTCTACATTTATTCCTCTTTCTCAAATTGATGAGAGGACAATGAGTGTACAGGTTGACCTAATGACCTAAAATCAATGCGGATAATCTTCTGGCCACGTTTAATGGCCCTTATCAAGTTATGATCTCCATAAAAAACCTTTCTACCATGTAAAGATGCAGCTTATTTAATAGTTTTCAAATTCTAGCCGAACATCATTTTGGCTACCTGACTACGGACGGACGGGCTACCGCCATAGAATAACACGACTGAAGTTACCTTCGGGTGTATTAAAATCTAAATATATAAAATAGAGAAAATAAGAATCCCTAAAGAAAGCCAAACACGTCAAAATTGAAAACGTTGCAGGCTCGGTTTGATTGAGCCTGTTCATGGACAGTAATGTCAAGTTCAAACTACCGTCCACGCCCCCTAGCACCGGCTTAAGCAGAATTTAACATTTAAACATGAAATGGTAAAATTTTGAATTTAGAAACATCCGCAGATGTGTTCATACGGCGGTTATTATGGAACCTTCAATGTGACACAGTAGTGCCATTCCATGAAAAGCGGCGTATGGTCCCCATGTAATAAAAAGATTGTGCCCTAAACGGGAAAACAATGGGCGGAACTAAACAAAATGGAATTTTGAAAGGGGATCAGAGGATATGAAGCCTGTATATCACAAATACGACGTCAAAAGACAAAGTTAAAAAGCAGGCAACATATCCTAAGGGTGATTCAACATTATTCAAGTAGGAATATTGGAACCACCCAACTAGAAAACGTCAAATAGTTAAAATTAAAAATACCACAAACACAACAATAATGTCGTGCTGAACGATCTTTAAGGATCGGAAATATATATCATCTCTGATTAAATGTACGGGGCGACTTTTTACACCTCCACACGGCACAAACAACGTTGATGTGGCGATAAAATAGAGAAAATAAGAATCCCTAAAGAAAGCCCAAAATCAAACATACTTTTAGAATTGATTCTTCATCCACGCCTGCCAATTTTTGTCTTAAATGCACAATTACAGCTGAACATGTATCTTCGTGATATCCAATGAAAACATCTCCAATTTGTACATGTACCGTCCTTGATCTTAATTTGGTAAAGTTTCAAACATGTAATATTTAAAATGACATCGAAGCAAAAAAAACTTTTCATTTTACTGTTTCTCAGACATACAAAATATGTAAGTAAATCTTTATTCATTTCTAAACTTATTTAATCATTCAATTTCAGCGTGTACTTCGCGTAATATTTGCAAAAGGGCAATTAATACAATAAATGCGTAAGCTCATATTTTTTTAGTTATTAAGGCTTTCATTTGAAATTTAAAAACTGTTTGAATTACTTGTCGTTATGACTTTGCTGGCGCTGAATGGCAAAATCCTCCATCCACTGTTTTAGTCTATCAACAAGTTTTCTGTTTTCAACAGAAAGCATGGTACTTATTGTAAGGAAGTGTTTCTCTAGTCTGTTGATCAGCGGTATTGGAAATTTCTCGTAAACTGTTTGTTTCTCAGCGACAACAATAAGCCTGACAAAGATAATTTTGTTATAGTTGATGAAACGATCTCAACAACTTAAATCCACTTTATTTTGTGTAATAGCTATCGCCATTTTTGCGAAAAAAAAGAAACTATTAACGTACTAACTGTACTTGTCTATTTTATCGTACACTGTAAATGGCTAATGCTTTTCAATATATATGCTAAATTAATGAATGTTTCAGCACATCATACGTTTTTCTTAACTACTCTGCGTATTTCGTAATACAAGTACTGTATTTTAAAACAATTGAATTGAAAACCTTCAGAATATTAGTAACATACCTGAAATCCGGATGAACTGGGCATTTTACTCTGTGTGTCCCTAGTCCAAGATCAACGTATCTAACATCTCCGAAGGATACATAGTACTGATTAAGAGCATCATACAGACTCTCGTACAGGTTCTCAAGATTTAACAAAACAACGGTGTTTCCTGTTTCCATGCATACTTTGACTTTGTTGATATTTCTACACACCTAATGGATGATGTAAACATTAATTATTTTTTGTTTTTAAAAAATGAATAGTACCTTTCAGTAGCCATCGCTATCCATGAATAATATTGAATATGTTCTTACAAACTGAAAATGTGTGTGACTGTTTGTTTTAAAACGAAAATGAAACGACCAGACTATTATAAAAAGCGATATTGAAGTGTTGTTTTTTTCTTTTAACAAAAAATCAAATCATGACCTCTTAGTCTTAATAAAATTGATTACATATCTGTTTTAATGATCATGTTTTATAGGTTTAGTGTACATTTGGATTTCATTGACATACATGCAAAAAACAGAAGCACAATGCATGTTTCTTATGATGCTTTCAATCTTATTTCTTCTTACTGGATAAACATTGTTTTAAATGGAAAGTTATCTGACCATCAAAGTATTCAATAATATTTCAGAAAGGTCCGAACACTTTTTATTGAGCATAAACTCTATTATCATCTATATTGCTCATCATTGCAGTGAACAAAACAATATTTAGTTTCATGCTGGCACACTTTTGATATTCAGTGACACTGGAACGTTTTTCTTATTTGAACTGACCTGTGTGTACTCCTGGTCACTTCGGAAACTGCTCCCAAAGATTGTTATTAGTCTTGTATCTTCGCTCCGTTCTTGAAGAAGTTGTTGCACTAATGACAATGCTCCGAAATTCTCAGTCAATAGAAGTAGATACCGGCTTTCACTTTAGTTTGAAAGGTAATGCACAGTTAAAATCAAATTATTTTATACAAAAATAATCCAGTAAGTTAAGAATAGAAAACAACATCTGTACTAATGTTTTGAAAGAAATTACATACTGTTATTAATCAATTTACAGATACCCGAAATAAATAAGTTACGATATATTGCAGTGAAAAACAAGCATTCATTTTATATAAATGAAATCGGCATTGTAAAGGCACGTGATAGAGGAAGAATACGATTCATGTTGTCAAGCGTTACAAGTATTACTATACATATCTAAAATTAGAAATTACACTATGCTCTTCCGAATTAAGTGTTATTATAAAAATGCTGTTCGTACTAGTTTCTTTGGAATACGTATACTATAATGTGTAACAAAATTGTACATGATAGGAATATGATACAGAAAACATCTATTCACAGGCTTTTACAGAATAAACAATAATGGAAAGAATAGTTATCTACCTCTGACTGCAATTGATATCAAAAAGACAATCTCTGATCAATCCAAAGGTACTGCAATCAGGGTCACCATCACGCGGCTGAAGTACGATGTCATATAAATAAATATTTTTGAAAAAGAGTCTCTAATATATATGTTGTAAACGTTTTGCTTAATCCTTTTTGTTTGTACACAATCACTTGTATCAGGAAAACGTAGGCTTTTAAAGTTCATGATAATGAAGATGTAATATTTTCAGAATTACTTCAAAGTATAATGACAATGCATTTTTTACTGTGTTTACAAAAAATAACACCCTTCCACTTATTATAAATGGGAGCGGTGGCCTAGTAGTAATTGGGTTGGTCCAAAACACAGGGAACGTGGTATCAAACCCTTATTAGGTCATGACCATGTTTCTCTGCATGACATCTGTTCTAGTAAGATTGTGCCGTCCATAATGACAGCATTTAACGCGTCTTAGAAGAGAATTATGTAAGTCGCAAGAACTTTAATAATCGAGCTTTCAACTTCATTTGTTCTGTTTTGATAAAGTTCACAAGCTTACCTGATCATCAACGGGAATTATTTCCGACAACCGTTGTTTGAAATGTTCGACTGGGTCAACTTGGTCCAACCCACCAAAGTTTCGCATGATAGCATGTAACATTTGAAACCAAGTCGGTATTTTTCTGGTTTCCTCAACGCTGTTGAACACCATTTTGATGAGGCTAGATGAAATAAAGCTAAGGTGTTATTTAAAAAAAATGTTGTTTTATTTATGTATCAATACAGTTTACACGGAGTTTCTTGCAAAGAGAAATCTTATAAGCAATGAAAACAAAAAAGTGAAAACTCAGTGATATTTAGCCTGTTCATCAATTACCGTACATTTGAATTTTAATTATTAAAATGAATGTACACTTGTCTAACAAAACAGTTTTTATCAGAGAAAAAATAATGCATATTCGAAAATCGGGGTTTTGCCATTCTTTATCTGTATTACAACTGAGATGCGTCAATTATTTTTCAGCAAATGAAACTGACTAACTTCACAACTCACAACGACTTTGATTCCTAATTAAATGGTTCCTTTATGCGGAAATGAAAAACACTACAATACAGTCTTTACATGGCTTACATTGAAGATGAAAAAATATAATATAATGTTAACTCAAAATACTGACCTTACAATGTTCTGAGAGAAATCCATTGTAACACTGGAATTTAAACTTAATTAGTTTAAAGGATAAATCAACAGTATCTTCGAATACTCTTAGAAAATAAAATAAATTTTGGACGCAAATGTTATCATCTGTTCTCACAATTACCTGTAAAAATCTCTGAGGCCAAAGAATTCTCTCATTCTTTTTGATGCAATGCTGAACAGCTCAAGATACGATTCTGCCAATGGTCTTATCAGTGGTTCCATTATGTAATTTGGACCTTCACTATCAGTTTTGCAAATACCACTTCAAAGACAAAAGACGTACCAAATGAGTCAAATGTAAATTTTAGAAATGATTGAAACAACACAATTTATTCTAGATAGAACTTACATTTTTAATACAATTATCTATGATATAACGTTTTATTTATCTAAATATTCGATCTCATTTTCAAAAACTTGAATTGCTCTCAAGCCAATGCAATTTTAACGGTAGCTTGCACAGTAACTGCAGTTCGTGAACAGGGGGGATCAAATTAACTCTGCAACCTTTTCTAATTTGATGTGATGAGCTATCTTTACTGTTTGCATTTTTACTTTTTAGAAATAATTTCTTTTCTTGCATATTTGACTGGCGTTTCCGATACTTTTACCCATGCTAAAAATGAATTTTGTCGTCTATAATGACGCCATTTGTTCAATTTTAGTATAAAACTTTGTTCTATAGATAACGTCATTTAGAAGTTCACACGTTACTTGAAAAGAGAAAATATTTAACGTATGGTTGCGGCACAAATCGGAATATCCGTCCATCGGGTACACTCCCAAGCCTCGTTACCGTCAATTGGCAGGTACCCTTTGTGCTAAAATTCCGATCCGAACTACAACATTTGACAGATTTGATTAAATGTAATTTTAGATTTTAAATGATTTCGAAAATTGCTTGTTTGCCTGATAATTGTGAATAGCAATGTAATCTTTAAACCTTGTAATCATAAACTAGCTTGAATCGTTGTTACTATGGAAACATATATACATTACCGAGCACTGTTAATAAGTTCTTCTAAATCAGGGACATCTCTTTGTACAATTATACCTCTGTTCATCTTTGCTGGGTCTAAAGCCCAGTTTGATATTCCAATGAAAGCAACCTATAATAAGATTACCAAACTCATAACATGTGATATCTGTAGACACCTTTTAATTGCCTTTATTCATTCATTACATAACGAACATCAATTTATCGGCAATTTCAATACAGATACAACCATGTCAATGACATTCCTGTACTGCTAGTACGAGTTTATTTCGTATATCCTTCTAAACGCTTTTTTACGCTGAATTTATATTTTGATGCTTTCAAAATCTTTAAACCCCTAAAAGAATTTGTATTGTATGTAAGATCAAATTATATTTCACTAGTGAACACCAGCTCTCAGACTTTTAACTGTGGATACGCCTCTCGTGAAATTTTACATCTGGTGTTCACTTTGTGAAATTTAATTAAATCTTACATGCAAAACAAACAAATATTCTCGTTAAATCATATTATTTTTTAAAACGTTTAACACACATGTCATTTAGCTTGTGTACCTTCATATAATCTTCAGGATCTTCCTCCCCTTGACAACCGTCCTCTAAAAGTGGATGCAGCGTCTTAAATTGAAATATATATTATTATCATAATCGCCCGAAAAGTTAAACAGGGTAAGCATTAGATTTGTACTCCTACCTAGCTTTTTCCATCTTCGAGGAAGGCATAATTTTTTAGTGACGATTGATTTTGAAATTTGAAAAGTGTAGATATGTCTCTTGTCGCTGTTTCAGAAAGCATGCGTGTAAAAAGTCAATCATTTGCGTAGAGAAATTTGTACGTAATGGTAATTAGGTCATTCGACCGCCGATATCATACGTGTTTTACACATTTGGCGTAGAAAACAAACAATCAAACAATAATTATAAAAAGTTTTAATATAAATGCTATTATATTTTGTAAGCATTTATACAAATGGGGTGACAAATTAGTTAACATATGGAAAAAATACCTTTAATGGCATTCTTGGACTATCTTCAGCAAGCCCAACCTCGTCGAGGACGACGACCGACACAAATCGGTTCAAATCATTATCCTTTTGAAATTGAGCACATTGTCTGAAAGTTCCTACTATGCCATCTGGTGTAGATAAAGGACTGCATTGAAATGAAGCCATCTGAGCCTGAAACAATAACATTTTTTTATTTTTTATAAAAATAGAGAAAAACAGAATTCCTAAAGAAAGCCCAACACGACAAAAATGAAAATGTTCATATACAGTAGCCTGTTCATGGAGGACGGTACTAGAAATTTCAATTCACCGTCCACGACCCCTGACACCGTCTTAACCAGAATACAAACACGAAAATGGTGAATTAATTTTAAATTAAAAACATCCGCAAACCACTTTCAATACAAAATCAAAAAGTGTTATGGTTTAACTTTATTGGAGTCAATAATATTTCAATACAATTCTTTACACATATAGATAACAGATAGAAGTCTGTGTTGATAATTATTACCTTGTAAATTATTAGATAACTTATCTCCCTTTTCATTATAAACCATCGACTACGAATACTCTTACTGGTCGCTTATTTGTTCCAAAATGCGTATTTTATTGCATACCTGTTTAAGTTATGCATAAATAATTGAGCTTGCAATTTATATTGTACCTGCTTCATCTCCCTGAAAAGTTGTGTTTTTGCACCATTCCCCCTCATTGCATCGGACACGATAGTTTTAGCTAGAGATTTTGAGCTACCTGGTTTTCCAATGAGGAACAATGGGATGCGTAGTTCTATACAGATGACCATCATAAACACGTTCTCTCTTAGAGCCATGTTACGAGCAATATTCTTTTCTAAGTCAACATGATCAAGAAAGACATTTTGACAGCTGCAAAAAAAAACGACATTTGATCTAAAGAATCGATTCATTTCTTTATCATCATTATCTATTTGAATCAATTGGTTATATTAGTCCGATTGTGTTTAGAAGTACAAGCGCTTATTACTAAATTAGAAAAATTGAACCTTAATCATTAAGGTAATAAACAATGAAATTATAGTATACCAATCTATTTCTTTGAAAATTTGTTCCGGTCCCTCATGCAGTAAGCACGGTCTTTTGAAAGAAGGTGCAATGTATTTTCTATACTGTGCTCGTGTCTTTAAACAGGCATGATAGCACACGCCTAAGGCCAAAATGAGAGAGCGTGTGACATCATCAATTCTTTCAGGCTGATTGACTTTAATATCCTGAATATACAATTTTATCTAAAACATAATGAAATATGATAAACAAGATCAACAAGGAAAGGCGGCGTATATGAAGGCTGGACATGGAGGGGGACACCAACACTGAACGCCGAAAAAAAGATTTGTACCACTTAAAACTTTTAACATTGCCTTTCAAAATTATCTCACATTACATAAAAAGAATATTTATCACAATTTCTATAGCAAAGCTGTATTCATTACGACAATAGTAATCTTTAAAAGTAGTCTATAATATCAAGTTTAAAGCATGTAACTATCTTATTTAATTGTGTTTGTAACAAAAGAGCATATATAACTTTTTTACCGCTATATGAAATACATCTTCTTCTTCTCCATCTTCTTCATTTTCATCTTCATCTTTAGTGGAGTCATGTTGCTCTGATAACTTTTGGTCGATTAGATTAAAAAGAGTTCTTTGCCCTTGACTTCGTTGATAAAACCAGCTCATAACTATCAGCGTTCTTTCGACATCTCGCAGGGATACAAAGCTACATTCATCCTTAAAATATCATATATTAGAAAATAACAATGACAATAAATCGCTTACGTATCAAAAAGATTACGTAAATCGACAAAATATCACTCGGTCTATTAGAACCTAAGAATAGTAAAATGTATAGTGCTAAAAGATACCTTTTGGTTTCTCATATAATCTTGTGATTTTGTTAGTATGTCACTAATAACTTCTTGAAATCCTCTTATATCTGGTAGGCTACCAGCATTTACCTGTCAAATAAATATATTTCTGCAGTTAAATCTGTTACGTTGCGCGTATGATAACAAAGATTCTAGCTTTCATACTCGTATTTATTTTATTTGTGAATACTAAAAAACAGATGTTGTTAAGACAAGAGCTCAGGTGAGATTACTGGTATAAAAGAGGCACATGTATCATATATAAAATGGAAATTTAAACATAACAATTAAAGAGAAGTAACATAATATTTTTAAATAACTCATCATTCTTGATACCATAACAAATTTTACCTAATAAAGCTTTTAATGATTTCTAATTATATTTACGTTAAATTAAAAAAGGACAAGTAAATACATATTTAAAATTTTCAGTTGTTTGACTTTACAATAAAAAACAAGCAACTTACTGAAGCAGAATATGCAAAGAAACTTTCTTAAGTTATTGGATCAAATAACTTACATATCTCCTGACCATTTGTCTAATATAAAGGTCTTCGACTTCTGTGTTCAACTGACCAAAGTCCCACACTAGTGGCAGTAAACTTTGTGGTAGAGGCTGGACTCTATAAACAAGACGTCTCATTGGTACACGGCCTATTCTGTCTGTTGTTTCATCAGCATCCACATGGTAACCAAGTCCTGCCTGCTCTAACTTTTTGATAAGCTTTTCCGAGTGTCTGCAATGCGTTGAATGTAACAATATTGTCATTTAAAAACTTTTTAAATTTGATATTTTTATTCTCGTTTATTTAATAAAATTTTCTCTTTTTTGTATTTATAAAGAAATTAATAAACGAAAGGCTGAACAGATATGTATTATGGTATGTGTCATTTAAATTTGTTAAAAAGTGTTATTTGCACATACTTTCTATAGGGGTTACAAGCCGCTACAATTTTCAAGTTTTTCAAGTGCTTTATCGAAACTCCATGAATTGATTTGTCGCATAAGAGCTCTTTTATGAGTCCAATAGCCTCAGTTGAGTTAGCCTCGTCTAGGAACAATACAGTGTACATGTGTTTGCCATACTTTTTCTGATTTTCCGTCGCCAAAGTCTCCGCTTTCTGAACACTTCTTATTATATCTGTGTTTGTTGTTCCTCCGTGAATCTGAATGCAGACATGATAAGTACAACTCTAGTTGCTTAATCTAAG
This sequence comes from Ruditapes philippinarum, assembly GCF_026571515.1. Taxonomy (NCBI): domain Eukaryota; kingdom Metazoa; phylum Mollusca; class Bivalvia; order Venerida; family Veneridae; genus Ruditapes; species Ruditapes philippinarum. Next base: position 144,966 of record NW_026857915.1, on the reverse strand, counting down.
AATTCTTATGCAAAGTCAAAGTTAACTTCTGACTATTGCCACATTAAGACATTTTCAAAATATCGAAGTAAAAATGGATTTTTACTTTTTAAAGTAATAACAAAAAATTAATTTGTGTTAAAATATCAGTCAGTAAAAAACAATCAATTAGATTTCGTGCATTTTAGGTATACCATATATTAAGGAAAAGTGCATATCATGCATACCTGAAATAAGACAAGTAATTAATGTCTAAATGTATAATATAAAAAGTACAATATTAAAGCATAATTTTTAGGTTAAAATAGAAATATTGTAATCATCTGCTGCTTAAACAGCAATAATTTATAGCTAGAATATTGAAAGTTTTACTGCTGTCCCAAAAATAACTTTTTACATTAAAATACATAAAGAATGGTTTAACATAGCAAATGTATCATTAAGTTTAAGCAATACTTCTTTACCTTCATCAGTACCATATTGGATACTATCTTGTCTGCTGGCTGTTGTAACCCACACAAAAATTTTACGAGTCGTGTTTTGCCGCAGCCTGTTTCTCCCATTATAATGACTGGTATATTACACCTTATAAAAGGTAACGTAATGCATGTTAAATAAATGTAGAATAACACCAATTTGATCATCTAGATAAGAATGTACTTTTACAATCATTTATGAATGTATTCCTTAGAAAGAAACTGATAACAATATCTTAATGTTCTTTGTGTCCATTGCGCAAATGAACGCACTGACTATTTAAATACAATATATACCATTTAAACATTAACTCAAACTTTACAAAAAGCCATATGTTAATTGCTGAAGAATCAATCCATGGTAACAGATGTTAGATGGTTAAGTCATCAATGTTTGTACTTAATTACAATAGTTAAATGTTATAAGATTATTTGTCCATATAAGCATTATATAAACAAGCAATTATCATAGTATTGCAAGCAATACAAACTTCCCACGCGGTTAGAAACCAATCAATGTTCTTAAGGGACATGGCCATTCAAGTATTTATTGTGGAAGACATGAATGAACTTAAAACTTCTAAAAGTTAACTTAAAAAGTTCTAAATTTGACTGTATTATAGTAATGTGTTACGTTTCCCTGTTATTTTTATACAACAGATAGTCAAAGATCCAATTTTCTCAGGACGAATATGAAGAAGAAGAAGAAGAAGAAGAAGAATCTTTATTTTGCAAATTAACTCTCAAAAGAGTCATGTACAAGCATTCATAATATATACAATAACATGTATGCATAAGTAAATAACTAATTACATAGCAAGATGACGTGACTGCAAGTATTTCTTTTCTTTCATTATTATAATGGTTACCATTGATTATATATTTAATTTACAAGTTATTTACTTTTTGAGAATTCTACATTCAAATATATAATAATAAGAAAAAACTTCGTGTATGTTTAGGCTTGCAATCACGGGAGAGACATTGTCAGCCATCTATTACATAGTATACTTTTAATTCTCTTCCATACACTGTTTGTCTTTTGTATTACATTTTACTAATCTAAGCTATATGGTTTTAATTTATTTGCAAATAGTAATATGGCACAAAGTATTGAAATTATACAAACAAAACAAAACAAATGTTACTTCTAAACTATACTTTGAACACATTATAATGCTTTCAAAACTTGATACAAGTAAGTACCCAGTCAGTGTATGATTTTGAAAACTTACAAATTTATAGCCTTATAATCATCGTGTTACTTAACCTATTATACATATAATACACAAAGAATTGCAATGTATCAATTAATACATCTATATACAATTACATGACAGCTAATATTCGTAAATTCCACATATAGAAGTACAATACAAATGTCAATTTATTTCTACTGTACGTTTGCATGGCGGCTAAGATATTTGCATAAAAATATATTATATATAGAACTTTAAATTAATCATTTTTTTTACCTTTTACACGAGAATTGTTTTGTAACTTGTTGTCTAATATGGAAGGCATTGGTATATAAACATAGCTAAATTTCCTTAATAGTCTGTACATTATCTCTTGTAACCAACTGAACAAATTTAAAACATGCTAGGAAACCTCCAGTATATTTCTTTTAAAAATCTTGTTCGGAGTTCCTGAAAAATAGGACATATAATGACAAAATGGAACTCGGGGGTCCTCTAATTGATTACATGCTACACAGACTCTATCATTTAAAGGGGTACACTGTGGAGTTTTTCTCCATCTACCCACGCTCTATTTCTAGACGATGAGAAGACATTCTTAAACGTGACATAGGCTATTCTATAATTTTTAATATCAACACAATATCTAAAATATACTTAAAACTGAAATCATTAAAAGTTATGGTAAAATAGTTGCTCTGGAAGAATTACTGATTCGAGCATTTAAATTCCTGTTTCCACGTGTCTCTAACTCTCTGGTTAAATACATTAAGAAAAATTTTAACAATGCGGAACCTCCTTGGTTTTGCCATACATTGTTAAAACCTAATTCTAGACAATAATGATCTTACGTTCGAAACCCAATTTATTTTTCCTACTATTATTTTCAACAATCTGCTTTTAATTAGTTAAATATGCATGTTTAGTTATACTTGTTGGTCTTCTGACATTACACAATTTCAACCAATATCTGATTATTGAACATAATCTGCATAAAACTTCTAGATTTTAAATCTGCCCTGTTCACTATATACAAAATCATTTTGAGTAGGTATTCTTAACCACCAATTAACGTTTTACAGAAATGCAAAAATGTTCGTTCTCACCTGTATACCTTTGTAAAAAAGTTCCCAGAACTTCTGAGGAATAACACAAATTGGTAAAATCAAACTTATCAAAAAGTTCTAAATGGTGTTTTACAGAAAGATCTGTAAATGTTAATACATATTTTATTCATTTTGTATATTGGGCTTTTAAAGCTTGGGCCTGATAAACATTTACATCGTGTTTCTCTAAATGAACCCCTGTGCCTAAAACAATGTTCCTAAGTATTTAAATTTTGAAAACAATTTCGATAAGACGGTCTTTTGTACAAAAATTTAAAAATTTCGTGGGCAAACAACTCCATTTTTCTAAATACCATTACTTTTGTCTTATCAAATTTACCTGTAAGCTTTCCATAACTATCACAATATTCAGATAAAGATGTTCAAGGGCATTTGTAAACCTTCAGCCGTTTTAGAGAAAAATAGTTATATCGTCCGCATACAGTAATAAAAACTATCTTAAAATAATACCATATCTATACCCTCGACTCCTTTAGCGAAAAAACACATCTTCAAGATCATTCAAATACATGCTAAATAAAAATGGGGAAACAGGGCTCGCACCTTGTCTAACTCCTAAATTACAAGTAAAAGGCTTCACTAATATTACAAAATGTTTTAACTCTTGAGGGAAATGCTTTCAAATAAATGCGCTGGGATAACTTTTGAGAATATTTACCATCACTCCCGTATTTTATTAATTTTACCACAGTACATCTCTAAACTACGAAATCAAAAGCCTTTTTTTAAAATCAACAAAAGCGCTACATTAGCTTTTTTCATTTTTGTTCAAACAATTGAAATAAGAGCATTTTAAATAAAAAACATTATCACAGAACCCTATTTTTTTCGAAAACCTGCCTGGGCCTCTACATAAACACCATGGATTCAGCCCAGTTATCTTATCTAGTATTCAATATTTCTAGTAAATAATTTTGGAGAGAACTTAACAAAAGTAACACCTCTTATAGTTCGATGGTTTGATCAAACACCACCCCCTTTATGTATTGGGTACTATATAAACCTTCACTCCATACATTCGGAAAACTGTCCTAATTTTCAAACAAGCATTGAACAAATTTATGCCCAAATATGGTAACAGATTCATCAAACTCCATGAATAAAAATAATTCGTTGCACCATAAAATCAGGTCCAGCCGCTTTATTTGCCCTTTCCAATTGTTTAATAGCTCTATATATTTCATCAACAGTTATATCTATGTTCATTCATCAAAAATATCTTGTATATTATCATTCAAGAAACAAATGCTCATTGAAAAACCGTAAAACATCTTCATCAGCTTTTATAAAAAACATCTTCAATTATTTATAGCTTTAAAATAGTCAGCACAATATCTAATTTTTTGGTTGTTTAGGGGTCATTTTTTTACAAACGGTATCTTTCAGCATTGCCAATATACCTTGATTTTAACTCTTGCATTTAAAAAGTTTATCAGTGTTTCTTCGAGATGAATATTTTTGCTTCATAAGTTTTTATAATTTTTTGCCTAGCCTCACACAAATTACTAAATTTTCATCAGATTCATTTATATTTAAATCTGTTTTGACAGACATAAAAAATCATTTTTGCAGTTTTACATTCTACGCCATACCATGCATTTTTATTTGTCTTGCTTTTTTTTCGTTTCAAAACGTTTCTGCCAAATAAAAAGGTGAACAAACAGTATGCATGACCTGAGAGAAAGAGTTAAGACTACTATCTAAACCAGAAGAAGTATCATTATTTTCTAACTCCGTAACAAGCCTGTTAATAGATTCAACAAAAGTTTCAGACTGAAGACTTTCTTTTATAAATATTTAACTTAGATTTATTCCATTTGTATTTTAAATGACACTTTATCTGCATATGTGCTTTCTTCCTCTGCCACTCAAAAATTATTTATACATTATTTATCCTTCAAAAGAGAAATTTACGTACAATGATATCTGAAAAATGGGTAGGTTTTAGGTAATCCAACATAAAACTTACTGAAAATGTTTCATAACTGATTGTATTTACAATAACATAATCTAATAAATCTCCTCGCTGATTGTCCGTTATATGTACACACGCCTTTTACGCCACATATTCTACCGTTCATTATGCTCAGGCCACTAGCTTTACAAAAATCAATTAAAAGACGCCCATTTCTATTAACGCCGGTATCGGTTGTCAACCTATCCATTTTAAACTCAAGTTATATAATCATCAAGCAATAATTCAGAAAATACCGATCAACATCGTCATGTTCTACAAAATCTTTTAAAGACCCAACTCGACTGTTCATGCTCCAAGCACGAGAAAATTGCAATTATCACCAAAACTCATGCTGACAGCTTTGACAATTCACTCATAATTCTATCAAAAACAGGGATTTCTATTAAAATGTTTCTCTACTACTTCCCTGAGGTAAAACATAGCATAAGCAAATAAAACAAGTCATGATCAGATTCAAAAAGATTACGTGAAAATTTTAGCCATAAAAAATATATCATCCCCGTCTGTTTTATGTAGTTCTACGTAATTAAATATTTTCTGTTTAATATAGCAACATATACACCAGAGTCTCTTTTTGCATTAATATTTCTTTCTTTTCTATGTACAGAAAAATAGTTTAAACCAGATTTTTCCAAATTAATTAAACAATTTGCCCATGTCTCTACCATAAAATATGAAATCATTTGAATTTGAAAATGTCGACTAAATCTTGGTTGTTCAAGTTTTATTAACGTTTTTTAGTCACTAATCCTGAATAATTTAGTAGCACAAAGTTCAATGACTCAACATGTCTCTCCCCGTGCGTCCTAAGTTGAAGATCTTTCTTTAACACTGTGTACGCGCTGCACTATTACTCTGTGATTCTTTCGAAAGTGGGGGAAAATCCCCATGAAAAATGACGAGCTTGAATGGTTACGGGACACATGATTCGCTCTTGTAGGGGGAACCCTTCACGGCGCGGCATCGTTCTCAGGGGTTACAGGATCAACGGGAGTATCACTATAAACAAATTTTCCATAGTTAGCGTGAGCGGCCGTGGGTTAATTTGTTGGTTCATAGTAAATTGGGGTCCATTGTTAACCGAGTAATCATGTTTTTTTCTGGATGTTTATGGGATACGCCTATTTCATGCGGAGCGGTGGGTTTCTTGCGTGACGGAGTGTTGTACAATTATGCGTGTCAGCCCTGTCGTCTATCACTGTAGATTGTAAGTAAATATCTTTCTTGGCAAACAAGTCATTTATAATGTCAATTCGGTTTCTGTTCAGTACCGCGTGCCAGTCAGGAAATTCATCACGCACTACTTTACCCTTGACAATTCAACTTTGCCGGACACGCTATTTTACATTTCTCGGAGTGCTCATAGTTTGGACTTCATGTTATTTGTAAAGACGATTTCTGGCAATAGCAATCTCTTTAGGGTAGTCCCTATCGATCCCGTAACGGGATCCAGATAACCAATTGACTCTTTTCATTATCAATGTCAGTGTCCGGATAAAATCCCGAAAACACGCAATAATCGGGTCTACGCGTTACTCCATCTTGACCTCGCACTGTCGCGACCCCAATGACCCGAGACGGTGAACTTGTTGAATATACATTCTCTCGAGATCAATGTCAAGCCAGTCAGACAAAAAACTCCGTTAACACTTCAAGGCAATTCTCATTTCGCATGTCTGCTAATCCGTAGAAAATTAAATTGTCTCCTCCGGCTACGGGCATTATCGTCAATACTGTGATATAATTGTAGTTTTGTAAACTCTAAATGAAGGTTAAGCCGTCTTTCAACTTGATCAAGCTGAGATGTTGTTCTGAAAAATTCGAGGACAAAATTTTGTAAATTCGAGTCTATATAATCGTCAAGTTTTCCCAGTTGTTGAAATATTCGCAATAATTTATCGTCCGAATTTAGCGAAGGAAAATGGTCTATTTGCTCGGGTTTTATGGGATCCAGATTGTCCATTTTGCCCCAATTGGTGCTCTGATCGCAATTCGCCCATTGTTGTTGAAACTCACTAAAACCTATTATGTACCGGTACGTTATATGTATGTGATAAGGGTGTACTAGTTCTCGTCTCCATCATATAAACATTATATCATATAAACAGCAACGCACTAACCATATAATTCTATAGAGTTTTCAATCAAATCTAATTTACGCCCAAAATGTAATGCTATATCCAAGAAACACAATAAATCCCGTTTTCTATATAACGATATATATATCAGCCAGCACAACCAGCACAGTTACTATATTTCCAGTCAGATTGTCATCAAAATTATTAAAAACAATTTCCATATATCACCATAAATCCGATTTTAAATTATTTTCTCTCACTTTAAATTTTCATGTCAGCCATCTTGCTACGCATGCGCAATATGTATAACTAATGTTTCAACTCTTCTCAAGTAAATTTGATGGAAAAGTTCCAAGCTCTTTAAAAGTAAACCCAGGAAACAGATTTTAGGGACGGACAGACAGATGGAATGATAGACACTCTGAGGGTAAATTTTTAACATCCGTTGTTGTTACCTGAATATTACATTTTTAAAGCAAAATTCTTAAACTAAACAGCAGATAACTCATGTCAACAAATGTGAATGTTGAAAAAAGAATAACTATTTTAAGTTTAAAACTATTTAGACACCATTTATAGTAACAAGAAAAAAGTGGAAAAATACGTTTAAATATATCATTTATAGTAAAGAAAATATATATATATCACAATTTTAAAATACATTACACAGTACAAAATGAAAATAATCATAGAAACCAAGACGCTAGACTGATAATATAATCACATATGATTTTAGGTATCGATAATGAACATATATTTTAAATTTGTTAATAATAAGAAGGTTAAAGAATGAAAAAAGAAAAAAGAAAAATTTGGATATATGGAGGATAGATTTCAATATCTTGTCATTTTGTTATGATTTGATGGCTTAACGTTTAAAGGAAATCCTTTAAGAAATTCGGGTAAAAAGTAATAATTTCTAGAAAACAATGAAGTTCACGGGAAACATAATTATGGAAATATTCAAACTAGGGTATTAAATTTTCTCACACATGAGGTAAGTGATAAAAAGAGACAAATACTTGAAGTTTGAAGTAATTACATTTTGAAACCAAGACGTGAAAAAAAATTATGAAAATTTAGATTTTTTATTATTCTGATAATTTTGAGGCGTGAACCTTTTCACATATGATTACGTTGATGACCAGAAACTGATATTTGAAGCTTGAAGTTAATACCTTAAGAAACAAAGACGGCTAATCTAAAGTCCTATTCGGTAAACAAGTAGGTGACTGGTGGGTGACACATACATATTTAAGGCCATTGTCATACTAGGCACTATGAGTCTTAATCAATAAATTAAATGAAAGTCTTACATGAATCTCATGTAAATGGCCATCATCTTTTTAACATTGTCCGTTGTTAACTCGTAAGAATCATCTGGATCATCATTTGACTCGATTCCCATAATGCTCCTTAATCTTGCAATTTTTTCCATCCTATATAGAATGGAAAGAAGATAATTTATTGATACTTACCTTATATCATATAAACTATTTTCAAATGAATCTCCTTCAATTATATGAAAATATCCTTCGAAATGTGTTTTAAAAATAAATAAAGAATTTACGTGACAATATTCTTATACCTCCGCAACATGTCAAAATTTTCTTGCAATGGGACATTGTTATTGACAAGAGCGTTAAATAAATCCCTTTTCATCATTCCCCTCTCTAGTATTCGTCCTGTCTGATGATCTATTAAATTTCCTGTCCTCTTTTCAATATTGAACCCCAAGAACGTCAGTGACATTCTATCTGCGTTGAAAAATATATATGGATGTGGACTGAAATAAATACAAATACAATCCACGTAAGGATAGACAATTGAATATTTGTTTGTTTAAAAAAGCTTTGATTAATCTGCATTGTAACATAGCATTCGTCATTTAATTATTTCTAGCATGTCTTGTATATATTCTAAGATTTGGATGTCCCTCAAAAGACAAAAAAATGCAGAATAAGTTTGACATAATCAATTCATTATGTATGATATAATGCAACATAAACACGCCCCATTGGTAATCAAAATCAGAAATGCTATTTTCAATCGAGTACGAATCATTACACATAGTGATTGCTGTTGCTATATTAAAGATAGAAAAAACTTATTCAAGTATAGTACCTGCTTTCCCATGTTCTCCTCATTTGATAAAGTTGTACTATATCCTCGTCCTCCCCAGGATTTGTTTCAATTTTTTTGTCGATGGGTTGAAGCGTTTGTATTATCAATCCAGGCGATTCTTCGCTGATCTTGAGTGATCTTGTGGAGAAATCCTATTAATATGAGACATTGAAATCTTTAAATATTTGTCGAGTGTTACCAAACGAAAGGTTGCAATGAATATCTTAAGTTATGAATATAATAAATTATTCCCAAACCCTTACAATAGAAAGAAAAAGTCATTTATGAAATCGAAACACATATCTATATTAAGAAAAAAGTACAATAATAAAAATAATATAAAGGAGTGACATCACTACAGAGTTATCATTGTTCATAAATATTTTGTTTTCTTAAAATTATTTCTTTAATTCATTTTCGGGAATAAGATATGTACAGCTTACCTTTGACATTTGAATAAGGAATTTTAATGTGAATTTTGAGAAGCCAGGAAGTAAGTCAGCAGCAGCTTGACCCAAAAATATATTGGCTCGAAAATCGTTCAGTTGCGTGTTAAGAAACCAAACAAAATGGCGCAGTTCTGCCCATGAGGGATCGTGCACTCCACAATATCTTTAAATTTAAAGAAATAATGAACATTATAGAATTACTCAATTCATTGCAGGCATATACTAAGTACAAAATTATAGTTATTGATCAACTCTAAGAAACGCTACGTACCCTACGTCTAGGTCTTTCAGGTGTCAGTGTGACGGTTATAGAACTCACTTTCGGCTACAATTTGACAAAACTAATGAAGCGGGAAATGTTCTTATCCAAATGTCACGAATAATACCATCTTTGAAAAGACCTTTAGGGAAATGACTGAAACAACCTTAGCTCTAGAACTTGTCGTTTCTAGGAGTTTGGGAACTTATAAGGTCAGAGGCAACATCTGCCACTTTTAATATATTTTTGTGAAAGCATACTAGGCAACACTTATTTCCATATATCCAAGCTTCAGGTCATTTGACTTTCAAGGAATGTCACATGATAACCGGCGTATGAACGCATCTGTGGATATTTATAAATCATAGTTTAACCATTTTCTGTTAGATATTGAATACTGCTTCAGTCGGTGCAAGGGTCTTGGATGGTTGCATTCATTTTCCAGTACCCTCCATTAACAGGCTCAATAAAACCTTCTTTAGGACCTTCTTTAAAGATTCTTAATTTCTCTTCTTTTCAGACAATAAACTATAATTTATAAATGAATACAATTTCAGTGATGCTGATTTTTAGCGGTTTTAGGAAAGAGAAACATAGCAGTCACAATCTTATTACCGATTTCATATATCCCCCACCACACACACCCCCCAAAACACATATATATGCATTTAAGCTCTACAAGATGCAAGAAACACTTTCACTCACTTTGTCCTTACAAGTTAAGAAGCTTTCGCCAGCACTTCTCGATACCTTGATATTTCTAATTTTGAAGTCTTACCCCTTCATTTTACAGTACATTATTTAATATTATTGCAGTCTGTAGTAAAACTTTTCATACGAAACTACGAGGGTTGTTCGAAAAGAATTGCTTATTGTCCTCTATCTCGTGTTCCACATTGAGCACGATAAAAACCAATACATACCTGTATAGGGTAATTCAATACTTACACAACGGTGTATAAATGTACATGTTAGACTTAGTGAAAGACATACAATTTGCAATTTAAATACACGCAGTCATTGTCCACTGTAGTAAAAATGGTTAGTAGAAGCGTCGACAAAAAAAACTGAAATACGGGCTTACATCAAAGCTCGCTCAAAACTGGGTTGCTCTTTGATGCAGTTGATGACTAAACTCTACAGTTAGGCGATGGAAAAAGAAATTTGAGACTGGTGTAGAGTTATTCAAAAATGCACTTAAATCAGATAGGCCAAAATCTGCATCTTTTAATGAAATCGTTTCCAAAATAAAGGATATCATTGAAGGAGATGCCAGATTTATAGTTCGTGATATTACACGAGAGGTAGGCATATCACTTTCAACGGTTCACCTTATTTTGAAGAAGCATTTGAAAGTCAGAAAGATTTCTGCTAGAAGGGTGCCACATCTGTTGACCGATGAGCAAAAGAGGCAACGGGCTAAGGTGGCCAAAAAGCTGCTTCAAATGTTTCCAAAATATGACCAAATAAAACCAAAACAGTTTGCCAATTCGTCACAGGTGATGAAACTTGGGTCCATTATTTTAAGCCCATCAGAAAAGTTAGCAACAATATCTGGGCCACTGAACACAGCAAACGCCCAATAATAGCCAAACGGTCTTTGAGTGCAAAGAAGGTTTTGTATGCAATTTTCTTCTCTGGTGAAGTAGTCGCAATAAAAGTGCCGGTGAAAAAGGGCAAAAGTATCACTGGGATGTACTTCAAAGACGTGGTACTTAAAGAAACTGAAATTGTATAATAAGAAACGACACCCTGTCACTGGTTTTAAGCATATATGTCTTCTACATGACAATGCCCCCGCTCATATCTCCGCAATAGTTTCGGCGTTTTTTTGGAAAAGAAAAAGTAACTGTTTTGCCTCACCTTCCGTATTCTCCAGACCTTGCCCCATGTGATTTCTTTTTGTTTCCGAAATTGAAATCCTTCCTTGCTTGGCAGAAATAAAAGTCCCGACAGGCACTTGGATCTGCCATTCATCAGTACCTTACAACTGTGCCCAAATCAGCGTACCGTGACGCCTTCAAGAAGTGGATACATCGGCCTGAACTTTGCATTTCTAGCCACGGGGAGTACTTCGAGGGCATGAAATGAACTCCTTTGAGCTAATTTGAAATTTGACGTCTCCAGATAGAAATTAGCAATATATTTCGAACATCCCTCGTATATGATAAGAAAGACGACAGTATGGTATAGTGTATAGTATAGTAAATTATCCATAATTAGATTGTACCCGATGCAAAATCTTACTTATGTATTTTAGTAGATTATATTCAATAAGGCTTTTCTGCTGTCCTTCCTAAAATAATTAAACGTTATATTTCAAGAGGTTATAACCTACTACCTTAAGACATACCGCATGCTTTTACAGTGGGACACTACGCTTTCCTCTTTTGAATACATCTGACGGATCAAGCGGGAAACTATGATATAGAGTTCTTAAAACCATTGGGACTTATTGTATAAATTTTGTCTTCTGCATTGTCTTCTGCATTGCCTCGTCGGACCCTTGTAGTCTTGATGCTCTGTTTTTTTAAGACATGGGTACTTTTGTTATGATCTTTTGATTTACTTTTATATGTATCTACATGAGCACAACTGTTAGAATTTCGCTCTTCCTTGTGCCCTCTGCTTTTTTGTTTGTCCTTTGTGTATCCTGTTTGTCTCCTTGCCATTAGTCTGCTGTTGCTGGGTTATGTTCTGGGATACATTTATTGAATGCCAGTTGAACTTTCTAAGCAATGCTTTTAACATTTCCATTACAGTATGAGGTGTTAAAACAAAGAACTAAATAGTTAATAATATTACAATCTCCTCGTCCTAACTCTTAGGTTTCTACAAATTATTGTCATACATGTTTAAGGCGTGATATTAATGATCCCATTATATATTCTATCAAACACAAATGAATTTTATTCTAGTATCAGAACATTGACTGGTCAATATTAGTGTAAGTGGCATATATCACTTAACAAAATAGTGTTTATTATGTCATCTGTCTAACTAATCCACGAAATCTGATCTGGTCTTTCAAAGAATATTATAAAACTCTTGTCACTGTTCTAAAACTAGCATTAGGACCTACCAGAACAATAATTTCTGACACATTTATAAGATCCTGTATGTTGTAATTGAGGTTGTATACCACACTTAAGTGAAATTATTTATATGTATATAATTATGGTTATAAAACAATTTTCAAACATCGAAGAATATGTATATTATGTACTGCAAATATTTGTACATATTACATGTAATCATTAAACTATATGCATTCATTTCTTATTGAAAAATTTGACTTAGATATTATAGGAAATATTTTTTTATTACCTCCCTTTATTTACATGAAATGATAATTTCGGTAATGTCTGTATATATAATGCTTTTTGGAACTTACAAAATTGATAAAACCTAATTTGATCATTAAATTTATGATATAAAATAGAGAAAAACAGAATCCCTAAAGAAAGCCCAACACGACATAATTGAAAATGTTGCAGACTCGGTTTGATTGAGTTTGTTCATGGACGGTACTGGAAAGTGCAAGTTACCGTCCACGCCTCCTAGCACCGGCTTAAGCAGAATTCAACATTTAACACGTGAATTCAACTGGTGAATATTTGAATTTAGAAACATCCGCAGATGTGTTCATACGACGGTTATCATGGAACCTTCAATGTGGCACAGTAGTACCATTCCATGAAAATGGGCGTATGGTCCCCAAGTAAAAGAATGCTTTTGCCCTAAACTGGAAAACAATGGGCGGAACTAAATAAAATAAAATTTTGAAAGGGGATCTGAGGTTATGAACCCTGCATATCACAGATTAGACTTTAAAAGACAAATTTAAAAAGCAGGTAACATATCCTAAGGGTGATTATACAGTATTCAAGTCGGAATACTGGAACCACACGAGTTGAAAATGGCCAAAAAGAAAAAAACTTAAAGTACCATATAACATGTTTACACAACAACAATGCCGTGCTCAACGATCTTCAAGGATCGAAAATATAACATCATTGATTAAGTGTACGGGCAGACATTTTACAACCGCCACAAGGCACAAATAACACGGATGTGACAATAAAATAGAAAAAAACAGAATCCCTAAAGAAAGGCCAACACGACATAATTGAAAATGTTGCAGACTCGGTTTGATTGAGTTTGTTCATGGACGGTACTGGAAAGTGCAAGTTACCGTCCACGCCCCCTAGCACCGGCTTAAGCAGAATTCAACATTTAACACGAAACTGGTGAATTTTGAATTTAGAAATATCCGCAGATGTGTTCATATGACGGTTATAAAACCATAACAAAAATTGTGTTATAGGATCCTAACACTGTTTATTATACCTGTCAGTCAAATTTTGTTGTTTTTAAAAAGCATTTCCCTGTACAATTCTTTTCAACAAATATCTTTAAAGTAATACAAGTCAGTTAAAACAAATTTCTTATACCTGAGAAGTATGCGCAAACATGACTCCGGACTTCCTTCCGTCTTATCAGGGTGAATATCTTCAAAAGCTTTGTTTTCTTCAAGCCGAATGAGATACTGAAATGGTGTTTGAAATACTTCATTGCCAAACTCTTCCTTGTCGAAGAGTTGATCCGAAACATTCTGACCTGAAATTAAACGTACGAATTAAAAAGAAATCAAAACTAATCAATCTGAATAGGTAAATTGACAATATCACCATTTGCTTGTATACATATTTTACTAATGAATTTTATGCTAGTGGACTGTATTTGCCATTGCCGTCCATTAACTGGCTTAATCGAACCAAGCATGCTATGTTTCACATTTTGCCGTTTTTGGCGTTCTTTTAGGTTTATGATTTTAAGTTATATCCAAAGAAGCAAATTTTGGTCTCCATCATATTAAAACAGTTTATTTAAAAGCATTAAAATATGTAGCTTTTGCTCTCACCATACCTGTCATTCAAACATGAACCAAATCTAAATAATCTAATTCTCAAAGTAAATGACATATTACTTTATGATTACTTTTATTATCTGTCATTTCATATATATAGGAAATTTTACAAGCTAATACTAGTAACCATAAGTTTGGTTAATATCGCACTAAACTAAATTGATTTGTTCATGCATCATATTTATTGTCTCTACAACAGAATGAATAGCAGTAATAAAATAAACTATTTTCATACCATTAACTGCAGATTTTGTAGACACTTCACCTTTCAGTTTATTTTCCGTATATGCACGTAAACATTCCTCAGGTGATCTACATGTTAAATCGGGGAGAATGCTTAACATTTGATGGGCACATTTGTGTTTATCCCCCTGTTTTAAATATTATGAAAATCATATAATTATCAATTTCTTGAACTACATATGCTTTTAACCTAATTGTAGGTAACATTTTTAATTTAACGATAAATATACAATGTAGTTTCCAAACCTATTAGGCAGAAGGCATATTATTGTTGTTCCGAATTGAATTATTTAGTGCAATATTTATATCCTTAGTTACATAATTTGATTAAAGTAGTCGACTAAACTAATACGTAGTGAAAAGTACAGTTTACCTAATTTAGTTGCAAATACAAAAACGAGACATGTATCATTGTCATAAGTGTTTTTTTTTTTGTTTCTTTTTAAAGTAATTATATATAAAAGAAACTTACTCTTTCGTTTGCAACTTTGATCATCAGTGGCATAGTTTCTATCAGGTGCAGATCATTTTCCGACTTCGTCCATACATATCCGGTCCTGTCTGTCAAGCGTCCGAGAATCAACATATGGAAAAGTAAATAGTCAACTCCTTCTTGAACCTTCCCAAGAAAGAAAAATAGTTTTCAAGGTATTATAAAATTCTCAGTGTATAAAATGAACCCTTTTATATTAATCAAGTTCATTTTAATATTGATTGTTATATTAAAAATTTCCGATACCCTATATATTACAGTGTATATCAAGAATGTACAAAACCGGTACAAATTAAACCAATGTATAATAGACTAAATCTACGTAACGTTCCTTACTACTCGATTTTTTTTTCGTGTTTATATGCAGTGAAAATAGTGCTAGCAACTGCTGCATTAAAAGTAAAGAACAAACCTCATTAGATATATCTATATGGAATAATCTTGCTGCTAGCTCTTTAGGATAAATCGATCGATTGAAAAGTCGTTCAATAACATAGTGAATGTCTATCTCTTTCTCTTGAAGCGGAATGGTTATTATTTCAGTGTTTACATCAGCAGAGTTCAGTATTTTCAATGTCTGTCCTTTTCTGTTCATAAAAAGTGTTTTTCCTACACCTGGACGCCATGATTTTATGACACGCACAGATGATCTGATAAAATTATAACAATTCACTTTATATAGTTCACACTAGAATTGTTTCATTTACATATACATGTAATATACACATTTATAATATGTGTGAATTAATAAGTTATCAAGCTTTGAGAATGTTAAGCATTTACTACATGAACGTTTGTGCCATTTATTGTAAGGTTCAATATTTAGCACTTTTGCGATAAATATGTTTGCTAAAATATATACAAATATTCTGTTTATTCCAAAAAAATACATATAACTATGTAGTGCCCATATTTAAACTTATATCAGAAGCAACAGTGTACCTTTCATGATCTGCATAAGCCGCTGGTGTAACTATGCTGTCCTCAGATTTTTCAACTGCAAGCTTTAACCTCATCAAAGATCTTAATCTATCAAAATCAAATATCGGCGGTTGTCTCTTGTATTTATGCAAGAATGACACCAGAGTGCTTGTTCGATGCTTGCTGTCTGATTCACAAATCACAAAAAGTCGAAGTGATCCACCTAAAAACATTAACTATGATATTGAGAAACTGGCCATTGCAGGTATTTCCCATCCCATATATAGCAATTTAAATGTAACTCCGTCATTTATGTAATGAATCATAATAATTGTATAAAGAAACCCTGATACTTAGTCTTAAAAAATAAATCGGACATTTAGGAAAAATGTCTTTCTTAGCAAAATTAGATACATAATGCTGTACAAAATCAATTATATATTATCTGACCATCCCGGTCACTCAAAAACACAATGTTTTATCATTGATCAACAATACTGTTCAATGTTTAAATCATTTAGTAAGGTACTTTACTACTTATTGGTTATACAAACAAAGTAAAATTCTGACATAATCATGACAATAAAATGCTAACAAAACAAAATATTGAACGTGAATTGGTCCATAATGGAAGGTCATTAATAATACAAATTCATGTCAAAAGTATTTAATATCATATGTTAAAACTAAACACGAAAGAATTTATATGCTGATGTTGTTAAAAAGTTTGAAGTACATTTTTCGATATGACATATCTTTGTATGTAGCAGATAATAAATTGTTTTAGACAAACAACATATGTATATTGATTTTGATAAAAGTATTCATACTAAATCACGTAGACCTCTATCAACATCTGTCTTTCAAGGAATATATCTGATAAGAATATTAAAATGATAATTCTATATTGCTTTTATGAATTTTATGAATTTTTAAGGTTATTTTTTATCACCCTTTTATTTTAATTTTTACTTTTTTTTTACAATTATCATCTTTTATTTAGATATATCATACAGTGAACTTGATGATTTTCAAACAAATAATGTTAACATTATAACTATACTTACATTTGGCCTGTTGTAAATGCTCCTCTAATTGTCGTTTTGCCGTTTCTGAAACGTTATATGGTAACAATTCTGTGTTCAACAGACAGTGTATTTTGTTACCTTTCTCAGCAAATACTCTTCTAAAGAATATACCAACCTTAAAAGAAAATAAATACCATTTAAGATCTGAAATCATAAAATAAAGTAATCCAGATTTTATATTAATTCATTTAACACATTACAAAAGGATAATTATATTGGAAACACTTTAGATATTGTACCTCCTCTTTTGTTGTGTCAGCCTTACACATCAATACTTCATCTGCACGAGGTAAAGGCTGTCCATTTTGCGACAAATAAATCGAAAGAGTTGTATTCAGAACATCATCTACAATTCAATATATAACATTATAAAATTGAGACATGATTCAAATCATATCCTACCGAAATTCATCACATCACACTTTTGATTTTAGTATGACAAGACCTTCTAACTTCAAGATTTACGCCAATCCATCCTCTACACATCATTTGCATATTCCTGATCATATCCATAGTTTTATTGCTTATAAATAGAATATATTTTAATTGGCTCAAACTTGCCAATATTGGAATTTTTATGTGAACACGGGTTTTCAATACTTAGATATTTGGCAGCCGATGCTGCACCCTTGAAACATCAAAATATTTCCATATATCTATAAACAATATTAATTTAACCTGATGGACAAACAATAAGGTTCGGAACTCCTTCCTTAAATCCCACAGGAAAAACTCTAGGTTTGATTCCAATATCTGTAAAGAAACCAAAAAAAAGAAAAAATTAAGTAAAACTTCAACAAAGTATCATTTGGTGACTTATGTGTGTGTGTATATATATATATATATATATATTATATATATATATATATATATATATATATATATATATATATATATATATATATATATATATATATATATATATATATTAACAGTTGATCGTCATAAATAATTGCACGACAATCGCAAAAATTTTGTTTTAAGGGATTTAAGTAACTCTAATGAGGGCCAAAACGTTAAATCATTACAATTGAATTTCTTACTTAGATCATCTGAAGCAATTAAAACAAAAAGATATGCAAACAATAATAGAAATACTATTTAGAAATTTATTGAAAATTGTATGTTGTGCTATTTTTTGTCCGATTTGAGTGAAAAGGGTTTTCACAATTTAAATTATTCCGGAAAAACGAGTGAGTGAATTTCCTGAAATTATGTACACATGTTATTGGTCTTGACTAACATGAAATGGAACATTTTATCTTTTCAAATTATTTCCAGTCCCATCATGTCAATAATAAAAACTCAGTGGAGTCCCTTTTATAATGCTAACATTTTAAAGTGCATTCTACCAAAGGATTTTTTTTCAAAATAACCATTACCTCAACTTCACCATTACAAAATATTGATAAGCATTTTCAAATAAAAATACAAAAGTCTTTACACTTACCATTTGATGACAATTGTTCTAGAATAATTCCAAGATGTTCAATGCTAAGATAGTCCTTTACATTTGATTTTATAGATTCAAGGAACTCTTTCCAAAGTTTCTGCAAGTCTTCTATCAGGTACTTTACACCGATTTCACTATAATATTCACATTTCACAAAATATTTTAGATTATACATATTTATATGAATGCTTTTCATCGTATTTAATATTATTATATGATCTAAAATAGCTGCAATCTCATTGGTCCAAACTGTAGTCAACAGAACTTTTTATAAAATCATATTCACTGGGTGTAGTATCACATTAACTGGCTGAATTGGATTTTCCAAGTCTAAAAATAGATTGAGACTCATATTCAATGACCATACACCGTAGACTGTTAATAACGTGTGTAAATTAAAAAATAATTGTTGCGTTTTGTTCGTTATGGCATATTTCTCGATTGAAATATCATTACTTTACTGTTATACTTAAAGATCCTGTAACATATTTTTTTCATGGTTTTATTTCATAAATATGATAGTCGAATTAAGATTTGTCAATATTGTAAGTTCCAATAAGCATTATATATAAAAAAAAATTACCGAATTAAACATTTCATGTTAATAAAGGGAGGTAATTAGAAATTAATTTTCTATAAATTATCAGTCAAAATTTCCAATAAGAATTGAATGCATATAATTCATTGATTAAATATAATGTGCAAAAATATTTGCAGTACACATTTTACATATTCTTTGATGTTTGAAAATTGTTTTATTTGCATAAGTATAAACATATAGAAATGTTTGCAAGTGTGGTATACACACAGTAAAAATATCAATCACAAAACATACAGGATCTTTAAAGACTAAACCGCATTGATGAGTATAAACTTGAATTACTTTTGTATGCGCAGCGTTCGCTTAGTCGTTGCATGCACGCCTAACACGTGCGTCTTTTTTCCCGCGCTTCAACTAGGCAAAATTTGTACATGTATATAAGGATGTACTTTTTCGTGATTTTTTTTTAATTCTTAGCCTATTCATATAATAAAACAATTATTGACTAGTGAGCCATTGAATATGATGTGATATTCACCGGCAGAAAGTCATATTGACATCGGCTATCGCCTCGGTCAATATGTCATCTGCCGGTGAATATCACATCATATTCAATGGCTCACCAGTCAATAATTGTATATTATTATATGATCTAAATATAGCTGCAATCTCATTGGTCCAAACAGTAGTCAACAGAACTTTTTATAAAATCATATTCACTGGGTGTAGTATCATATTCACTGGCTGAATTGGATTTTCCCAGTCTAAAAATAGATTGAGACTCATATTCAATGATCATACACCGTAGACTGTTAATTACGCGTGTTAATTAAAAAATAATTGTTGCTTTTTGTTCTTTATGGCATATTTCTCGATTAAAATATCATTACTTTACTATTATACTTAAAGGCTACACCGCAATGATGAGTATAAACTTGAATTATTTTTGTATGCGCAGCGTTCGCTTAGTCGTTGCACGCCTAACACGTGCGTCTTTTTTCCCGCGCTTCAACGAGGCAAAATTTGTACATGTATATAAGGTTGTACTTTTTGTGATTTTTTTTAAATTTTTTAGCCTATTCATATAATAAAACAATTATTGACTAGTGAGCCATTGAATATGATGTGATATTCACCGGCAGAAAGTCATATTGATCTCGGCTATCGCCTCTGCCAATATGTCATCTGCCGGTGAATTTCACATCAAATTCAATGGCTCACTAGTCAATAATTGTATAATATTATATATTTGTGACGAATGATCTTTAGACATCAATGTCATTCAAGTTTTGATAACAAGGCCAAAATAAAATAGGTTTGTTCGACACATTTATTTATACTTTTCGTATTGATTATTATACTTTTTACAGTTTAAATGGTTTATATCTACTATATAAGAAAATCTGATAAATTCATATAAACGAACATTTTTAAATGACAGTTTGATTGTTCAAACACGTTCAGGACTACTCAAATGAAGTCATTTCAGATTTTATAACCTCCCCAACTTTGGCAATTATTTTTTCCAGCATTAACATTGACAGTATCTAAAAGACACGTTGAATATTGTATGAGATTGTATGACCTATTGTAGGATTGGATATCGTTTATTGTCGGATATTTTAGATATATTTAATTGTTCACTTTGTAAATTACATGCATATTTTAGTTATACTAATAGTATGTACCTATATTGCCCAACGGCAGATACACTTTTGTCTATTAAGGACTGCATTGAAACTGCAGATTGGCTCCAGCCAATAAATTTACTGTCTTTAGTTTTTCCTGATTCATCCATTTCATCTAAGTCTTCATCCTCAGCATGACCCATGCACCAAAGAATACCTTTATGAAAATAATATCTTACATATGTTGTTCCATTTTAAGTAACCATTAGAATATCTAATCCCAATATCAACAACATTGATAGATATGTTTATCGCGACATTAGCATTTCAATGTAAAACATAGAACGACTTAGAATACATTTGCTTACATATAATTACTTTATTGGTTTATAAATTCTTCTAAAAAAGAAAGAATTTACAATATAAATATTAGATTATCTAATATCATACTTTTATGTTAACATTTTGCTTTCAGATGTTCAAATAAGCCAGTTTTTTAATGTTTGCATGATATGTGGTATGAAGACATTATCATTTTTTCTTTGGACGTAGACTTGATTAATGAATTAAAATAAAATATCAATAAAAATGGAGATAAATAATCAAACATTTCAATTTATAACTAGTTTTATAAATAATCAAGGTCGGACAAAATCTGACGAAATTTAAAAGAAAAGTAATTTAAGGTTGCCAAACCTTCAGAATAATCATCTGGATCAACATGTTTGAATGCTCTTTCAGCCAACAGTTCGCTTTGCCCTGCCTGAACAAGCTTCTGCATAAATCGAATTCTTAGCTCGTTCTCGTTCTTAGCATCGTTTTCATCATTCTTGTCATTGTTTAATGAATGAATATCATGTTCTTTTCTGTCTAATAGTTCTTTTGCTTGTTTCATCGCCTCAATTACGTCATCTACAACGACAGTTTATTACTTTTGTTGTTATTTTCAAATGGAAAAAAGTAGATCTTATCAAATGAAAAGGGAAATATATTGTGTATTACTTTACCAACAGGTTATGATAGCAGCTAAAGTATATAATTTAAATGACACTTAGTACTCGAACCTTCAGTGCAGTCCTCTTTTACGGCAGAGAGAAGAGGATAAATCAAATGAGAAGGTTGTTGTTCATCATCTCCAAACTTCAGAAGCTCCTTTTGAAGAATAACCAACTGATCCACAGTAAAATAGTTGAGATTTTGATATATTTCACGTTTTTCTTCTATATGTTGTAGCCAATCCTTCAGACAAGACTCCAAAAATCTTGCTATTTTTGGAATCATATCCTTCAGGTCTTCATTTACTGAGCGTCTTCCCTATAAAAATTATATAATTAATTAATATGTTGAATTCATATTCCCCGCAACACAACGAAAATTACTTCAATGAAGTTACTTAGTATTACGTACTCTAGAATATAAAAGATAGCACATTCCATTAAAGTAATACTCTCGTGAAATGTGGTCTACACTTTAAGAAACGTGAAATTATGCTAAACACATGTTCCTTGTGGTTTTGAATAACCAAAGTAACACATCTTTATTCATAATTTCAAGACTCCTTTGAAATATTCTGTCAACGCATTCTGTTATATTTAAGTTATTTATGTCCAAATGCTCCGTCATTTTGACGCTAAATGTCTGAACGAGCAGGTTTAGAAAGGCCTCAGGTAGAACCAGCGATGTTCCGTAAACTAGCTGGATAGCTTCCTCACATGAGAGAATCCATAGTCCCTGTCGGGATTCAAACCTACAGCAAACGGCGATGGATACTTAGGCAAATAAATGACAAAACTATCAAAATGATTTAATGCACTCAAATCACGCTAAAATGACATTTTCCAGTCCCAGCATGAAATTCTGTATAAATTCTATTTATTTTGGGTTTGAAGCGTAAATATATCTAGATGTATTGAACGAAATTTAGACGCCGACAGAATCACCGAAAAGATTTAAAACAAGCCATGTGACTTGAATAAACCCTGGAAGCTACAATAACAGATTTTGTGGATATTGGATGATTGTAACAAGTCTAAGTCATTCATTTGATATGTTCTTTAACGTTTCCATAGTTCACTGTGGATCTTAACGCTCTAACCTGACCAACGCGGGTCAAGTTAGGAAACCAGCATTTTATTCTTTATAAGGAGAAAAGTTTTGTTCCTATGACTACCTAGTTTATTTATTTTGAGGATATTTACATAAAGACGAATGAAAAAATCAAAACGAAGAAATGAAAATTTTGCCTGTGTCTCCCTTTTACACTCGGCCATGGACGTCCTAAAATCACAGATACGGATGAAATAATATTTTACGATGGACTTTTCTTAAACTTATTCATATTTTCTCCAAATTCTCTAAGTCAAAAAAAAGAAAATTTAAGAGTTATATCTAAAACAATGCTTTGCCATTTTCACTTTTGAGAATATCATAGAATAATGCGAATAATGCAGGGTTTTAATTAAAATGTGCATTTTTATAATAACGAAGGCCGGTGGACCTGAATAATTAATCACAAAGCATTTGAACTATTAGCATACTGTAGTAATGCGCAAGAAAACTTGACATCTACTTAGATGTACGTATGCTTACCCTGACCTTTAATTTGAATAAAAATAGATTTAAGCACAAACATTTTGTAATGCTGTGTTGAAATTCTTATTGTGCCTACTCATCTGGTTATTAAGATTAGACAGGCCAGCGATCTATGCATAGCAGGGCAACTTATGAATTAATATAAGACTTAATTTGAGCATAGAAGTTATTTTGTTTATTGACGACATATTTGAAGTTAAATGGCGTTAAACATTCCATTTTTATGCCGTGAATGTGTGTTTTAAAATTCACCCGATTATAATATGAAGCTTGATTGGAGCGTGTTAGAGTTGGAGTTGCATATTTATTGGAACATTTCTAAATCATAAATTCATAAAAATGAAATATACCTTCAGTTGAGAAACTTCACTACCGTTTGCAAACTCCATGGAAACACAAACCGGTCGAGTTGGGTCAGGGTCACATATGAATCTCACAGACCATTCTTTGAATAAAACACAGCCCGAGCCGTATAGTTTTATAAACACATTGCTGAGTCGTGTGATACTGTCAAGTATCTGTTAAATGAAAACATGATATACATACCAACAATAAGATTATAAAATATCATTTCCGGAAAGAATGGAATTTCCTTTGTAAACAAAAATCAAATCTATAAACGTATTGTAAAATTACTTTTATTGTTCACCCAGAGCACCTATGGGGTACATACCATTGTAAATCGTTCTACATTTTCAATGCCCTTTTCCGCTTTTCCAGCAACTAACATCAGCCTACTTTGAAGATCTTGAAGTTGAGCAAAAGTGTACTCTCGGAACTTCCTAATTCCTGTCACCCCTGGAACAGTAAGTTTTATTGTGTCTTCGACTTTCTGAAATGGATATACATTGCAAATGAGTTATAACAATTATTTAACGAAGACATAATCAATTAAACTTATGCAATGTGTAAACATATATTATCATAAGTTATATCTGTGTTGGATACGGTTGAAAACAATTAAGCGATTACCAAAAAACCACTATCCAGGGTTTCCAATTTAATATCTTTTCTCGTAGTATGCCTTCCGATAATTATTGTTCCATCAGAGTTAATAGCATCGGTCTGCATCATACATGTAACTTCTACAGATCCATGAGCATTCTTAATTTCTTTCAGCCATTCAATCTGACTCTCAGTGTCAGCCTTTAAATACACCAAAATACGACTGGTAAAGAAAGAATACAATTAAAACAGCAATAACAAAGTAACAACAATAAAACATCTAATAAAAAGGTAGATTTTGTTTAAAAGCGAGTATGTGTGAATATATTACGAAACTAATATACATGTATTTTTTACTTTCAAACAGTAGTGTGTATTTGCATTTTAACGTAATATTGTCATTACAACGATACCAAGAATATTTTGACAAAATATTCTTCATAGGTAGTATAATCGAAGTGGTAAATGAGCGAAACTTTCAAACTCTATAACTGTTATCTAAAACACTTACTAATTGCTTTGGAAGTTTGGAATTTGCCTCTAGGTTTCTCCATACAATTTTGCACAAATCTAGAAGGTCTTCAAAATCACATCTGCTTGGTAGATCAAAAATCAGGGGTGCATATCCATTCACTGCAGAATGTAGGGTTTGGACCTTTCCTATATTGAACGGATCATCTCCAATTGCAATGAATGCAAGTTCAACAAACACTTGAAATTCTTTAAGCCCAGCTATTAAAGTAGGCAAAAATAACAAAATGTATTTCACTATATTGCTAGTTCAAGATGATAATATCTATTTTATTTCTTAAGTTAGAAAATGTTGAAACTTGATATCAATAAATACATAAGTTACCCAATAAATTGTAAACTATTTTTTTTTCGTCTTTAAAGATTACCTGAGTAATACTTGTGGCAAACCTATATACGGTCTATGTGAAAAAATAAGTTGTCAAATTTAAGTACTTCAGTTAAAGTAAGAAAGAAACATATATAGAATAATGAGAATGTCTGTTGTTAATTCTTTATCATGATCAATCTTTCATATCTAAAAAAAAGCAAGAAGAACCAAGAAGAATATTTAATAATTTTAATTAATAGTTAAATATTATTTGCTTTTGTGAACAAGTTAATTAAATATCATTTGTGAAAGGATATAACTCATACTTGTATGCATTGATTCCTTGAGCCATTGGACAAGGGTGTGACACTCGAGAAAAGTGTGAATGCAATTGATTCTAGCCGTTGAAAATCCTTCAAGAAACGTGTATGTGCTGATAAAGGAATCGTCAAAATGTTCCATTTTTAATTGAGCCGTTTCATCCTTCGGGAAAAAATATAGATTTAAAATTATTTCAATAAAATGTCAATTATCCTGAAAATACTTTAGTATCATGTTATAAATTCATGATAAAAAAATAATAAGAATATTTTGTTTGATAGGCGGATGGTTTATAACAACAATATTTTATGATCAAGGTTTATAACTACAATATTTTATGATCAAGAAATGACAACAAAATCACACTTGCTTCGTTTATAGCATTAACCTCTAACAATCCTTACAAGCAGGCATTATATGTGGGACGAATATTAGACCAAACAGGGTACCTATAAAAACCTTTATGGGCAACATATTAACTCACTTTATGACATTAAATAAAATTGCACTAGCAGATGCATTAACATATGATTTGGCTAATATAGTGTTGAGGTTTTAATCCATGTTTATATGCGATTGCTAAACCATTTCCACTTCCGCATTTGATTAATACATTCATGAAAAAATGAATGTACTTTTAAATTATGCTGGTTCAATCTAATGTCTAAGTGAATGATGTTCCTTTAAAGATATACAGTGTATATATTTATTTATGCCTCATTTTAGTAAAAACTTTCCCCATATGTCCTATATGAGAAACATATGCACTTTACCAGATACAGCTCATATGGGTTTGCTCATAATAGACACATATGGGTCCTGGAAGGGTTAAACAATATATCATAGTGCCTACATTGAACCCGTAACCTATATGGGTTAACCCACATAGGTGTCACATGGGTTAAATATTGTCATTCCATATTAGTATTCCCATATGTATCGCATATCGTTCTTAGACGAACGCCGATATGTTTCTTTTACATGTAACCCAAAACCCAAACTATTTTGCTTTCTTCAATACCGTCACTAGGTTTCATCAAAGTATTACGAGAGGTGGTTTGCATCGAAGTCATGTGTACGGTACGCAGCGACTGATAATGCATTTTGTATAAACAAAACGTGTTTCAATGACAGGACGATGTGTGCGACAGTAATTTGCTGAACATAACATTATACGTAAATTGATATCACATTGTTCAAATATATCACTACATTTTAGGCTGACTATAATGAAAAAACCTTGAAAAAACCCGATGTTTCTTTGACTCTCAATGCGGTAGCCTTTGATTCAAATGATATTGATTAACACAAATCATTTGTTAATTGTCTAATACCCATTACAATTGGTTTAATCTTAAATTATTATGGTTTCCGTGCATATTAATCATATTTAGAGATGATATTTTCTATATTTTCAATGTGTAGGTTTCTCACAGAATGTATGTATGGTTATAAACGTTCGCTCACAATCTAGAGTCGACAAATCCCATCCAAAGGAAAATGTCTCGTACACGTCTTAAGACAATGACAGAGGAACGACAAAATATCGCCACAGAACTTTAAAAGTCAAAGGCATTGATTACGATGTTATGCATTAACTACTATCTTATTAACGGACCGAAAGATGTAATAATAAGGTGTTTCTACATACAATTATATTGATGATTTTTTCATGGTTTTATTTCATAATATGATGCTCAAATTAAGATTTGTCAATATTGTAAGTTCCAATAAGCATTATTTATAAAAAATATTCCCAATTTAACATTTCATGTAAATAAAGATAATTAGAAATTTACTTTCTATAAATTCTATGTAAAATTTTCCAATAAGAAATGAATGCATGTAATTTATTGATTTCATATAATGTGCATAAATATTTGCAGTACACATTTTACATATTCTTCGATGCTTGAAAATTGTTTTATTTGCATAATTATATACATATATAACTTTTTGCAAGTATGGTATACACACAGTACCAATATCAATCACAAAACAAAAAGGATCTTTAACTTTTAATGATATTAATTGTCTGATCTGAATAAGTTCCTTGTGTTTTTTTCAGGTCCGCATTTGCCTTGCTGTATAAGTCCCTCTGCCTAAATGTGTATTTGGCGTCTATAGCTTTGATGGTCACATTGAATCAAGATTAAAGATTAAAATGAATATGATGAAGTTGAAAGTATTGATTTAAAATGCATATGTGTACTCAAAATATTTGTTTAGGGTTTTGCAATATTTATAACAAGCAGACGCGGACGGCGCAAAACAGAAAATATCGGAAGGTATTGTTTTGCATTGTGGAAAACTGCTCAAATTAGATTGAACTTCCGAGCATGGCTGGAAAATCTGAAGGAATACGAAGCGCATCCTTTTGCGCACCCTCTTGCCGAGAACTCAGACAACTAGAAGAAAATAGTTACCGTGCTCAAATGCAAAGAGCATAATATATCAATATCTATCAAAAAGTACAAACATAATGAAAAGTCAAAATGTTCTGTACTTACAGCGGCAATAACCTCAAGCTCATTGTAATTTCCCGACAGTCCAAGTTTCGACTTCAAATCTAATAGTATTTTAGCACCGGTCCTACAATCTTTGTGAAGTTTGTATTTCTTCAGCTGGTTCAAACGTGTTTGTACCACTTGCTCGGTTATTCTCATGTTTCTCAACTCAGAAGCAATCACTTCATCGTCGTCATGACACGTCTTGACAATCAAGTTTTCAAAGTCACGGAAAGAAATGGTTCCTTCTTGTATTAGTTTCGACTTATCAAGCCAACTAAAAAATCATCAATAACAATGAATACCTTAAGAAAACATTACCTATTATTTGTTTAGTCTTTGATCTCTTCATTACAAAACACCGGTGGGGACATTTCAACTTCATGAATTCACGATTTCAACTTCATGAAGTCACGATTTCCACTTCATGAAGTCACGATTTTAACTTCATGAAGTCACGATTTCAACTTCATGAATTCACAATTTACTGAGGTTAACATAGAGCGCTATGTTATTTATCTCATTATACCAAATATTGTAGGAAGGAAACAATAGTATCAAACACACTGCCGCTGATTCCTGACCTTGAAATCGTGAATTTATGAAATTGAAATCGTAAATATATGAAGTTGAAATCGTGAATTCGTGCGTGAAACTGAAATTAAGACTTCATGAAGCTGAAATCGTAAACTCGTGAATTCCGTATGTTGAAAAAGTGAATTTAACAAAGTTAAAATTGTGAATTCACGAAGACGAAATCGGGAATTATAAGTAAGAAGGAGATGTCCCCCCCCCCCCCAGTTTTTCGTACTTAATTGATAGCGTTGGTCTTCTTCCCGTACATAAACATTGAAATTCTTTTAATAACTTTTAATACATTACAAGTGAATTTGCAATATATATAAATATATTTCTCCACCTAACACATTACATATTATATAAATATCTGATCCCTCTGAAAGTGATAATACATAATGATAACGAAAGGCGTGAATTGAGGTAAACATTCACTTTATTCACTATCACTATCTAGCGCTATATTTATTTTATTATACGAACTATTGTAAGAAAAATCAATACTGTCAAACACACTGCCGCTGATTAGCAAGTTTACGTTTACATTCATCTTAAAAGTTTGCAACACCAGAAGTATTCATTTAAAAAAATCATATGCAGGCCTGTGATTTCCCAAATATCTATTATTTTATGTACACCAGATAACTTTTGTTATGTCCAGTCTATTTAAAGTCTCATTTGAGGTATACCCTATATTATTTTATGACATTGTTACAAATTGCGTGTTACATCATTGCCAGGTCACGTTAGTTATAACAGAAACAGTACCTGATTGAAACAGATTTCCATATATTGACAACATCTTCAAGTGATGTACAGCTATCGGCATTTTTCTCACAAGCATGTTCCCACATTTTTAGAAATACTGCACTTAGTTGGTATTCGCTCAATTGTGGTATAATTGTTCTGACAGACTCCGGCAACTTAAAGGCCGTCATTGAAGGCATGAATGTGTTAATGCTTTGCACCGTTTCGATTTTGACCGGCTTACAAATGTCATTCAATGCACACTTTTCAATAAATGCTTGTTTATTAAGCTCTTTTTCAATAGCTGAAACATCAACTGAAATAATAAAATAAAACATTAACTTAAAGTAGCTGCATGTGGAAGAAATGTCTACTTCTGGATATTTACTTATGAAAAAGAAAACTTACCATTTGGAAGTCTTTTGCAGAGGAACATTAGAGAAGCCATTTTCTTTGCGTCCATTTGAAATGCTTCAAGCTCTTTCATACGAACTTTTAATGCTTTGACTATCATCTTTCTGGTAATCTTTTTGTCACTTCGTTCTCCTTGTTTGGCGAGTCCAGCTGCTTCAACAAAGATATCTTGGAATTTGTAAGCAACCTTCAAATCTCCAACAGCAAGCGATCCGTGAAAGAGCTTATCTACCTTTGTTTCGATCATGGAAATAACCCTCAGAAGGTTCACTTTACAGGTGTCATTCAACAAATCAACACGCTGCGTTGTATCTAGTAAAAACATCGTAACAAATTTATTAAGATAAATATAAGAAAGTATAGATCTTAATAAATCAAATTTTATAAAATATTGGAGCTATTCTTTACTTTAAAGCAATTTGTGTATGCAATGTGTTTAAAATGCAGAAAAAATAAACATTCCATTAAAGGTAAAAATTAAAAACTATGCCAGGTACATATCTTCCATTAAATTAAATACTGTGTTAAGTTTAATTATTTCAAAATATGCTCTTAAGCGTAAAGCTGTGAAACATCAAATTACATTATTTTGTAGTGAAGATAATACTTTTGTTTCTTTATTAAACTTACAAAAAATATTCATGAAGTGCAAAAATGGTGGCAATTGAAGAAGCCTATCCAAAAACACTTCACTCTGAACATCACAAACATTTTCCATCACCTTTGACCATTCAGCCTCAAATAATCTTGACAGAAGGATACCAAATTTTTTTCTTTCAATCTCGTTAAATGTTCCAACGTCTATTTTATAGCATCTTTTCATGGCCTTCAATGCAAAAAAAATGTAAGTAATCTGAAGATAAGTTTTTTTATTCAGTTTCTTCAATTTATTTTTATTTCATATTCACCTGAATTGTTTTCAATACTGAAGTTAATTTATGCAATTCTTTGTTGTATTTTTCATTTGTTTTTCCATCTGTTGTCATATCACATACCATAAAGGAATAATTTATTTTCATGGCTATTAATAAGACACGAAAAAGGGACTCCGTTTGAGACTTGGATTACACAAAAACATGCAATAACTCATGCTCAATTAATAATCACTCGAACAATAGGCACAAGTGCAGAAGCAGAAAGTTAGAAAAACAACAAATATTTTCATTATAACGTTTAAAATGAAATACTTTATTGTAGTTTTAATATAATATTCTCTTTAGATATATTATTTTATTCTTAATTATTCTTCAAATACATAGTAAAACATTTTTTTTCTCATATTACCTGGTATGCAGTTTCGTGAAGACACTTCTGCATGCTTGGATTGTAGGTCTCTACCTGTTTACAATAAAGCTTCACAAACGTTTCTGTGCTTGTCTCGTAATTCCCTATCTACAAACAACTCACGTTTTATTATAACAATAAAGAAAACGACGTTCAGAACTCGAAAAATAAATATTTATGGTGCGTTTAATGACTGAAAGTTACATGAACTTGATTTCAGTTAACATTAGAGTAGAGTTCAAATCACTTGTTCTGCCGAGAGCTTCAAGAAATAAATCATAGTTACAATCAATTTGTCAGAAAACCCAATGAAAAATATATCATAAATGTATTGTAAAAATATTAGTCGCATACTTACAAAGGCAGTTAGTTTATGCTCCAAAGCTTTTGTGATAGTACTGTTCCATACAGTTTCAATTTCGTTGACCAACACTTCTTTGGGCATAAGGAAAGAATTCCAAACCTTTGAAATATATTATGAAATTTTATTTTTCAGAATATCAATTATCAAATTTCCTGTAAGATGCAAAAATAGCAATCACGCCATGCTTAAACAAAATGGCTTTAAAAAATCTGAAACTGATATGGTACAATAACACAGTATTCTTTCTTTACAACTATTCTCAATGTAATTCTACGCGTACACTATGAACCAGGCGGCAATGGCAATCACAGTCCAAACAACCGTGGAATAAACGGGACGAATACGAGTCAAAGAAGGATACCGATATAGACAAACGTGAAAGACATTTATTAAAGTGGGTGCCGTATCAGAATTATAAAATGTGAACGATTTGCCACATGAACTCCGGTGCATATGAAATACGTAATAAATTACAAATATACAACGAAAGGCGGCACCACAACCACCCCCACCACCCCACCCCACCCCACCCCCACCCCCAAAAAAAAGAAAAAGAAAAAGAAATAAAAGACTTTGAAACGACAAGACGCTGCAACAGTAAACAAATAATTCAAGGAAAGCCTAGGAACCCCAAGAAAACACAAAAACGCATTCATAAGCTGAGGTTAAACTCAAAAGTGCCTTTTTCAGTTTTATTACCTTGTGCTACGGTTAACTGCATTTCTTATGAGAACTTAGAGCGGTTTAAAATATTCGTTTTCTAAAGTTTCAGTAACTGCGCATCCCATGTAATGCTTTGCAGCCGAGTGTAGATCAGCTACAATCTGATTACACGGTTCGTGCTGTCGTGAACATTTATTAAAAGGCAGGTAATAATGTGATTTTTACACCACATATAATCGTCAATAACGACAACAGCAACGCTAAAATGATGGTAATAGAAAACTATGAACAAGAGAACTGGTTTGTTTTGTGCATGGATTATTAAATTTCGAGATCCTTAATAGGGATGCTTTACTCTAAACATATAAAAGAACCATTGTCGCGTCTTGAAACGGATCGACTGCTGTACCAACGCACTATTCTGCATCTATCGACTAACTCTTAAGGGGAATCGCAAATGTAGCCAGTCAATAAACCAAAAGAGAAAGAGAGTTTCATTTAAGTCATCGACACTGAAAACTTGCTGGCCTTTTTGCTGATGCAAAGACTGCATTATTGAAGCAACCAATCATCAATTTTTGTTGTCTAGGGCATTCATGGGCAGTCGCTGAGGTACCTTAATGCAATTATTAGTGTTTCTTGAGCGGTTGTTCTTATACCGTAGACATAAACGTTAAAAATCTCTTGGGTCCATGTTTGATCTATTGGCGGTTTTTACGCATCAAACCTATAATGCGATGGTAGCAATTTCAGGATGCTTCGGGTCTTGGAGCAACATACATGCATCTCTGGTACAATACGACTCAAATCTTAATTTGTCTTGACGGGAATAACTGAATAAGCCGTAAGGAGAATTAGCACCACATCACAAAACTAAGAGATGGAGACAACAAAGACCAAACTCCAACGGCGCAGTTTTTGTTGAATTTTACGACAACACAGTAGAGGTCTTACATGACTTTTCAGCTTTCATGGTGGATGAAAACCTCAGGTGCCTCTCTATGCATTATTGCAGGCATTGAGCTTCCTTTACTCGCTGTTTGCATTTTAAAAAACAAAAGATTTACAGGCTTTTACAGTATGAAGAAATTTGTAATATTTACTTACAAATAAACTGTCTTCTAAATGTGAATAGAAGTAGCTGTACTGTTTATTAAGCCACTTTATAGCTATCAAACATAAACCTCTAATAGTATCTATAACTTCTGTTCTGGCTGCCTTTGATTGTTGCAATTCATAGTTCTTTGAGGAGCATAAGAGATGCACGAAAATGCTGTTAGAAACAATGACGCTTATGTTCGAGTCCATGTGAAGGGCCTCTTTAGCTAAAACCAGAGAAAGGTTAGCTGCTAATTTCCAGTGTACTTCAGGCAGCCTGTAATTTATAAAATAAATCTGTTCTGAATTCTGATGTATTTGAATATTTGGGATATTTGGTTTTAATTGAAAAGTTTTTTTTTTTATTTCATATGATTCTGTACTATACATGAAATTGTTCAAATGAAACATAAGTAGCCTGGATATGTTTCCTAGCTGAATTTAATTGTTTGGGAATACTGCTTGTTCAAATAAAAAAAATATTTTTTTTAATTATTCTATGAATTTTATTCATTCGACATACATGTATACACGTATAGTAAATAAAATTGAAAATTACCAGATAAATCTGCAAAGTATGCATTCATTTAATAACAAGAAATAATATTTTTTACCTGTCAGTTTCCATATTTTTCAAATGATTCACCATTACTCCAGTACATTCGCAAACTAACTACAATAAAGATGTCACAAATATATTTAAATGCAATTTATTCCCTTCAAGTAAATACAAAATGTAGTTTTATTACTATGTATACAGGTTTATATATAATAAACAATACAAGTTTAAACAAATTTAAAATTACTGAGCTCAAAGTTTTGAGAAGCAGCCCCTGGTTTATAGTACGTATATATACATGTATTTTGTGTGTGTGTGTGTGTGTTTTCTCCTTTATATAATAGTCAAAATAAAAACACGTTCCTGTCGTCACAATATATTACTATCCCTTTCCTTGTCGTCAGAATTATATAATCCCCAGAAAGCAGAAAGAATGTAGACAATGAACGAGCATGCTTTATTTTTTATCCCCGACAGGTTACTAAGTATACCTGAACTCAAGATAATGCACTGTACATGTATTGGTATATTGATATACGATTTAACTCTGAAACTATGATACAATCTTCTTTTTTTAATTTTGAATTACTCAAGCTATTATTTTTAGCTGGATGCGAAAGCGTTGTGGTTTTCCCGTTGTCCGGCAAAAGTTAGCCACTAAAGTTACATATGTGAAAACAAGTTTGCTTCATTAAAAAGAAGCATGCGAGGGGTCTTTTTACAGCTGTTGAAGATTTATTTAATTGTTCGATTGCCGGGAAAGTAAGAACTTCGAATTAGTCGAACAATAGCAACATATCAGTCTCTCAGATTAGGAATAATCGGCGAAGTGTTAAAGAATCAACACAATTTCCATACACAGTTTACTAGGTGATATAGTGATTGGTGGTATTGTTACGAAATACTCTGTTTTAACAGAAATCAATCTATTTTAACACGTTTGCGCTGAAAATGTCTTTCATTTAGAAATCTGTGCTTGTATAGATTAAGTCTAAGTGAAAGCATGATAATAAAATCAATTAAAATAAAATTATGTATCATAATCATATACTAGCGAGAGTCTAAAAGCAAATTAAACACTTCAACTACAACATATCAACTCAACTCAAAGAACCCCAACAAAAAACAGCTTATTACAAGCAGGCCTCGAGGCCGGTGTCTGATATGGTGTACATAAGATAAAATTTCCATGGGAAAAATTGGTCTGTGTGTTTGACGTCATAAGGCCAAAATAAAAAGATCTTGAGGTTCTGGTAACATGCTGAAAAATAATAGGGTAGGTAGGTCGGAATTTTTTTTCTTTAAATTAGTATTTTGTTAAAATTTGACTGTATGTCAGATACATACACTATAGGATACTCCATTTTTGCCATAAAATGTTCTAGGTTAGATGCGGAAATACAGGGTCGGTCAGGTTACTGGAACCACAAGATCATTTTGTTTTGGCCTAATCTCGCGTGAATGAGTCCCGCGAGAATTGTCATTTAATTTGTTTTTTTAAACATGAACGAATATCAGTATAGAATTAAGTTATAATAATTATTATTAAAGTGTTAAAATAACTTGAAAAGAAAAAGAAATGTTTTTATTTAGACACATGACAAAATTTTGCGCTAAAGAAAAACAGCATCTAATGAAAATGCGTTATAAACACTATGTGGTTAACACACGCATCGGGGTTTGCCTAAAATACGAAAGTGACTTTTTTGACGAAAGTGAGCAAAAATGACTTTAATGGTTCTTCAGGATCAATAATGCCAGCACTATTAAGTGTTGATAATTGAGTACCGCTCACGCTGGTGCTAGGGGGCGTGAGGGATGTTGCACGTATTCATTATCCCTCATGTACAGACTCAATCAAACCGAGTCTGCAATTCTCTTGTAATTTTGTTGTGATTAATGCTTCCGAGGAATCACTTTGTCTCCAGATTTTAAGAATTAAGAATATGAATTATAGTGTTTTAATAGAATTTTACAATAAAATTGCAGTTTGCAGTCGAATAATATTAGAAACTAAATATATTTTTATCAAAAATAATCATAATATTGATTCAATCGCCATTTATTAGCATAATTTCTATACACAAGTTCTGAGATCTTCCTTTCTTTCACATTGGAAAATACGAAAGTGACTTGTAGGATATCAAAAAAAAAGCTTTTAAATTAGAATTTATGCTAATATTGCAGTTTGTAGACATATATTATCAGATATTAATAATATCTATTGTCAACAATTATCATTATGATGATTTATATCCAATTTATTTGTATGATTTTTATATTCAGCGATCTTCCTTTCGCTAACAATGAATAATACAAAGTGACTTATAAAATATTAGATATAGTATTTCAATTTGTAATAATTTTGTAGTTTGTAGACGTATTTTTCATAAATGATTGATACTTTTTTCCAAAATAATGATTATGATGATTTAATATCAAATTATTTGCATAATTTCTATACTTTATACAAGTTCAGAGATCTTCCTTTCTCTCACAGGGAACAATGCGAAAGTTATTTATTCGGACGATTGGAGCGAGAGGAAATGAAAGTAAAAATATTAAATGTAGCGTTTAAATTGAATTTGCAGTTTGTAGTTTATTATGAAAACCAAATTTGTTTTGGTTGATTTTCTTAAATCATTAAGATGATTTAATCAGGATCACAAAATTTGATAAGGAAATTGGACATCATTGGCAGATGACCCCCCTATCTATTTTGAAGTCAGTAGGTCAAGGATCAAGGTCACAGTGACCCAAAGTGCTAAAACATTGCTTAAAATCATTTAATCGTCACTGGAATATGACCCCTATTGATCTTGAGATAAGTAGGTCAAGGTCAAGTAGTCCAAAATGGTAAGACCATTTCGTATGTTTTGTCCTATGATCATTAAAGTTGGTAGGGAAGTTAATCATCATTCACAGATGAACCCTATTGATTTTAAGGTCAGTAGGTCAAAGGACATTAACAGACGGTATTCGTGTTCTACGAACTTTTGTTCATTATATACATTATCTGAATAAAAATATGTTTAAACCAAGATCAAAGGAAGTTAGAATTCCTTTTTTCCAGCATTAGATATGGTACCTCCTTATTTTTTATACTGTATACATATTTCACAAGTTGTGTAACTTCATTAACTGACTTTTACAAAAGTTCTACTGCCGGCGTCTAAATATTTAACTTGTATACCCCTTTGTTTGCGAAATGTGCAAAAGTGGACTGGCGCGCGACCCACGTACGGAAACCAGTCTGAACGACTCCTTGTGCGACCTAAATACTGCGTGTGCTGATATGCCTAGACAATGTTCAAAATGGTGCACAAGTGGTTCAGGTATACAGCCTGTTGTTCAATACAAACATAAGTACCAAAATACATAAATAAGCATGTTAACATTTGTTCAACTTACAAATTCGCAGTAAATATACAGATAATACCAGTAACAATGTACACAATGCAAACATGAATTGTTGAAAAAGCTTTTGGTCCGAAGCTTATAAATGCTTTGTTATTCAGTATGCTAGCTCCACTTAAAAACCCAATCAACATAAAATTGTTTTTTTTTTATTCAAAATTGAAATCTGACCTTTTGATTGACTTCTTCTAAAGTCATTCGTCGCTAAAGAAGCCATTCAAAAGGTCAGATTTCAATTTTGAATCAAAAACAGTGCAACATAGTGCAGTATAAACTAGAACAAAGTAAATATATTTGTACTATTTATGGTTAACTTACATTACATTTGATTAACTATTCTTTAAACTTGTTAACAGCAGAAAAATAAACTAAGAAAATCCCTTTTATATAACTCAACATTTAAACCAAGTACATGCAACCTCTATATGGACAAAGCAGGAAGGAATTTCATGCTAAAATAGTTCACTTGGACGCGACCTTTACTGGCTGATCATATCTAGAACTAAATGAGCTGTGCCAATCTGGACTGTTAATGACCCAATTGTTTTACAACGGAATGAGTAAAGAAATGTTAGCCAAATATACCATCCTAAAAACAATATTTATTTTCAAATTTTACAGTATTTTAGCTATTATAAATGTTTACTTCACTTTTTTCGAAATCGCTGTTCACAAAACAAAAAACAATTTACTACAGTCGATGTTAATTTTTCTTTTAAGTAAAGTCGTATTTTGAATCAGGACATGCGCATAACAATGTTTGTAGACTGGTTCTAATAATTTTAGGCTGTAAATGAGATTCATTAAAACTAAATTTGATAGTCAAAAATGGATGCCGCCAGCAATCAAACTCAACACTGTGGAGAGGTCTGATGACCTCTCAAATAATGCCGGTGCAAGGACTTGCACTTGGTCAATGTCTTTTTACGGGAATGCTTTTGATGCGCCACTCGTGAAATATACCTTTTGGTGCTCACTCGGTGAAACATATTTCAATCTTACACTATACTCAACAAATTTTCTTTTTATTATATGCAAAGAAACGTTTTAAAAAGACATTAAACCTAGTACTGAATGAAAAGCGCGCCAAATAATAATACAACGTGACGTCATTTACGAGGTCACGTCATTAAGTTGGTACCCAGTACTGTGCACGCTTGTATTTCACTGAAAAAACGTAAGGGGCTTAAATTCAAAACAGTGAAATTATCAAAGTGCTAATTTCACTGTTTCAAACAGTGAAATTACCAGTTTTATATCACTGATATATTTCTATAAACCACCGAAAAGCATGTAATAAATATTAAAATTGAAAAAGAAATCATATTGTCAAAATCTTGACGAAAACGTAGTGATGGCAGAGGTCTAATCCTGTAAGGGGAGATCACTGCTTGGGAGATTGCCGTCTTAAAGTAAGATCGTATAATATAACGTCGTTGTTTACATTTTGGATGAACCATGTTGATATCTCTTATAATTTTAGAGAAATGTCCCGGACAAAGTTCAAAGTGTCAAAATGAAACAAGAGGGCCATGATGGCCCAAAGTCGATCACCTGTATATAGGCCCCTGGAGCGGGGCCATTTTTAACCCAGGGCTTTTATTTGAACAAACTTGGTTGTATATGTATGCATGTATATATATTATATATATATATATATATATACATATATATATATATATATATATATATATATATATATATATATATATATATATATATATATATATATATATAATATATATATATATATATATATATACATATATACATAATATATTATATATATATATAAATATTAAATATATATGTGTATATATAGAATATGTATATATCTAAAAAAAAAAGTCAAGCTAATGAATGACCCCTGGGGCGGGGCCAATTTTGACCCCAGGGCTTTTATTTGAACAAACTTGGTAGACACCCATGAGAACATGTTTCATGCTAAATATCTTAGCTCTAGCTCTTTGAGTTCTTTAAAAGAAGATTTTTTAAGTTTTTACTATATGCATATAGGGAAAATCAATGACCCCCTGAGGCGGGGCCAAATTTGACCCTAGGGCTTTTATTTGAACAAACTTTGTAGACACTCATTAGAAGATTTTTCATGCTTAATAGCTAAACTCCAGCTATTTGGGTTTTTTTAAAGAAGATTTTTTTAAGTTTTTGCTATACACATATAAGGAAAATCAATGACCCCCGGGGCGGAGCCAATTTTGACCCCAGGGCTTTTATTTGAACAAACTTGGTAGACACCTATTAGAACATGTTTCATGCTAAATATCTTAGCTCTAGCTCTTTGAGTTCTTTAAAAGAAGATTTTTTAAGTTTTTACTATATGCATATAGGGAAAATCAATGACCCCCTGGGGCGGGGCCAAATTTGACCCTAGGGCTTTTATTTGAACAAACTTGGTAGGCACTCATTAGAAGATGTTTCATGCCAAATATCTAAGCTCTAGCTCTTACGGTTTTTTAGAGGAAGATTTTTTAAGTTTTTCTTATTGGTTGCCATGGCAACCAGAGTTTTTAATGGAATTTAAATTTTTGAACAACTTTGAAAGGGGTCCACCTAAGGATCATTTCTGTAAAGTTTGGTTGCAATTGGCCATGTAGTTTAGGAGGAGATGTTGTTTGAAAAGTTTGACGCCATTTTTTGAAGGACGCACGACGCACGACGCACGACGCACGCAGAGTGATGACAAAAGCTCACCTTTGAGCACTTCGTGCTCAGGTGAGCTAAAAAGGGCAATAACTGCAAAATTAGACTAGACAGAGTTACGGTTCTTGTGCACTGCAAACCTACTCAATAAGATCTATCTATCTGCAAAATTTAATGTTGATAACTCTTATAGTTTTAGAGTTATTTCCCGGACAAAGTTCAAAGTGTACAAATAAACAAAGGGCAAAATTCAAGTATTAGGCAAGGAATAGTTACGGTTAATGTGCACTGCACACTCATCAATGAGATCTATCTACCTACAAAGTTTCATGTTGATACCTCATATAGTTTTAGAGATATGTCACGGATAAAGTTCAAAGTGTAAAAATAAACAAAGGGCAATAATTCAAAAATTAGGCAAGGCAGAGTTACGGTTCTTGTGCTATGCACACATACTCAATGAGATCTATCTACCTACAAAGTTTCATGTTGATACCTTTTGTTGTTTCAAAGTTATGTGCAGGACAAGAAAAGCGGATGGACGGACGGACAGACGGACGGACAAGGCGGCGACTATATGCTCCCCCGAAATTTTTGGGGAGCATAAAAACTATGCAGAGACGGTTTGCAGATGATAAATATTTCTGCTTTTATAATAACTTTATAAAAAATATCATGGTTTAAAAGAATTATCTCAACTGCTAGTTGGAAAAGTATTCTTACGAGATATATAGAACACCTGATAACATCTAATGGTCTGATGGAATAATCTTATCATCAAATGATTTCTTTAATAGATGTTCAATCTAATATCTCAATAAAGGATTTTTACAGAAATATACTATAATCTCTAAAATCCCAAAGAAGAGAATTGGTCCAGACATACCACCATACTTTAAAAACATTATATCGGACATGAATGGAGCAAAACGTTTCTATAATACATTGTATAGAAAGAATCAAAGCCCTCAAGTTTTGAAAAATGGAGAAAAAACTTAGCTTTTTTTGTGAAAATTACAAAATGTGCCACGTAAAAAGAATTTGACACAGAATTATTTGGACGAATCTTCTTTTATACAAAATGAAATGCAAAGGAAGTCCTTTGTTTTTAATAAAAGCATTCAGCACCTTTTTTGGCAATGTCACATTATAAATTAATTTCTTATGATAAATAAAGAACCCTTTTTGCAGTAAGCCGCTTTAGTTATAACAAATTCTGGAGAGACTGGTCGTTTTTAGCGAAAACAGCCAAATTACTAACTCTGCTGCACAGAACAAACTATTTGTCAAAATGTAACAAACAATTACCAATGATTCGAAGATTTTTCATGTGCTGGGCCATTATATTATAATGTAATTTTATGTGATTTTGGTTACTCGAATGAGATTGTCAGAATAAACATTTTTGAAAATATTAACATATACGAGCGCTGTTCCATAAATACGCGGAAAAGTGCTGCCATATTTTTAATATTCATGGGAAATTGACGTTCTCTTTACATTTTGTAAATAAACATATATTAAACATGTACACAAAATTTCAATAAAATCGGTTAAAAATTAATAGTACAATTTCAAGTATTTCTAAGGTAATTGCAGTGAAATCGGCCCAACGTCGTAACGACGTCACGCTCATCGCATTTATGAGAGTCACCCAAAACACGCACCTAGTCCTTCTTGAAATACTCTCCATGAAAGGAAACACACTTTTTACAACGGTTGATCCATGACATGAAACTATTAAAGTAGGAGCCATTATTTATCTCTGAAATTGCACCTTGCACCGCGTAGGACAACTCGTCCATATCATCAGAGTGTTCTCCCCGCAGGACGTTCTTCAGTGTCGGGAACAGAAAGAAATCGCATGGTGCGAGGTCAGGGATGTAGGCCGGGTGCTCGAGGACTTCGAAGCCGAGTTTCCTGATTGTATACTGTGTTTCGGCCGCACGATGAGACGGTGAGTTGTCGTGATGAAATATCGTGTCGGCGATTTTCGTGGCCCGCTTCTTTCTCATCGCCCTCATAAAATCGCGTCTCAGAATCTGAAAGCATAAAGAAATACAATTATAAGTAAATTGTCGTTATAATTTATTTTCATAATTACTTACACAAATATAAATAATTATTAGGTAATGTATTGACATAATAATGAATATCTTATTATAGATTAAATGAATTTATTCACCTTAGAATAATACTTCGCCGTCACAGTCTGACCCAGGGGTACCGCGTGGCTCAGTATCACACCGTCAACGTCAAAGAAGACGATGAACATCTATTTCCTTGCAGATGGGCCGACTTTAAACTTCTT
Organism: Ruditapes philippinarum; assembly: GCF_026571515.1. NCBI lineage: Eukaryota > Metazoa > Mollusca > Bivalvia > Venerida > Veneridae > Ruditapes > Ruditapes philippinarum. The sequence goes on along the minus strand of NW_026857915.1, from coordinate 102,700 downwards.
AGGTGAAGGTGAGCCTGGAGTATTCCACATAGAAGACTGTGATTTCGTTGCAGGTACGTATAGGCTGATCCATGTCTTATCAACAGTCACTATCCGTCGCAAGAAACGTTCACCTTCCCTATGAAAGCGTCTGAGAAATTGATTGCAACACTGCACCCTTTCCACTTTTTGTTCGTCCGTCAACATTTTAGGAATCTACCTGGCACACAGGCGTCTCATATTGAGTTCATCGTGAATAACGCGATGCACTGTGTCAATGCTATAATCCGACCTTTCGTGTATTTCGCGAATTTCTATCCGACGATCATTGTCAAGCAGCTCCTCTATCACAGCGACGTGATTTAACGTTACGTTGGGACGTCCACTGCGTTTGTCGTCATGGATGCTTTGTTGGCCGCCTAGAAATCGGGCATACCACTTGTACATTGCTGTTTTCTTCACCATATGCTTTTTGTAATCTTAACATTGTTTCTTTCTTTGAAAACCCGTTCAAAACACAAAATTTTATTGACGATCGTTGTTCCGATGCCATTTCAACGCATACGCACTAAACAATATGGCCGCTTAACGCCTAAATGACGTCACACACTAACATGACGTCATGTGCGTAACGCCAACATATTGCGCGTAAATTATGCAAAGTTTGATGAAAATCGCACTGTAAACGTTAAAATGCGACGTCATTATTAACCAGTGACTATTTGTAAAAATGAACAAAAGTGGGCCGGTAATCGCTACATGTGGTTACCATAACGACCGTTTGTTAACATATGATTCATGCCAGAACGGCAATATTTGCTGTATATTTTCAAAATATGTTTGTCTCTATTACTGTATAAGTTTTATTTAGCTTACTTGGAAAATAAAGAAATAGCGACACATTTCCGCGTATTTATTGAACAGCCCTCGTACAAGTACGCCCGATGGTACTTCGCTGAATTCCGTGAACAATCTAAACTCCTCGAAGCGGTTACTTTCCTTTATCAGTAAGGTCTACGCCGAAGAATTAAGGGGAGATAACTGCGTGGAGATTGTGAACAATCGTGTTTTTGCGGTTTCGTGTAAATTAGGTCGTAAAAAGTGCAAGTGTCATTTTGTTTTAGGCTAAATATATGTCAATTATTTCTATGTGTATTTTACTTTATTTTACAAATGTTTATTAAGTATTTGTCGTGAAAAAGTGAGAATTGAGAGTTCAGCAGTATCGCAATACATACTTTTTGCAAGACGAAGACAGAGGTTTTCAACACGCGTGTAATTTTCCACGAATAAGGTGTGATTTTACTTATCTCAGTTCATCAATTGCACTGTACGAGACCTACTTTCGCTTGGTTTGTTTACATGAATGACAAAGGATGTTTTTTATCAGTATAATCACATGCATATTAAAATGCATTTTACTGTCTGATACATGGTTAGTGTGTGGCTGGTAAATGTATTTCATGCAGGCCTTTTTCAGTTGCTGTTAGTTGTAAGTCTGTAAATTTATTTTTGGACTGCCGTCTTTTCCATATTATATAAGCCTATGACTACATTTCAAATCATGTTCAGTATTTAGATATTCTGAGATGGATTGATTTGCAACATACTGAATTTCTCATGGTATATATACAAATTTGATATTAAATTACAAAATTGTACATGGATTGAAATTGTGTTTAATTTACATGGAATTTGATTTACACTTAATAATACATGGAATCTGAATTGCACTGAATTTCACATTGATATAAAACACACTGAATCTCACATGGAATTTGAATGGCACTGAATTCTTTATAGCATTTATATTGTGCTGATTTTCTCATGGCATTTGAATAGCCGATAAACAGTTTACGAACTAGCAGATGACAGGCTATGTTTCAAATAAAGTTAACCAGTTACAAATCTTTCAGTATAAATTGGTGTGACAGGCGGTAGTTCTACATGTTCTAAGTACCTTGGGTGTCAAAAGGGGGAGAATAGTCTGACAACCTACGCTTAACAATTCTTAGGCTTACCGCATATCTTTGGGTATTAAGAAAATGTAGTTTGGCTATAATGCAAAAGATGATCGATCTAACGCAAAAAACGTATTTTTATTAAACTTTAAGATGTATGTATGCTTGCTCTTTCTTTGAAAGCTAAAGACTTATAAAGATACAGTAATTATAAATAACACGTTACCAAAGCAAAATAAAGTTTGTAGTCATTTTAGAACATTTATGTCCTGGTTTTTTGTTGTTGTTTTATAAATGTCAACCTTATTTTAAGCTTAGAAAATCTTATTTATACACAGAAAAATTTGCTTTTGAGTTTATGTATAAAGAAATAATTCAAACAAAAATAGCATACATTAATTCAGATATCATATAGTGTTGATGCTTTTGTAAGTAGGCATTTTTAACACAATTATAAGTAAACATGTTGGTGAATGTTGCTATACCGAACCTACGTTTTAAATCTTCCCACCTTTTTTTAAAATTAGAATCATGTAGTTCTAGTTCAACTGATTAAAACTAAAATACTTCACAAATGGTATTAACAAAACACTCACACTGCCGAAACATTAAAATTGACAGTTTGTCATAATACATTATCTTCCTTTACGTCATATTTAAGAAACCTCCTTTGAAGTGGCGACAAGATTAACTTCCCTTTCCTATATTAAAATCTCTTTAAAAGACACACCGATAAGCAGGTGAAACATGTTTATGATTTTTATGAATAATTAAATTGTAAGCATTTGCATGTGAAGTAGCTTCCTCATATTTTTAACAATCTTAATCCGGATCAGAAAACGTTTTTGGTTATATTTTATATTTAATTATTGTGAAGGGTCAGAGAAAAGTACCAGTAACGAAATAAGTACGTTAAACTTTTATCAAGAGCAAAACATTTAATTCGTCATTCATTTTTATTATTGTAATAATAAAACTTACTATTTTTTCTTCATTTGACAAGTTCACTCCGTAAAAGTATTTTGGCCGTGTACTCTTGAGGAAGAAAACTAAGGTTGCACAGCATATTTCGATTGGAACTTTATTCATACACACCGCTATGAAGACTTTAGTCAAATCAAGACAGGACATTATTGTTCTTGGTAAAAGGTAGTCTATGTTGAAGAATGGCTCCAACTTTAGTACAATACTCTCTAGTGATCTGTATGATAAACAAAATTTTAAAAAGCAAACAACATGCAAGAGCGACATATCATTTTTAAGTTTGCAGTAAAAATCATTTTGTTTTGTAGTTTAAGCAAAATATCTATTGTTACTTTTTTTTTAAAAAAGTAGTTAGTTAAAACATTATTTCTTTGTGTTTAACATCGCCTTTTAAAAACATCAGTGAACATATATCTAATAATATGTTAAAGGTCTTAGAAGATAACAAATTTGACATGACATTTTCCATTGCAGGTACATGCTACATAAAACCTTAAAAATGTTGTGAACTGCTAAATATATTAAAATTTAATGCATTCATGGTGTATGCTTATCTCATAAAACTAACAGAAAGAATTTGATTCATCTAAGTATTTTCTTACTATTAACGGCTATTTGTGTGCATTGAAATGAAAAAGGTTAACAGAAATTAAAACCAAACAAATAGGTTTTATATCGAGGGCAAAACAATACAATTCTCTGTCTAGTCTCTGATCCAAAAATTGGACAGTATGTAGGTAGGACGTAATTTTTCATATGATTCCTAAATCTTTCGTTTTTTTTTCCGTTTGATAAGTTTAATAATGCTGATGCTTCTGCTAGGATATCAAACGGGCATTATTTTATTGTTGTGCTTAAACCGAAACTTATATCATTAATGATGTCAACACCTTCTACTCAAATATCTTCATTTGGCGTTGTTAATTTGCCCTTATGATTTATAGGAAACAGTCGGCAATAAATTAGAATATTAATATCAGTAAATGTCTGTTTTATATACAAGTATGTTTAAAGCCAAAATTAATATTAAACATCGGAATATAAAAATACAGATGGTTGTGAGACATGAAATAGAACTATTTTTTTTGCCTTACATAGACCATTCTTTCACATTTTTGAAAATATCTACAGCATCCTTTCCAATTTCAGATATTCCCCACCAAGTAGGAGCTTTGTCGTGGCTTGAAGCATCTTCATTTCTTTCGAATGGTCTACATTTATCAGAAAGAAAATGCAAAAGGGGCATAGCAAATATCCATGATGGATCGTTGGAGGTCATTGCGACCGTTCGAAGAAAATCAACCAGAGCGTCTTTCAAAAGTTTCCTAAGTAAGAAAATGAAAAAGTCTGTTAATGTTTATAAATTATGAAATTATCTAAACACAATTTTATGACCTTACCAATAACTTTTGACAAGTTTCGACGAACTTGTTTGTTGGAATGTGATGCAAGCGCACAGATTTCGGCATAATCGTAATTTTTAATTTTGTTTAAACTGGTGTAAGGGGGCGTTAATGGTAGCTTACCACTACTGCCCATGACTGATTCATACAACCGGACTCTGGAATATTTAGAATTTCAGATGTTGCGTTTTTTCTTTTTGTTTGCGTTCTTTAGGAATTCCGTTACTTTTCTATTTACGTCATTGCGAAATAGACGAACAGTTTTCTCGCAAAATTTAATATAAAAGTATCAAATGCATTTTCACCGCCTTACTTACATTTGTGAGAATACAACATTAAATCCTGCAAATAATTGTATTACTGACCGTCGATGTGGAATATGTCTTGAAATAAAATTCAGTTCTCTGCACTCATTCGTTTCAGGCTCTATGTTTATAATAAGTGTTTTGCAAAAGACTCGGGCAGTATTGACATCAATGCCGGAGCAGTTCAAACTTTTCAATATTGCTAAAAGCGAGAATTGCAACCCCATCCTTGCCTGTCTATCATTTTGTGTGTTTTCAGCTGCATTGATAGCTTCTTCATAACACGCAAACATTGGGTAAAACAGATATTTTCCAAGCTAAAAATACAGGTAAAATAATTCTGCTTTACAGTTGCTTCAATTAGTACGTTGTTTAAATACATATATTAATGAATTACCGTTTACCCTTGAAAGTAAATCACTTTAAAATTTCAGAAATTAATCTGATGATAATCCGTTAATAGCTTTTTATATTTCAATTAACAACAAAATATTTATTTAAGCGTAACGGTGACTTACTGGTAAAGGTATCTATTTTACAAGGATCGTGGGTTGGTCTGAGCCGTCTTTTGGTCACGACCATGTTTCCCCATTTGACACCAGTAAAAGTAAGCTCGGGAGACAGACTCGAAATTTGTGAATATAAGTCTCAAGAATTTGAAACTAAATATTAATTTTTTGAAACTAAATATCAATTTGTTAACGAAATAATTAGGTTACCAAGATTATGATGTTCTGTTAACTTCAACATTTACCAATATGAATAAGAGATTAAAATTAATAATTTACATCAGAAATGTAAATGCACAATGTAGTGAAATTATTTTGCTTTGTATGAAATAACAAACCTAAATTGATTCAAATGAAATAAAGAAAATTGTTAAGTATTTAATTACCACGTTGAAACATTCATTTTCTGTGCTGTAACACTCAGCATCGATGCAGTATGTGCTATGAATGCCACGAATAAGTAATTCCATCTTTTCTGTTGTTTCAAATATGGCATGCAGGGAACTTTTTTTATCGTACAAAACACCCGTCATTTCACCACCAAACACCTCTGCAGATAGTTCAGCATCGTCCTGAAATCTATTTTTTCTTGACCATTTGTCTTTAATCCAGTTAAAGACACCCTCTTCAGGCTCTCTATTCACTACGCCATCGTACTGGTGCAAGACGTCTGAAAAATCGGAAACTGCTATTTCATTCTTAACTGTGTGGCATTCTGTTTACTGAGATTGATATAATCAATTAATTGTATAAAGCTAAAATTAAGGCTATAAGTTGTTTAGTTTTTTTTTACTATGGATACCAAATTCAGACTGTTTGAAATAAGACATTTAACAACCAAATAGACATAAATATAACATATGGTTGGCGCTGTTAAGCATTATGAGTAAAACATATAGCATAGTTCAGATTCCTGAGCTAGATTGACACCCCACGACAAAGGCGTCAGAGAATCACTGTTTCGTCTGAAGTGTTATCCGTAAGCATCATTTCGTTAAGTACCTAATGCGGGTTTTAACAGGTGTCCGTCTAGGATGCTGTCTCCAGCACTTTAATTAAATACATTTGTGTAAATCACTGATTTCTAAAATTATTAAATATTGTTGTATCCTCATCTACATCGGTTGCTAATTAAACACATCTGAAGAATCGATTTTCTTTAAAAACACATGATCATAATAAACTCGATGCATATTTATCTTTATCTAATGTTTTTAATGTTAGTTAGAACAATATTATACATGTATAAAAATAAGAGCATAATTCAGGAAGCATTAAGAAATCTTTGATGACACACATGATTCGCAAAACATGATCATTAGTTCGTTCCAAATTCTTAATGTATTGAAGGCTAAATTCTGCCTAAGTTGGTACAAGTTGGTACTAGATATGTACCTTTAAGTATCTCTCTTGCATATGCTATATGAGGCTTGGAAGTTTGCCATTATTGTTGTTTTCACTGCTCTCGAGGAATTCTCGTTTTTCAAGACTTCAAAAAATTAAAGTCAAATTGAATTTTACTACGTAGGTAAAAAAAGTTGTTTAATTTCATCAAACAATTTCAACAAATGAAATAACGAACCAGGAAGACAAGACCCGACTGTTAAAGAATGTGGTATGTTTAAACGTCTGTTGATCTTTGGTCCAGAATTCCCTTTGATATAATAGTGGTCCCATAAATTTTGCCTGGTCTTTCCTTTGCTATTTGTTGTGTTCCTTACCACATAATACTTGTAATTGAGTTGTTTGTTTCCTCTAACAATTCGGGATTTTGGTACACATAAAGAGTACTCCATCTCTATGTGGTGATTTTTACACGTCCTAAAACAGGATAAAATTTCACTTACAAGGGTGAACAAGAAGTGGTGTCTACACTACAATATATGTTTAAAATTATTATATCTATTGTGCAAGATACATACAGTTTATTATATTAATATAAAATTATATGGGGATTTTTTTTTATTTTAACTTACCTAACATATTTCATTTCATGATTGTAATTGTTCCATCCACCAAAGCTATCATCTCCGATTCTTACAACGACTTTATCTACGCTTGGTTCCAGTTTAAAATCCGGAGATATAAGGGCATGAAAGTGAACCATTATTGATTGTCCTAATTCAGGTTCCCATCTAAATAAAGTAAGTCATCAATGAATAAATATTTAGCACACCAGTTAATGTATGATAAATTACAAACTTTGATCTGCATTATCGTGAAGTTCTGCTCATAAATGATTATAATTATATTGTTTAGTTTTTGAGAATGTCAGCGTTTTCGTATGTATTTTAATTTATCACATTTATACAAATCTTAGCTTATTTCAATGCCAGCCATGTCTGCTGCTGTAGCCAAACGAATACAAAGCCTTGGTATAAGTACTTTGTTTTATATAAATTACTAAAAACTTTGTTAGTACTGATTATACAATACATTATTTAAGTTCAAAAGTATTTCATAAGCAAACAATCTTAAGGCAGTCGCGTGCATTCTTTCCGCTACTTCGGAAGAAACGTGACTATCATTAGAAATTTATGAGTTGGTTCGAAATAAGATCACTTTCTCTCAGACACTACAAAAGATAATGTTATTTCAGGAAGTTATTTGATTTGTTTTAATCGTTCAATTTCAATTAAACTCTACAACAATGTTATATTAAGACTTATTAAAATGTATGTATTAAAAGTATTTGTTATAAAAATATGTGTCCTACTGACAAAGAAATTCTTGAAAGCTAAGAGGTTAGTCTACGCTACAGACATTACTATAAATGTATTTATTTTAATTTACCTGTTATTTTCAGCGTGCGACTGAAAACAATATAAAATTACATAAATGGAATATTATACAAATATTATTTGTGTTTGACCCGCAAACGTAAATATAATTTAGACTTTGTTATATGACACTAGTCGGGTTTGTTCAGAATATTCGTGTATCATTTTTTCCGATAACAAAAATATGAGCAAAGTTTAATAATAGACATAAGTTTTGCTTCGCTGTTTACAACATTAAAATTTGTACTTAAGATATTTAATCTAGAAATTGAAACAATTCTTCATCCATTCGAAAATATAAATAATGCTGAAGGTATTAAGGTAAGAGAAACCATATTACCTTCGGCTGCGATTGTCTGGATTGCATGTTCTTTGAAGGGCCTGTACGTTTAGAATTATTTGTGTTGTTGACATCAAACCCAGTATCAACGTCGTACTCAGTATCGCCTTTATTGTTCGTTGTTGTTCTCTCCTTACCTTTGCTGACATTTCCTATTTCTGTTGTGTCTGGGCAAACATACTGGCTATCTTTCTTTCCGTCATATGTTGGGCGTCCTAATGTTTGTTCTACTTCCTTGACACTTGGTTCTTTAGGATTCATTTCACGGACACTTGAATTTTCTTTTTCAGACTCGAACAAGCTTCTTATAACTGCTGTGTTTCCGGTACGAATTTCATCGTATTTTTGTTTTGTCTCAATTTTTGTTTCTGATCCAAAACCCTTTCCGTGTGTGTGCTTTGAGCTGCTATAATCTGGACTTCTAGAATCAATATTTGGTTGGTTTCCCTCGATTTTGTCTTTTCCTAGCTGTTGCTGAGGTACGTCTGTCATATCTTTTTCTGTAATACAAAAGAAACACGATTACTCTGTCATTGCAGTTTGAATCTTTAAGTGTAAAATTACTTTCTTTAAATTTAAACATCACCTTAAAGATTTTGATATATCAAATAAAGAGCCATCACGTTAAATGAGTAAATCATATGCACTTGTAAAGGATAAAAATATTTGAATATCCTTTTGTAATACCTGGTCGAATTTTTCACAGCACTTGACAGTTTGGTGCAAATTGAGTTTTTCTTTGTTTTGTTAAGGACATTGAAACAATTTTAACTATTTCTCACGTTGTTAGCTAAAACGCATAGAATTAAGTTTTGACAAACCAAGTTTCTCTAAGATGTTTCGTAGTGGCTCCAAATGAATGCCTGCTGAAAGGAACACCTGATGACCAGTCTCCTTTTGGAGGACCTCACAAATTGTATCAAGTCGCGTCTTTATCATTGGATCTTCGAAGTATTCAATTAAATCTTTCAGCACACCGAGTGATGAGCAAACAAACGTGTACATGACTGGACTTCTTGTAACGAAATCTATCTTTACATCTAGTTGTTCAATATCTTCCAAAAATGTACCAACAGACTCTCTCACATTTGTCGGAATAACAACAGACGACTCAGCATTTCCTATGTACTCGATTGAAGCAGATAATAGGAAGGTTTCAACACGATCTACAGCTTGTCCATCGCCTCCACAAACATTGACTGTTGCTGTCATTTCTAAATGGAAATTTACAGTAAAAAAATGGTAAAAATATGAAAACTGTATCACACAAGATGGTTGCCAAAACTAATTATTCGAAGAGATAAATGATTTAAAGACAATTGTGGCATTATGAAGACTTTAGTTACATAGAAAGTGATGTAATTGATAACATATCTAAAGGAAAATAAATTCCGAAAAGTTACGGAACAGAGAGAAAGAATTATAAAACAAAGCTACTATTTTCAATGTCCATGCTCTTTCCTCGATCCTCCATTTCAGTTAAAGTGTCTGTTAGCTGCTTCAGTAAACTCGAAGCGTCATGAGTCTCTGCTCCTTCTGGAATGAAATCAATAAACATTAGCAGTGTGGATGATAACAGTTCAAAATTTACAGCAATGACATGTATTTCTGCAACGTTGAAAAAGTAACAGTAAATGGATACGTAATATGTTTTCGCGTAGCATTTATCATGAAAACATATGCCAAGTTGTATGCGAACGTAAATGTTACGTAAATACCGGTCAGTCGCAGCTATCAAATCAAAACTTGCATTCTTATAATACTTTCCAGAATGTAAACATGTGAATTCGCAAACGTTTTTGAGTTAAGTTCATTAAAAGAGAGATACATTTTCTTGGACACCACTTATTATTATTTCTGTTATATTTGTATAACGTGACGCTTTATAAAAACAAAACAAACGACTTCAATTATTTGACATTAATTGGAAAAACATCTTAAATGTTAATTGCAAAATTGGTATTTTTTAGACAAATCTATGCTAAAAAAGATTTTTGTATGATGTTTGCCATTCTTCTATATGTTGTCCAAATAATGCAAAGCAATATTTACAATGTTTTATACCGAAGGAATGTTTATATACATGTATTTAAGAAAGGTTAACTTTACACCGTATGTATTTTTCCATAAAATCACTTTCAGCTCCGATCTGCTTGTTAGAAAATAACAATTAGTAGCACAGAGATTAATTTGATTCACGTCAGTTCAGTGTCAATTGAATGCCGCATACAAAAAAAAAATGTTTGTTGATTCTGAATACAATTTTGGTAACAATATTCTGGTGGAAGAAGATATATTTGCGCTAGTCTATGTGTATAAACAGACACAAAGTAGTAATATATCCATATCTTACCAACAGTTCCATCGTTTAAAGACTTGTTGAGATGTTCAAGACTTTTCTGTATACAACAGGAAAAATCATCTCTGCTTTCGACATGTTTGAGTTCTTCGATTGCGTTGCTGAAATCAAATCCGTCGCCGGAAAGTTTTGCAATCAGATCAATTAAATCATTCTTGTCCTTATCAGGCATTTTGTTACTCAATTTTTCAAACATCATTGTCAATTCCTTACAATGTTTAGAAAATACCTGTTCCTCCATTGAAGCATCCGCAGAATGTTTGCAAACAACATTACACATTTCCATTATTTTCCGCACAGCTATCTTTTCCGGTCCAGATAACAAAGAACTTAAAAATGTTAATGCAATATATGACAACATTGATATATCCCATTTTGAAATATCTGACGAGTGAGGTGCCGGTGGATACAAACACACTTGTTGCAACTTCGAGATTCCAGCTGATTTACAAATGTGTTGTTTATTTTCTCGAAGAAAATCATCAAGGCTAACCTGTCGTTTTTCTAAGCCTTTGATAATTGTCTTTCTTAGGATACTTGTGCCTCCTTTGATAAGTAGGAGAATAAACCTGACATAGAGTTCGTTTTCAAGTTTTAACATATTTCGGTCTGTTCATACCCTGAAAATAAAATTATTTCTGTAAAAATAATTAAAAACAGTTAAAGATAAAATAATTTATTTATAACCAGATTGAATAACAAATGTTTACATATGATGACTGAAGATAAATCTTGCTCTTATCACAAAACTATATTGATCAAATTAGATTATATAGTCATATTTAGATAAAAGATATCAGGTAGTTAGGTTAAAACGTTATCAGTTTGGGGGTTTTCATGTATATAGCCGCTCCATTGCATTTGCATATCAAACATTGGTCGTATGTATTTGTTTGTATATATGAACATTGGCCGTACATGTTTATATAAGTTTATATCGAATTATAAATTTCAATTCCATATCCTTTAGTATACTTAAAAGAAAATAAAACCAATATGCACAACAACACATGCTGACCAACAGTCCTGTTTTTTGTCAAAAACATTTTCAAACGGGTTTTCCTAAGTTAATTACTTCACAAACCCCAAGGTGTACAATTATACGTGCTGACCAACATTTCTGTAAGGTTTAATGACTCTAGGTCAAATGCGTTTTGGGCTTCGCACAACACAAATTGATAATTGTATATTTTAATTTAATCAAGGGCAATAACTCTACTACAAATAATGAATAAATCATCCAGCAAACGCCAAGGTGCCTCTTTTACATGCTGATAAACATTTCTGTAAAGTGTCATGAATCCAGGTCAAATACTTCTTTGGCGAAACACAAGTTGAAAATGGCAAATTTGTACTTAGTCTCGGGGAATAAAACACTTCAAATACTAAACAAGCAAAGTCGTTGAATTTATATCCCCCGCCGAGTACTGGTTATTATTAACACAACAACTGAAGACATAAGGCTTTATTTATATATTAATCATGGCCTAAACAGTAATATTCTTTGAACTTGATAAATATTCAGGGCAATAACAGAGCCATAACTTTGTGTTAAATAGTAAAATCTGGAAATGCCAATGAGATGTATGAATACTACATAACTAATCAAGGGCCATAAATCTGAGTTATAAGTATCTGACCGGAACAAGGCGACTATATGCACATCTCTTCTTAGTATCCCATAAAGTTTCATTGAATTCCAGCCAGTAGTAGCAGAGAAATAGCGAGGAAACAAATATTTTTCAAAATGGATACTGCATAAATAATCAAGGGCCATAACTCTGAGTTAAGTGTCTGACCGGAACAAGCCAACTATATGCGCATCTCCTCTTGGTATTGAAGGTTCCCATAAAGTTTCATTGAATTCCAGCCAGTAGTTGCAGAGAAGTAGCGCGGAAACGATTTTTACTCCATATGCATACTGCATAACTAATCAAGGACCATAACTCTGAGTTAAAGTGTCTGACCGGAACAAGCCGACGATATGCGCACCTCCTCTTGGTATTGAAGGTTCCCATAAAGTTTCGTTGAATTCCAGCCAGTAGCTGCAGAGAAGTAGTGCGGAAACGATTTTTACTCTATATGCATACTACATAACTAATCAAGGGCCATAACTCTGAGTTATAAGTATCTGACCGGAACAAGCCGACGATATGCGCATCTCCTCTTAATATTGATGATTCCCATAAAGTTTCGTTGAATTCCAGCCAGTAGTTGCAGAGAACTACTCCGGAAACGATTTTTACTCTATATGCATACTACATAACTAATCAAGGGCCATAACTCTGAGTTAAAGGGTCGGACCGGAACAAGCCGACGATATGCGCATCTCCTCTTGATATTGATGATTCCCATAAAGTTTCGTTGAATTCCAGCCAGTAGTTGCAGAGAACTACTCCGGAAACGAAATTCGGACGGACGGATGGACGGACGGACGAAAGGACGGACGGACGGACAACGCCAAAACTATATCCCCCTCCCGATTCCATCGGCGGGGGATAATAAATTCCGGAGCTAACCTCAGGTGCACAATTTTACATGCTAATCATCATTCCTAAAAAGTTTGTTAACTCTACCAGAAGCACCTTTATAGCTGCATGCGACGAAACATGAGAACGCACTGACAGGGCGAACCTAAATGCCAACACTCTCTAGAGCATAACAAATGTATATTTAAAATGTTTATAATACAATCTTAATTCATAAAGTTAGTTAAGTATAAACTTGAATCAGTCACTGTTTTATTGTGTACTTGATACTATAATAAGCATACCTAATGACAACAAGAAATTGAAATATCATTAGTGCCGTCTATTATGCAATCTATTTATTAAATAAGTGACTAAAACTCTTTTATTTAAAGAAACCTCTAATTTAGTATTGCCGTAATAAATATTCATTTAAAAATATTCATATTTATATGAAATACCGAAGCCTACTGCGGCCTTTTTGACTTATTTATTTTCTAACAAGCTTCTTAAAGAAGGCTATCGCTATCATAAATTGCGTTAATATTTTACTAAGTTTTACTATCGTAATTCAGATTAAGTTTTAAAATTTAATTATAATTTAAAAACTCTTTTACGACTAGGTATTAGCAAACCTGATTTCTATGGAGATGTGGTTTACAAACTTCGTAGGATCATTGGTCATAGTAATTTTTCTGCTGACTTCACAAAAATTATCAAACGGTTTATGAAAAGAGGTTATGACCCAAATATTTTAAAACAGAGAAAAACAGAATCCCTAAAGAAAGTTCAATACGGCAAAATTGATTAAATCGGTTTGATTGAGCCTGTTCATGGACGGTACTGGAAAGTGCAAGTTACTGTCCACGCCCCCTAGGACCGGCTTAACCAGAATTCAACATTTAAACACAAAGTGGTCGAATTTTGAATTTAGAAACATCCGCAGATGTGTTGATACGACGGTTATAATGTAACCTTCAATGTGACACAGTAGTGTCATTCCATGAAAAGCGGCGTATGCCCCCAAGTAAAAGAATGCGTGTGCCCTAAAGGCATACCGCATGCTTAGTGTTCAACCCTTTTACAGTTTGACGCTACGCTTTCCTCTTTTAATTACATCTGACGGACTAAGTGGGAGACTCGATAAGCCCTTTGTGACTGAATTGTCTTAATGTTCGTCCTCTGTCTTGCTACGTCGGGCCCTTGTAGGTAATTTTCTTACTGCTCTGCCTTCCTTTAAGGCATCGAGTACTTTGGTAGTGGTCATTGGGCTGTACCTTGTTATACATATTTACCGTCGTTTATGTGTTTTATTTATTTCGTCTTATGTAACCATGTCAATTGTTACAATTTCACTTGGCGGGGGTTAATTTTATTTACACTTTCGTTTCATTTAGGAACATATTGGGGCTAAGAGTGAGGTTTGGCGCGCCTAAAACAGCTTTTAACTCCTTTGTGGTTTTACTACCACTGACCGTTCCAAGGCGGTACCCCTCTGTGTTCCTTCAAGTGTTTTTCATGTCTGTCTGATTACTCGTTTTGAATGTTTACATGTTCTGTGATGTCTTTCTTGTTGGATTGTCGTTGACGGTAGGTATTTTATCCCCCTCTGCCATGTTTTAACCCCACCCCTTTCATCCTTACAGCCCTTATCCATTTAATTCCCATTTATTCTCGTTTTGGTTTTGCTTATTTCACACATTACGTGTCCCTCTCCTATCGCCGCCATTGTATCCACTCCCGCTTTTGGTTTGCTGCCTTCTGGGTGCCCTGTTTGGGTGTGTCTGGGGCTGCGTCTTGTGAACGTTGCATTCGCCTTGTTGATCTTTATTCTTGTTTTCTTTTTATCTTAGGACTTAAAACTTAAAAGTTAGTATTATGGACGGCGACAAATCAGCCGGCGTATGGTTGCTTTTCTCAGTATAAATTGCTATAATGTGTATTTGCTAACGGTTTTTTTATTGATTAATTAATATTTACCACATCCCGTAATTATACGAGCATTACTCTACATAAGGCTATAACTACTTGCTTTTTTGTATTATTACTAATTATCGAGTACCTATTACATTGTCTTTACCGTGACATTGATTTAAGACATTCCAAGACAGACAAAATCATAAATCATTTCCTACCGTTACGACATGTTTTACTATCTTATAAAAAAAGATGTAAAATAACAATGAGATTTACCTGAATAAGCCGATTATGTTGCTTTCTGTCGAAGTTATTGACATTTGTAGCAAATGAAGCAGTCAAGATTATATTTAAATTCCTAGTGTGTACATTGTAAAGGTTATATATTAATATCAAATATACTATCTATGTGTACATTTATGACACATGATTGTGGCCTATCAGATAATAATGTTCAAAGTACATAATCATGTTGAAAAATTGAACGATTGCAGTTAAATATTGAAATGTGTGTGTGCGTGTGTGTGTGTGTGTGTGTGTGTGTGTGTGTGTGCGTGCGTGTGTGTGCGTGTGTGTTCGTGTGTGCGTGCGTGTGTGCGTACTTGCGTGTGCGTGTGTGCGTGTACGTGTGCGCGCGCGTGTGAAATGGTCCATTAGAGCTAACCTGAGGACAAAAGTTTAATAACTGGTACTTACATTCCAAACCAACAGTTCAGCAATCTTGGAAGAAGTCAACAAGATGATGTTTCTTGCCAAATAGCTAAGCTGTTACCCTTGTGGTTTCAGAGGACGGGGGTATTTGAAGATTTTACTATAAAAATAAAGGGAAAAGCCACGACACTGCAGTCTCTCCCCCCCCCCTCCCCCCTTCAAAAAAGCATTTAAGTCGGAGAAATATCTATGTTTATCAATCTGACTTAAGATCAGATCTACTTAAGTTATTGTTTACCTGTAAATCTCATTCAATTGCAACTTTTCGATCCTTTCCGTAAGTCTTCGGATAAAAACCTCGAACACAATAGTATGAATACACAGAACGGATACGGTATTTCGGTCTAACCTACGCTAAGAAACTATACATATAAACAAATAGTAATTTAATGCCGGGAGTTGTTGACAAGTTTATTTTCAATATATCAAGTAAAAGTAAACTTAAATTAAGTGAACTAGTAGATACAAAAGCAAACAGCACATTCTTTATATATTAATAATAATGGTTAAAAAGGAGACTTCATTTTTTGCAGAAATATATATAACATGACATTGATCTGTTTATTAGAAATAAACTATTGTTCGAGTAATAGTATCAATACGTTTTAAATCTGAAACTGGTAAAAACATGACAGATGTTGCACTTTTTTTACAAAGTTATACATAATTAGTTTTGTAGTTTTAGCCAGGTTTCCTTTTTGTATTTGCAACGTCTTGGCGTGTTGTAATTTATAAAATGTTATACAAAGTGGGGTGGTGATGCTAAATGGCCATGATAATTATAGGAATATATCTGAAATGTCTTGTATGTAAAAAGTGTTAATAGTATTTAGAATAAAGGGTTACAATAATAAAATTATTAATGCGGCACAACCTCGGTCAAAAATATAAAACAGTGAAAACAGAAGACCTAAGACCATATTTTGTTGAGCATACATTGATGTAAGAAAACCGGCTGCTTTGTTGACTTATGAAAGCGTTGCATCTTTGCTATATTAGCATAAATTGTCCGTTTTATAATATGATAAAAATATGTAGATAAATGATCTGATGGAGATCAGCAATTAATCTCAAAATAGGGATACATGTTGGCCAACAGACAGACGCTCAAACAAATGGTGCCATGTCATGCGATATTATAAATTTTCGACTAGTGAGCCATGGAATATGATGTGATATTCACTGGTAGATGACATATTGGCCGAGGCGATACTGGAAATATGACATACATACAAACCAAATATGTACTTCCACATATAATGTAGAAACACATATAATTTACAATATTTGTATTGTTTCTAAAACACTACATCTTAATAAGAATGTAATATCTAAAAAATTACATAATTGTAATATTTTACTTTTACTAATGTAAATATTATGTAACAGAACTTATTAAAGGTTGGAAAAATATAAATGTTTTACGACAGATTTTCTTTAATGGACAACATAATAAGAAGTGATATTCTGATTCAATATTTTTATACGAGCATACTTTACATAATCGGTTATTTCTGTCACTTCTTAAGTATCTCCCTGTCTCTATTTCTAAGGAATGACAAAATAATATAAAACATGATAGTTTTTTCACGTATATTGTCATTCTTTACAATATTAAGATATTCCTAGAAACAATAATCATGGCATTGGCATATTATCTATACAGTCGTGTGACTCTTGTATAAATTGATCTCTTATTCCCTGTTTAAGTAACCTCTCGTAATTGACATTGTTAGCAATAACATACGGTATGTAAAATAGACCTGACAGAATACATATAGCTCACCACTTATAATCTAAATATTTATAGAAGCGCTGATGATTAACAATTTCATTAGCTCTTTCTTTCCATACAGACAAGGCACATGAAGTTTTCCATATTCAGTATAGATTGCACAATTTGGCGTTCGTCTTTTGAGATCTAAAAATATTAATAAAATCTTATCTGTAGTTTATCGATATCTTTTGGTTTATGTATACCCAAAAGATCTATCCGTTTTAAGATTGGAGCTAACTTTCTTTCGAAGTATAATTTGTATTAACATGGAAATTAAGTGCGAGAAGTACAAAGTACAAAATCTATAGTCCTGGGTTTACATAATTATAATGGGTTGTCAAATAACACACGCATTTCTTTTGGTGTTTTTGTATTCCTGTCTTTTAAACGTTGGGCATATGTTTATCTGCAAAGAGCAGGTGATATCCATACAAATCCTGGACAAGACTTAAATAGCTCTTAGTTTTCTTATTCTTCACCATCTACATCAAGTGTAAATGATATCCGAGAAAGCTTTAAAAATTAATTGCCTATGTGTATAATAACGTACAGAGTTTCTTACACAAAAGAGACATTTTAAAAGGTGAATTACAGCCCTTCGACGTCATCTCCTTTACAGAAATATGGCTTAACCGCCGTATGAACACATCTGCGGATGTTTCTAAATTCAAATTTTCACCATTTTCTTGTAAAATGTTGAATTCTGCTTAAGCCGGTGCTAGGGGGCGTGGACGGCAGTTTGCACTTAACAGTACCGTCCATGAACAGGCTCAATCAAACCGAGCCTGCAACATTTTCAATTTTGCCGCGTTGGGCTTTCTTTAGGGATTCTTATTTCTCTCTATTTTATCGCCACATCAGCGTTGTTTGTGCCGTGTGGAGGCCGTAAGAAGTCGCCCCGTACATTCAATCAGGGATGTTATATTTCCGATCCTAAAAGATCGTTCAGCACGACATAATTGCTGTGCTTGTGGTATTTTAGTTATTTCTATTCGGCATCTTTCTTGTTGGGTGGTTCCAGTATTCCTCACTTGAATACTATTGAATCACCTTTAGGATATGTTGCCTGCTTTTTAAATTTGTCTTTTGACGTCATATCTGCGGATGTTTCTAAATTCAAAATTTCACCATTTTTTTGTTAAATGTTGAATTCTGCTTAAGCCGGTGGTAGGGGGCGTGGACGGTAGTTTGCACTTGACAGTACTGTCCATGAACAGGCTCAATCAAACCGAGCCTGCAACATTTTCAATTTTGCCATGTTGAGCTTTCTTAAGGGATTCTTATTTCTCTCTATTTTAGCAACAATATAAAATCTGATTCGGTCTCTTTTGAAAAATGTTCCTCACCTTTCAGAAAGGACAGGGTTGTTGATAATCATATCAAATATTACATACACGATTAGATACACATTGCAGCTCTCTGAAAGAACGTTTGTTTTCAAAAATTACAACTGATAGAAAGCACCTTTTGTGTATATATATGGTGAAATCGAAAATACAGAACACTATTTCCTCCACTGTTCTATGTATCAAGATGACAGCACTGTCCTAACAAACAATTTAAGTCAAATCACAACTGTTACATTGAATACTTTACTATACGGCGATAATTCACTTACATATGCTCTAAATACATATACATAAATATATACAAAAACAAAAAGATTTTAATAATATCCGTTTCAAAAAGAAAAGGTCCATTCAACTCCATAGTAGTAAAGGGACTTTCTTTCTTTCTCTTGTTTCCTATCTCTTCTTTTCTGCTCTTATTACTTCTTCTTCAATGCATATGTTTTAATCATTAAATTTTCTCAACATACTAGTTAAGATGAAACACTAAACTAAGCAATACCAGTATATCCCTTCACAAATGAATTCTTACTCGTGCTTTTACCTAAAATCGAACAGTAATGGATCTTAAATTTAGTTCATGAATACTTATCATAAAGATAAGTACATTTATATATATACGTATGAAAGCAAGCACACGTCGATATGATATGCATAGTTTAGTTTACATATTTAAAATGTCTAAACTTTGTTAAATAGTGATTACGGAGAGTTTTAAAAAAGCTTTTCAAGGTTTGTACTCAATCCATATATTTTATTTTATGTACCTTATTATACAAATGTATAGTTTCTAAATAAATATTGTATATAAATTATCTTTTGACATGTAATAATATTAATAAAAGTTTATCGATGTTTTTTGGTTTATGTATACCCAAAAGTTCTATCCCAAATAAATAGTTTTGTATTAACATCGAAATTAAGTGCCAGAAGATTTTAATGAGCTTTTTAACCATGATCATGGCTACAAAAGTACATGTGTAAGAATATTTCACATCAAGATAAGTCAAACTAAAAACTACATTTTCAACCAAAGGATCATTTATAGTTATATTGAAATTATGGATTGACATACTTTTTTTTAAATACACATATTTTAGTTTTATCAACATTCTTCTTCAGACCTTATTTTTTATGAACATTAGAAATATTAGGTCTGAATGCTAATAGTATCATGTACAATAACACGACTGGTTTCCTAGCAGTTTCCGTCCTTAGCAGTTTTCCGGCCTTCTATCATTTTCGTCCAGTCCAAAGGGCAGCTGTGTTACTTCATCAAATCAGAGAGATGTTTGTTTTCTATGCATCAAAGCAGTTAAAATAGTACACCGATTTATATGTTTTGATGTTTATCCTGTTGTTTAATAACTGAGACCCGATTCCAGGTAAATAAATACAAAAAAATGCACTTTTGAACAATATATTTGCAGATAGCACGGAAAAGGATGGAAGTTCTATTTCTTTGATAAAATCATTTTAACATTTCTAAGTGGTACTGAATTATATTCAAGATAAAAGAAAAGGTCCAATTCAAAAGTATAGTAAAAGGATCATTGAAAAAATGATAATGCTGGAAAGGTACCTAACTTTGTTCTGTCATACTCGTCCGTAGGCAGATTTCTGTTTCATTTGATAAAAAGTGCGTTTTGGGGCCGGAAACTGCTAAGAAACCAGAATACAATATCGTCAGCAATAAATAACACATGATTAGATTACAGGTACAAGTTACTGTTTGACGTACTGATCTTATTAGTTGCCCTAATAATACTAGACTATATTGTCTCTGTCAATGTTTATTAGATTTATATTTTAATTTCTAATTCATAAACAAAAAAATCCTGATTTATGTTCTTCTTACTCATTAATTTATATGTTCAGTCACCCTGAATGTTTTAGAATTATGATGATAAGTCAGTTATTATACTGGTTCATGATAAAACAAATAAAAAAGTCTAATTCTTACCGCAATCATAAATTATTAATTACGAGGATATCCTGCATTCCCCTTATCAGACGATTTTTACTTTCTGCCAGTTAATATTTTCAAGGGAAACAACTTTTCATAACTTATTGACATACGTCTTGTATTATGTTGTTTCCCTTTAATGGGTTATTGACCTATATTTACGTGTTTACACACAGCTCAACATAAATATGCACATTTTGTGAATTATTGGTTCTGGATTAATACAAGATGTCAAGGTTAGTGAAATTGCTTTTCAACAAACTTATAATAAAACGGATATAGGCCCTGTTGATCATGGTTAACGGCTTAACGCTAAGAAATGTCTTCTAAAATTTTCGCATGTTCTCATATGTAATGTATGACTATCGTACTTTTTCATATGTATAGCATAATTAGCTGATTAGTATTTTCGGCTGCAAAAGTGAATGCATTTATGTATCCATCTTTCTTACGTCAGTGCTTTACGTTAGATAAAATAATTGATACCTTACATTTAAGCGGTGTTTTAAAGGAATAGGCCTATGTATACACTTGTATGAAAGCCGACGATTGTTTTCGTTGTAATTATTAAATAAACATGTAGTCCTACGTGTACATATACATCTATTTGTAGGTCTTTATATGTGTAATGTGACTAAGACGAAGAATAAGGAAGAGACCTTAAAACTGTTTAACACCATTTTAATTAAGCATTATATTTTAAATTTTATTTACAGTAAAGTTTAAAAATGCCTGGTGAATCTGTAATTGAGTTGTATGTTTATCTTTTATCTCTCCTTTATAATACTTATAAATATGACATCTGTCAACATTGGTAAACTTTGCATTTTTTTTTGATGAAATGTTGTATATTTTTTTATTTTAAGCAATTATTTTGATTGATTGATTGATTGATTCCGATCCGATCCATCCGATCGACCGACCGACCGACTGATTGATTTGAATCGACAGGTCCTTACTTTGTTTATTTACTATGCTTATATTGATAATATTAGCTATGTATAGAAGTTAACATTAATGACTTAATGTTGCTTTGTAATGGTGGAAAAAAGAGCGACATTTTAATTTGTGATGCAAGGAAATAACAATATAACTGCATGTATATAAACACAAACATAATTAATTACCTCTAGAGCTGTAGGAAGCATGCTGAAATAATTAATTCTTTATATTTCTTTTTAAAGGTTGTTGGATGCTATAACAAATCATGACACATACATGTTAAAGATGTTGACGTCAATGTCTGGCTCGTGTAACCCACGTGAGCTTAATCTGGGTCTTATAAAAGCAGCAAGTCTTGGTAAATAGAAACTTCTTTCCTAGTATAAGAAAATTCAAATGCATGCATACCAACATGCAAACAGATTTGGTAACAGGTGATAATACATGCAGTTTGTTTGTATATAAATAACATTGCATCATATTTAGACTGTACAATTATATTTAATAAACTATACAAAAGTAGTGTATGTTTAAGTAGTGTAACTATATTATTGCTTGGAGAAGACATATATGCCAGAATTATTTTTAAATAATTCCCGAGAGTTAACAATACATTTTTATCTTTTAGGTTACTCGGATTGTATTAAATGTCTTCTAGACGTCGGTGCTGATAAAAATTTCGTGAATCAGTCAAACCAAACACCACTATACGCTGCTGTTCAAAACAACAAAAAAGAAACGGTCAAGCTGTTGTTAGAAAACAACACGGATGTTAATTTGATAAGTGGCCTTCAGCACCTGTCAGCATTGCATATCGCTGCTATGCGTGGTTACTCTGACATAGTTGATTTACTGGTGGAACATAAGGCATCTGTACATTCGAGAGATTATGAAGGAAACACGCCTTTAGTCCTTGCTGCTCGAAACGGGCATTATTTACCCATGAAATCACTCTTGAAAGCCGGATGTGATGTGAACGCAGCTAACTATGAAGGGTGTACATCTTTGCATTTCGCGTGCCATAAAGCGCGAGGTTTTCAAGTTCTACTTGACGCCGGCGCAGATCCTAATGTTAGAGACAATGATAATATAACACCGCTGTTAATGGCCGCTTCTGAAGGATTCGATAACGTTGTAAAAGCTCTGGTAGATTTTAAATGTGATGTAAATATTCCCAATGATTCTGTCAAGAGAACAGCATTACACTTGCTAGCATATAAAGGTCACGCCGATTCAATTAACGCTCTCGTGTATGCAGGCGCTGAAATTGACGCATGTGACATCTATGGAAGGACTCCATTGTGGTATGCCATTGAAAATAAAAAATCTGAGGTTGTTAGACTGTTACTGAAATCTTATAGTCACGTTGATACATTTCAGTGCCAAACTTCATCAGAAGAAAATTGTCCTGCTAAACTTGCTTTTAAAAGTCAGCAATTTGATGTTATCAAGTTATTTATGTTGAGTGGATATGAACATGCGCACGTGAGAGAGTGTTTGCAGAGTGACGAATATGCTGATTGGGTAAGATCTTTACAAGCAGATGACGAGTTTTCGCATTGGTTAGATTTTGGTTCAAGTGCGCAAACGTTGAAACAGTTGTGCAGGAAATGGATCCGGCATCATCTGGGACGACATTTTTATCATCATTTGCAACATCTTCCAATACCGGATGTGATGAGAAATTATCTTCATTTAGAAGAGCTTCTTGACCACTGATGGAAACAGGATTTACATGACCACTGATGGAAACAGGATTTAGTGTTCCGCTACCTACTACCCATAAACCTTGTGCAATAATATTTTTACCAGGTGGACTCAGTATTTAAAAGGGATATTCTTGACCCCTTGTTCTATACTGTCATAATAGTAATTCAGAAATAATCTATACAGACTATGCACCTTTCAAATACATACATTTAGTATGATGGTCGGCAGTTTCAATAGAAATATCAGCTGTTGGATAAATAAGCATGTCGGTGTATTCATATGTTCAAAAAAAATCCCACATTCCTTGATTTATGTTGCTATGAGTTTAATAAAGTACTGCCTTTAACTGTTTACTTAGTTGTAAAGTATATAAATATGAAAAAAGTGTTTTAGTTATTAAGTTTGATAATACGGATGTATGCCGTAGATACTGGTTCGGCGTTTACATACAATTGTTTATAAATTTGATACGAATGAAATACATGTTTGTTAACTTTGTGTTGTAACAGATTAACTATTTAAATTTTAAATTTTTTAGGGGTTTACCCCGTTACTGCACTTTTAAATTAAACCCTTATTAAAACTCTTAGCCCTAAAAAAAAACAGAAAATTTCCTCATTCCCCCAGGGTTTTAACCCCGTAAAAAAACCCCAATTTTTTTTAAACCCCCCCCCCCTTTAAAAATTTTTTATTATAAAAATTAATTTTTTATATATATTTTTTAAAAAACAAATGTATCACGAAAGCATCACTACAGTACTGTTGATGCGACTGCACCTTGCCTGGTTGATGAGGAAACTGTGTACCAATGTCTGTTTTATTTCTGGCACGCACGGAATGACGCCTGAGTTGAACATCGACCTTTGAGAAAACATTGTAGCCAAGTTGTTTATGTCACCTACTGTTCTCCTATATGTGTTAATACTGATATGGAAAAGTTTACAAACTACAATTATGGGGAAATGATATAAACATATACACGTTACAACTTCAAGTATTTCACTTATAGGTTCAAACTGATGTAATTGCTTGAAATAAACTTAATTTTATATACTGTTCATGTGACCGTAAGGCGGTCGCCGGGAAACACCGTGGAAAAAAATTCATACATTTTCGTAAGTGAATGCAATATCAAATTTACATGATAAATCGTATTATTTTGTTTATAGTAGTTGATAACATTATCGGTAGATAGAAATCAAAGATATGCAACATCAACCGTTCAAATAATGATGCATTTAATATATTCGTGGTGTTGTAAATTTTACTAATCCGAAGAGATTGTGTATAAAGAATATTTTTGTATTATTAAAAAAATTAATTTCAAATTGACCTTGATAATATTTGCCTAGATAAGATGTACAAAGATTAGTTGAGATGTAAAATATATTTACTAGTTTAAATACATTATTAGAGCATTCAATAATTACCTACGGCTGTTAAGGCATTAGGTTCGTGCTTGGTCGGATTCACGGACATTAGCCCACGCATGATTTGCCACTGAGCCTTTTAAGTAAAAAGGCATGCAGCTTTAACTGTTGAATTTTCGGGGTAAAATCCCCGCACTGACCGGCAGTGTGAGAACAGGGTGAATGGTAAAATCCCCGCATTGACCGGCAGTGTGAGGACAGGTGAATGGTAAAATCCCCGTATTGACCGGCAGTGTGAGAACAGGGTGAATGGTAAAATCCCCGCATTGACCGGCAGTGTGAGAACAGGGTGAATGGTAAAATCCCCGCATTGACCGGCAGTGTGAGGACAGGTGAATGGTAAACTCCCCGTATTGACCGGCAGTGTGAGAACAGGGTGAATGGTAAAATCCCCGTATTGACCGGCAGTGTAAGAACAGGGTGAATGGTAAACTCCCCGCATTGAACGGCAGTGTGAGGACAGGTGAATGGTAAAATCCCCGCATTGGCCGGCAGTGTGAGGACAGGTGAATGGTAAAATCCCCGCACTGACCGGCAGTGTGAGGACAAGTGAATGGTAAAATCCCCGCATTGACCGGCAGTGTGAGGACAGGTGAATTGTAAAATCCCCGCACTGACCGGCAGTGTGAGGACAGGTGAATGGTAAAATCCCCGCACTAACCGGCAGTGTGAGGACAGGTGAATGATAAATCCCCGCATTGACCGACGGTGCGAGAACAGGTTAATGGTTGAATTTTGGCTCGTTTCTTCTGTTAAGGCTCCATTATCCAGGTAAGATTGGATGGGCCGTGGTTACAATTGATTGATTCAAGGATATTATTACTTAAAATACATGAAACTGAGTAAATACTCTCATCTTCTTATACTGTAGTAAAATTTTATCTAAGTTATTTATGGTGCATTTTCAAAGCAGGAAATGGGCTCTTGGTTTTAGATTATATAAATAAAGAACTGGATAAGAATTAAGAATGTCATTTTTTTTTAAAAATTCAGCCGTAGACACTTGATATAAAATGGTATGTTAAGAAATCGCTAGATTAGTGTGGATGAATGATAATACGGTGTGTGGGTTTAGGCAACTGATGTTAAAGGGACGCTAATTTTAATCAGGTGTGACTATATGAGTTATTCATAAATGAGCCGCGTCACGGCAAACCCAACATAATGGGTTTGCGACCAGCATGGATCCAGACCAGCCTGCGCATCCGTGCAGTCTGATCAGGATCCATGCTGTTCGCTAAAGGCCTCAACAGACGGTAGGATTTAGCTGTACAGCACTAATTAGAGATAAGATGTACAATTTTCAAAGCTATACAACACTTGCATTCAGACGGTAATTCTACACTGTAAGAATCATCTGAGGTTTCCCCTAAAAAGGATCCCTTTACATTGATCCTTTACATACTTTACTCACTAAATACTTTTTTCGCCATGAGTAATGATTGAAAAACCTCCATTTAAAAATATATATATATATATATTTTTTAATGTGAAGCCTGACCGAGACTCAAACCTAGGACCCTCGGAATACCGTACTGCGGCTCTGCTGACTAAGCTATCTGGTCGTCTACAAACTACTTCCCCTCCCCTATTTAGAGAATAATTCAATACCGTGACATAATCATTTTCGGAATAATTTGGGATTCGAACATAACACAACTTTGGGTCTCCTGAAGAGTTTTTCAACATCATTTTTACCCCATCTTACTACTATGTTTACCTTTTAGCCCTAATTGTTCTGGAATTTCATTCATTACACCCATTATCAGGAGATAATTTGGTTATCTGTTACTTGTCATTGTGGGAGGTCTATAAAAATCGGTAGGACAAGATTTTCAAAATAGAACATGTCCTATCCCTTACATCTTGACATAAGGTTTCCGAAATCAAGAAATAGTATCCTTCACACATTAAGATTTGTCTGTACATCTTAGTTTTAATTTGTGTTGTACTTCAAAATCCTACCGTCTGTTGAGGCCTTAACCAACCCTTTTACAAGTACAGCATGGATCCTGATCAGACTGTGCGGATGCGCAGGCTGGTCTGGATCCATGCTGTTCGCAAACGCACTATGTTGGTTTTGTCGTGACGCGGCTCAAATGTTTACAAGATTCAAGCGGGAAAATCTGTTTGAAGCGTATATGTTTAAACTGCGAAAATTCGTTATTTTGAGCATTTTTCAGACATTAGAGGTCATTGATCTGTTAAAGGAGTTACCAAATTATCGCTGACATTGTGTAGTGTTGCAATAGTTATTTTTGTAACTAGATAAAGGGCAAAAGACCCTTAAAATATGAGATAAAATGCCACAGTGCAAGTAGGGATTGATGTCTGAAGACCTATATTTACTCAGTATCCGTTCTTAAGTCAATCTATTTTAAGAGAAAACGTCATTTTGCTTCTGGGTATTTTTTGCCCGTTTGGAGTTAATTTCACAACATTATGCAGAGACGCATTTACTTTCAAAACATTTTGTAATGATTTATTCTATACCTATTTTTAGTCATGACAGTCAAACGAATTTTTGAGCATTTACCTAATGTTCATGGCTATGCTCTATTTCATTTTACATTTAATATGTACCAAATAAACTGTATTACCAGATACCTAAAGTATTACAGGTATTATTTAACGGAACAAAAATTCTTATGGATGATAACATTAGTTAAATTTATAGGAAACACCAGTTTAACTGTTTCCTTAACGTAATCCAAGCGCAATGATAATATATAATATTATATATTGCTCATATTACCTGGACATTAAGTCAGAACTATTAAAATGAACTAAAAAACCACTCAGACAAGTATTGGCAGACAAATATTATTGCGTACTGTATTGTTTATTTTCAGGGTAAACACATTTTTTGTCTTTACACGAACTTCCGGATTGGAGGTCCGTTAAACTGCACTTATTGTACAGTAGAAGTGATTTTCAAGCAGTAAAATTTACAGAATATCCTTATCTTGTTCACTTTTTCATTTGTTTCTTTCTTTCTTGTTTCTTTCTTTCTTTCTTTCTTTTGCTTGATACTGGATCTTTGTTTGAACAGCGTATGAAGCTGTGACTTGTTTTTCTTTTAGGGTAATGTTTATTAGGTTTTCAGATAAAGAAATTAGCTAAAGTCTTGAACGGTCAAAACAAGAGGTCATGCATATTGACTGATAATTAACTTCTGTTACAGTCGCTCTATTTTCTCATGACATCAAACATTGAACGAATTATCGAATTTAAGCAGATATCTCTGTAATCGTAACGGAAGCTAACTCACTACCGAGTTCTAGTTAAACTACAGTGTCTTCTATGTCAAACATCTTGTCTTACAAATAGATGACATCTGGATTAATTGTTTAAATATGATGTCCAAGCGTCCAGTGATCTGTCAGTTGAAATTTTAGACGAAGATTTAAACAGTGCATGGACGCTACATTCAATGCATATTCAAGAATCAAGTAAATATTTACCTTTAATTATGGCTATATGAAAAGATCATTAAAGATTGTTGATAAAATCTAGACTTTTTGATAACCTGACTGCTACGTGCGAGGTCTATTTAAAAAAAAAATTGCAGAAAATGAATAGATTGATATAACGATATTATTTTCATTTTGACAGGTCGGCTAATACGGCTATGTGTGCTCTCTATGAAAGTGAATATATTACTTAAAGCATCCTAACATATGAACACCGCGAAAATATGTTATACTACGTTACTGGATTATAAATAACAGCGTATACTATTTACACTTTCTCTTCTGTGAAAATAAAATGAACTGTTAAATATTTTGGGATTTTGGTATCAATTAAGCTATATATACACAAGATATACGCACGCGGGTAGGCGAGGGGAAAGAATTTTGAGAAGAACATATTGGATGGATTAAAACCCGGAAACCCCCGCTTTACAGGTTATTTTTAAAAAGAGGCGCAATGTTCAATTTTAAATTATATTTGATAAAAGTCTCGTAACCGACAAACCGTCTCTATGACAGCTGTGGTATATTTATTTAGATAATATTTTAAACAAAGAAGGACAAAGGATTGCAATATTAAACAGTATATGTGGACATATTATGCAAGGTAATATTTTATTCGTTTATGTGTATTTAAACATATACATATATTCACTGACATACATATTTCTGCTTGACATAATTGAAGGTTTTATCTACATATACATCTTGTGAGCAGTGTGAACAGTGTTCGACAATAAAGGCGGGACGATTAAACGTAATAATGTTAACAAGAGACGGAATTTAGTGAAAACATTCAAGTATCACCTTAAAACATGCTACAAGTATTACCTTAAAACATGCAGTTATCATTTGTTTACCGCCTTTTTCACAATGAAATAAAAAAAACTTTAAAAGTTAAGATAAATGAGTAGCACTTTTTCTATAGTGATTAAAGATCAATGATATTTTTTAAATTATTCTTTTGTAACCCATGTGTCGGCAGATGATGTATTAGGAAAACTCTGTATGGGATAAATCATTAAAGGACATTCATTTTTAGATAAAATCTACGAAATTAATTTAAACAAATTTGTTTTAGCTCGATTATGAAACATATTCTTGCAAGTTGTATTAATCATATATGACGAATCATGGCGTGACCCGAGTAGGGCTCGAACCTATGATCCCTAGGTAATATATGAAGACATAAAACACCGATATGCTGTCAGACTGTCTGACTTTTCCGAATTTATATAATGTATGATTTTCATTTCTAACATTTTTCCTATGTCTATCTGTCATTAATGTAAAATACTAGTGCACCAAAACCTGGACAATATTTATAGTATGTCATAGTTTGTCTCTACTTTAACCACTGGTCAGTTAACCTCCTTTAGTACAATGTTTGGACTTATACTGATCCCGCGATAAGGTCCGCACTCATACTTTACATTCAAATTATATCTGTAATTTCTATTTTATTTGTTTAAAGACTTTTTACTTACATTGGGTTCTTTAATTCATATTAACAACACAGGTTGAAATTGGATAGGTTTAATTCGAATAACAATACGTTTTTTAAGTTAAGTGTTTTGATTAGTTACAATACATAATACATATCTATTGTAAAACAGCGTAATTGTATAACAATATTTGACCATCGTTTTCACCTTTTAATGTAAGGACAAACAAAACATAGTGTATTGAAAACCATTAACTTATGACCATGTTTTATCGACAAATTATCAACAATTTATCGTAACAAATTCACCGTTTTTTGCCTCGGGTACATGCTTCAACAAATGAAGTAATTTTGTATCATACGTTGACAATCTATCCAAGTTAAACAATATTTCTTTGTTGATTACATTTCTGTAGTTGACTAACTGTATTGTTTTTTATAAAGACTATTGTCCTTTGATAAAGGAAATTAGATAGTGTAACACATGTTTTAATTTCATTCTGTACATGTGACTTCGTGGAAGAAAGGTGATTTTTAATTGCTTTTTTACGTCTATAAGAAATTATTTATTTTGTATAATTTTCAAAGTAATGGTATTTTAACTTACAAGTAAAAGATTTTTAAAAACAGTAGTGACTAAAGAATCTGGCAAGGCAAGGAAAAGTATTTATGTTTTAATTGATCAAATTTAATTTAAAGTTTTTCTTCTTCTTTTTTATGTTGTTGTTGTTGTTGTTGTTTTATTTTTAAAAGGCCGCACACATTGATTATAAAGGAACAAAAGAATAACTGCATTGATTTGTACAGCGTTTTATCGGAAACACGTTCGTAGAGCACAAAGAAACAAAGAAAAATGAACATGTTACTAACCGGAATAAGTGATTAACGGGAAATAATTTTGAAAAAATGAGCAGAGATATAGCGGATAAATTAATATTTGCATAATAAAACCTGTTGACAATCACTTGAATACAGGAAATGGTGTACATATCGGAACTGATAACGCCAATCGTCGGGCGGAAACAACGAGTTTTTCAAATAAGTGGCGGTTATTACTATATTATGTTCCCAATTTGTTCATTAGGATAAATGCTTTAAATAATGTCGTGAAACATGTATGTTAAACACATGCTTAGGGTGTTCTTACATTGCAGCTGCTACTTTCCAGCTATATACGTGTATGATTATTACACGTGAGTTACATGTACTTAATATATCATCATACGCTTTTCAAGAAATAAACCTATTTGAAAGTTACATTTTCTTCTTCAGATAAAAAATGTCGACGGAGTGTCTTCAGCCGTACAGCAGTCTAAATTCAACATGCATCGGTAACTCTGCAGGCCGCGTTGATTGGAATGCACGTGCAACTTGTGGAAATACCGAGACTCTTGCAACAGCACCATCATTCAACCTTTGTAATTCAGATGTGATCTGTGGTAATAGCTGCCTCTCTCCAGTGTGTATGAATAATCCTGGGTACCCTTGCAATATTCCGGAAGACGTTAGACACTGTATTGCAGCGTTCTTAAGCAGCGGGGACGCCGGCACGTTGTGCATTACACATGATAACATTAACCATTACAAACACGTCGCGCACGACTTACATCACGTGCAACTTGAGAAAATTTGCAAACAATTTATAAATGAAGTTGACAAAAACGGAAATATGAATGACAATATTTTATCAAATAAGGAATGTTTGAATCAAAACAGAAATTCAAATGTGCCTATTTTTGAAATAATGTTCTTGCGACCTGAGGACATTAATCAGCCAAACCAGGTCCTTGTCATAGATTTAAGAAAAAATGAGATTCACAAACTTGATGTTAAGAAAATCACAAGGTTCGGAGAAGGTTTTGCTTCGTGCACAGTTTACAAGAAGGAGTGCCCGTATGTAATCGTTTCCGGCGGATGTGGAAAAACTTCAAACTCGTTGCATAAATATGATGTTGTTGAAAACAAATGGATGATCTGTGACAACATGAAAAATCCGCGGTCTAAACATTGCATGGCATTTTTGGACGGTCACGTGTTCATCATTGGTGGAAAGGGTTGTTCGTCTGTAGAAAAATATAGCATTGAAAGTAACTTTTGTAACGAGGTTACCAAACTTCCGGTTTGTGTTCACTCGTCGGCCGTGGCTGTTTACAAGCATAATATCTACATATTTGGAGGAAAGACTCGGAAAGGAAATGTTCGATGTGTTCAGTGCCTCGATACAAGGACAAATAAAATGTCACGTCTCGATGATCTACCATTAGAATGTTCTGGTGGGCAAGCAATAGTCGTCCGAAATACCATATACTTCGCTACAAACCAAGGTCACATGATCAAATTCCATCCAGATTCCGGCCAATCAGAACTATGTTCTCATCAACCGTATATAAGAAAGCACTTTTCTATGTTTATAAGAAACAATAAGCTAACTGTCTTCGGAGGTATCAAAACTGAAGGACCTATGACAGAAAACGAGCTAACGGACAAAGAGAACACAATGTACAGTTATTGTCCAGATTCTGACAGATGGACACTAGTCAATTCATACAGTGAATGTGTACCTGTATATACAAGCTGTACTGTGCAATATCCGAAAGAATGTCCAGTAAAACCTTTCATGAAATTATTTGGCTATTGCTAGCAAGCGAATAAACAAATAACAGGCAAATAGCTTTTTCAATTCAAACATGCTAAAAGACATCAGTGCTATGTACAAAGTGCGGTAGAACTATCATTTATTGTATAGTGGGTACCTGCAGTCTGATCTATTAAGTTATCCTTTGCACATGAATTATTTTAAAATCCATTTTTTACTTTATATTGTGCAAAACAAATCATTTTTGCGAAAGTGTTACAAATTACTAAACGATCAGAAAAAATCTATACCTTTGGTTATGATCGAATGAACATATAGCTTTTGATATTTCAAGAGATGTAGATCCATCCTAGTGTCAATTAATAGTAAATTTATTGCAATGCAATGCAAATTTTATGGCAAGACAGGGTATACATAGTGTCCTATTGTAAGAAATATTTGAATGATGTTAGTGATCGACCTTTATGTTGTTCAGCTTACGATGCAATAATCATTCCTTGCTTTTTTCAAGTTGTAACCATAGAAAAAGGCCTACATTTTAAATGTATATTTGTACTATTTTTATCTTCTTAATGGTATTGCTATCTGTTTATTTTTAATATTTGTGTGGTCATAAAATAATGTCATGTCTTTGCTTGGAACTTTTGTAAGAATAAAAAATAAAAAAATAAAATAAAAAGAAATAAATAAAAAGAAATGTGGAAACAGTTGTTTTGTTAATATTTTATTGTTTTATGGAACATATGAATTCTAAATTGACTAAAGTGTGAAGCGAACCATCCCATCTGATTATGTTTTCTTTCTATGTTTGTTAATTCAGCCAAAGTTATTGAAGGTTGTCAATGAAAAACAAATTTCAAAATCAAATGTCTTAAAATGAAGTTAAGTTTTTTTACTGAGGCAATGGTAACATTTGTTTTGTTTTTATGCCCACATACAATAGGGGAGGGGGAATAAAGTGTTACTTTAGCGTGTTTTGGGAAAAGGTAGATACGTCATTTCCGGTCCAAACCTAGTGCATGCATGATGGGATTTCAAATTAAAGTGGTGCATTTTGGCCATCATATGTAGAGGATGTGTCGCGTGCAAGACCCAGATCTCCAGCCAAGAGACCAAAGTCATATCATGGTATTCGTATAGCCCTGAGTGTATTTGGCCATAACTTCTGCATGCGTCAAGGGATTTCAAAATAAAATGACACATATGACCACCATCAGTTGACGACGTTTCAGGCGCAAGGTTCAAAAGTCAAAACAAGGGATTGAACATTTTGTTATAGAGTCTGGAGTGCTAGGTTTGTGTCGTCCGGGCAATAACTTCTGCTTGCATGATAAGATTTTAAAATAAGCAGTACACTTGACCATCAGATGAAAATATATGACGCATGAAAGCCTCTCTTAGTTCAAAGGTCGTTATGTTGGGATTAACGGACAATGGTACATATGATCAGCATAATTTAAAAGACAGTGTGTTATGTGCATAAACATGTCTGCATCTTTAAGGTCAAGGCTGTACATGGAAGTCAAAGGTCAAATCCTGTCCGGATAATAATTTTAGCATTACTTGATGTATTGTCTAAATATATGGCGTCATTACTGTCAATGCCATTTTGGGGGGTCAAAGGTCAAATTATGTTTGTCATTACTTGATGGATTGTCAATTTATTTGACATATGCCTTCATACCAGTCTGACGGAGTGCCATGTGCAAGATCCATGTCCCAAGGCTGCACTTGAAGGTCAAAGGTCTAATCTTCATTGTCCACGAACCTCTTTGGTTTATTGCTTTCCTATACCTTGATGTATTGTCAAAACACTTAACAGGTATTTCTCAGAGGTAGTGTCACATGAAGGTTGTCCGTAGAGATAGAAGTGTCATATGAGATGATATGACACGGGCACCCCTGCCTTTTTTTATTTTTTGATGTTTTTTATTTATTTATTTTTGTTTGGGCGGTCTCTCCTTTTTCTTGTGATTTTTAATTGTATGTAAAGTAATTGCGTCTTAAGTTGAAACTTTTCCACTTTGTTATCGGAATAACTATGCAATAACTTTTCATTTTGTTGGTTTTCTATAAAATGTATCATTTGTCATGGAAAATACGGCAAACAACTTCCTTTCCGTTTTTCTGACGTGTTTACAAATTTTCAAAAAAAAAATAATCCCCATTAAAAACAGGTCATGAATATTTATTGACAACATTTATCATCTATTTATATTTTCATTTCATTCAGATTAAAATGATATCATCACTATTTAAAATAGTGATAATCATTTGAATAATCTAAATTACTACCAATATCATAGTATCATATCAGTTACTAATGTACCCGAATTGTTACCAGATGAAAATATGACAAAGATTCTGGGTTACCAAAAGCCGATATATTAAGTAAGGTAAAAAAATGTAATGTTTCGAGTCTGTTTCCTTTTAGACGTTAAGTTTACTTTTACGTTATTTCGATTACTTTTCTTTACATCTTAACAATAAAGATGAAGTATAACGTCCCTGAGGAAGTTCGAAAGCTACGGTGAATTTAAATTAGCATATTCATCAATAAAAGAATATTTAAAATATAGGAATATAAGAAAAATTCCCTGGCTTCCTGCCATCTTTTCTAGCGGGGCAGGGGATGGGGGTTTCCAGAAAGAAAAATGCTTTTTGTTTGGCCATTAAAGCGAGGAAATTCTGCGATACAATAAGTAATTACAATGTATGTAGTATTGTTGTATCATACATGCAACAACCCACGAAGAATATTATATGGGTGTAAGATACATGATCCGATTATTTCATATCTTTATAAAGCAGATTCTAAATTGTTCTAGTACAAAATATTATTTTTGCTCATCAAAGATCACTTAAACCTCTATAAACATTTTGTTTCAAGCAATATTTTTAAGAAGATATATACATATCTATTGTTTTTATCAATATTTGAAATATTTATGGAAAATGTGCCTATTGTCGACAAATCCACTTTAACTGAAATTAATAATGTTTGCTGATATGTTTATCGGGTATTTTTGGTGATGAAATACGTCGCAATTTATAATCAGACCTTGACATATATATAATTATGTTCTATTTATATATTTAACCGTAAACATCTGATACACGGTAACTCGATTTTTTAAACTAAATTATAGGGGTTTTTGTGGGACAGAAGTAGTTAGTCAATCCTGGCCTCCCAGTCTTCAAACATTAATCAGTTATTTTCATTAAAGCTGCATACCTCCAGAAAAGTAAAAATATTTCAAGAAAATCAAACTTGAGAAAACTGTTCTAAGATTTTAAGAAAAGCAACGAGACTTAAGCTTCAAGTAATAATTTGCATGTTATGTGCAATCATTGACCGATCTTGCGGTATTTATCAGATATTTCTGCTGCTAGTAACTAACGCAGTAAGGACTATTTTTGCATATTTTGATCTCTTTTTGGTAATTTAAGTGGATTGTAAGCGCTGCTTGCAATGTGTAAATTAATATGTTCAGTTCATAATATTTTACTTTTAAATACATTTACAAAATATTCATGAAAATTAGCATGAATCTGGAGGCATGTTACTTTAAACTGAAAAATAAGTATTGTAATACATGATGTTGCTGCATGTACCCAGCAGGGTCTATTTATAAAAACAGCATCATATCCGAGGTGGGCTGAAAGGAAAATGAGAACCCTTCAAGCTAAACGTTCGATTAAATTGTTTAATACCTCCTGAACATACTCGTATAATTAACTGACTGGACGTTCTATATCACTGTGGTCCGCTGTTACAATCATCAATCATGAAAAAAAGAGTATAAATAATGTAAATAAATATCAATTTAATATTGAGACATTGTCATGTTTGTGCTCGTTTTTTTCTTTTGAATTCTATAAGAAAAACAATAATACAGCATTTTATTATGCGAGTGAATAAAGAAAGGTCAGTGTGGGGCCATTTAGAGGAGGTTAAAAAGATTCCGGATGCTTTTCACGCTACAAAATATTTAACCGGGGTGTTATACCGCAAAATGTCAAATAAGGGTCTACTGACCACACTCGCCATAGAATACAACCACAAAAATGTATCTTTATTGTACACTGGATGGTAAAGGTCATTCTCAGTTTCCATCTTCACATTCAACACTTTGTTTATTCTTTTATACAGGCAATTATTTTTGTAAATTAACTAATACTTCAGGGATCGTTTGGGTAATTGAACATTCTCTTTTTTTATACAAAGGTCAAGATGATATGTTTTCTAAAACGTCCCTTTCTTCGTCGGTGATATAATCTTTGAGATATTCCATCGTCTGCTTCCACAGCGCTTCCTGTTTATTCACATCTCTGAAAAAAAATACAGAAATGTTTCTCGCATAACCACGTTAATTCCTGTCACTTTCAAGAATAAAACATATTCACTTAGCAACGTGTTAAAGGACCTGAAAACAGATAATCTCTTAGTCCTTAAGATGCTGAGTTTTTTCTTATGGATTTGTCTTGCTTGGAATCGGGAATAGATAAGTTAGAAACTAAGAGATTTCAATATAAAATAAATAAATTGAACTAGCTGAAGTGTAGAAGCCTAAGCAAACTGAAAAATCCTGTTTTATACTGGTAGGAAATGTTAATATCTTTCTGTTAAATCACCTAAAATGTTCAAATAACTGGAGTAGTTTTCTGTATCGGCCTACATAATGTGTTTAAATTTCTCGAAGATGTTCTCCAGCGGCCATGGATAAAATACTATTTACAAAGAGAAGAAGAACACTCTGATTTATGTTCTGTTCGCCTGTTTCTCTCTTCTCTTCTGTTCTTTTTTTTTTCTGTCTCTGTTCTGTACATTACAACAAACAGATACAGTTCTCAGAAGAATCATGTACAAATACAGATAGATGAAGACAATATACGCTATAGACAGTACAACACTTTCAAGTATCTTAAAAAAATTAAAATGAGTAAATAAAATAAAATACGAAGAAAGGCAGTAAGAAATTTTACATTTCTTTACATCTATAATTTAATAATAAATTGTAACAAAATATGAGATTCAAAATATCAGAAATCCCTGTTCTATTAAGTATTTCTTACCAAATTATTCGAAATAATGTTGTTAGTGCAAAAGAAAGGGACATAACTAGACATGGTTAATATGACCAAGGTCATGAGTACATTCCCTTGATCCTTGCAATTTATAATTGTGCTGCACAACACCTTGCATTTTTGTGCTGAAAAATATTATCTTTTACATAGATAGCAGCGTTAAACTATGAAGCAGTCGATAAGAGCTGCCCTAAACTCTACCACTTATAAAATACGTCGTACAACATGTACAATGTTCTCAATGTTACTTTATTTATTTATTTTTTTGATCATTCGGAATACATAGTTTGGTAAGACCAGTAAGAAAAATTTTCCAATATTTTGCAATCTTTTTTTAAGGCGCATTAAGCCTCAGAAATAATTATTTAGTCATTCTGTAGAAACAATGTTGTGTATATAGTATGCGTTTAATAATGTTCTAATAATGGATTAAGAACAATTGAGACGATTATCGACAGAAGCTAACAGAGCTGCCTGTGAGATGATTTGTCATAAAGGTAGCAAAATGTAAACAAATCCATACAAAATAATAAATCACTATATCTATACTAAATGCCAAAATGAAAAAAAATGATGTCAGAGCTATATAACCAATGCATAACTATTGGAAATTGTATCAGGACACCAGAAATGTTTAGCTTTTCGAGAAATAAAAAAAATCTACTTTTTAAGGCTTAGTGGGCTTTAAAACATTCAATAAAATTATGATCTACCGATTTTAATACAGTGTAATGTTAAGAGGTACAAGTATACTCACCTTGATGTAGATGTATGGTTACCATCTGTACAATTATAATAGTATCTACCACTGACACCAGCAAGTTCAGGGTTCACGGCAGCGTTTATAATGCTAGATGCTCCATCTATAGGTGACTTTAATTTACCTGTAAAATATGAATTTAGTGATAATTATTTAAATAGCTTGTTATATTGAAGTTAATGAAGTTGATATATTAGATTTTGGCAACGTTAACTGTTAAAAAAATTTATAAATGATTCAAACATAGGATTATTAAGCATCATGTAATGTATAATTTCATGTGACCTAATGATATATATTCATAAATTGTTTACGTTACATACACCATATATATATATATATATAATATACATGTATTTTATGCTTCCGTTTATATTTCGTAGGCATTTCATGTCCGACACTGTTTTGATATGTTTTCCTTTTTATAGGAACATCTCATGTGATATTATGTATCAAAATTTCTATAAATCTGTTGCATGTATTGTTGTTATATGATGGATAGTAACACATTTTTAGACAAAAAATATGTTATCGACTTTCACATACAGACAAACCTGTAGTAAAGGCAGCCTCCAAATAAAGTTCACCCTATGAATAAAGACCACTCTTCAAAACACCTTCATTGATTGAATAGAACAAAGTTACCTTACAATTAAGATCACTTTAGTTATAATAACATTTTTTATTCTAACCGAGCAGTTTTGATCCTTTGAAAAATATCACACTCCAGAAAAAGGAGTCTTGAAAGTTCCTGTTGATCTCTGTGTCGACAATACCCGGATGTGAGCTATTTATGGAAACATTTGTATCTTTAAACCGCCTTGCCAAGCTGTACATTTGCATTATCTGTAGGATAGAGAGTATCAATTAATACGAAATAACTAATTACAGTAATTGGCATTTTAAAATACTCGTTTAATTATAGATAGTACAAGACCCTTGAATTATAATTATAAATCAATGGGCTCAAAGTCACCCAAAGAGACGGATAATCAGACAGACAGGTCAAAACAATATGCTCTCTAATATTAATCTATACATGGACATTATAATGAATGAAAGAAACGCCGTTCTTGGGAGCGATATGCTAGACAAGTACCTTTGACATTCAATATGATGCTTTAAAGTACGTCGATTTTCAATGCCAATGCAACACTTTGTGTTCACCCTCACACCAAAAAGTTATTTCACTTCTTACTTTGCTGTTGCTGTTGTGTATTGCTCTTTGTTTAAGTTTTTTTTTAATGTTTACACTTACTCTTTTATTATATGAAAACTCAGTTTCACAGATTATTTTGAATCTGTATTATAATTCTCTGTTACAATGAAGTCTCATTTATGAAAATAATGCAGTGTATACTGTGATGACATATTATTAACCTGGTACAATTTTGAACGGCCATAGTAGTCTAGTCTTCCAAATTTAGAAGCATTGCCTTCATAATTCATTGTCTCAACGTCAAAACTGCACGCTCTGTGAGCATCACTTGACATAAACAATATACGACAATCGGGACCAGACTTGCGCATGACCGGAAGTAGTTTAGCAACCATAAGAAAATGACTGAGATAGTTTACTTGTAGCATCTTTTCAAATCCGTCAATTGTTTTCTCTGAAAAAAAATATATTAATGATAACTCCAAATCAGAAACAAACATAATTTAAGCATTTTTTTTTTATTTTCATTTTAAGTCAAGTTTTGAATAGCACTGATTTTATGTGTCATTGTTCTATGTACGACAAGAATGCTTAATATTTAACAAGAGCGATCAGTGATCACATGTGTCGTCTCATGATGGCCAATTTCATGTTGGGACAAGTTTTGTGACAGACGGACAGACAAACGGATAGTCCACAACTAGACTTGGTACTGATCATTCCTGTAAAGTTTGGTTAAAATTGCACCAGTAATTTATGAGGAGTAGTCCGGACAAGCTTTTGTGTATCTGGCAACACACAGAAAAAACACCTTTTTATCAAAGGGCCATAACTCGGCCAAAAGTCAATCAACCGAAAAACCCGTGCAATATGCGCAAGGACTTGAGCTACAGATCAATCCTGTAAGTTTCAATGAAATTGCAATAGTGGTATAAGAGAAGTAGTCCGGACAAACTTTAAAAATAAAAATTATTAAAGGGCCATAACTCTGAAAAAAATCATTGAACCGGAAAATGCTGACAATATGCACAACTAGACTTGGTACTGATCATTCCTGTAAAGTTTGGATGAAATTGCACCAGTAGTTTATGAGGAGTAGTCCGGACAAGCTTGTGTGTATCTGGCAACACACAGAAAAAAACACCTTTTTATCAAAGGGCCACAACTCGGCCAAAAATCATTCAACCGGAAAACCCGTGCAATATGCGCAAGGATCAATCCTGTAAAGTTTAATTGAAATTGCATTAGTTGTATAAGAGAAGTAGTCCGGACAAACTTTAAAAATAAAAATTATTAAAGGGCCATAACTCTGACAAAAATCATTGAACCGGAAAATGCTGACAATATGCACAACTAGACTTGGTACTGATCATTCCTGTAAAGTTTGGATGAAATTGCACCAGTAGTTTATGAGGAGTAGTCCGGACAAGCTTGTGTGCATCTGGCAACACACAGAAAAAAACCCACCTTTTTATCAAAGGGCCACAACTCGGCCAAAAATCATTCAACCGGAAAACCCGTGCAATATGCGCAAGGACTTCAGCTACAGATCAATCCTGTAAAGTTTCATTGAAAATGCATTAGTGGTATAAGAGAAGTAGTCCGGATAAAAATTATTAAAGGGCCATAACTCTGACAAAAATCATTGAACCAAAAAATGCTGACAATATGCACAACTAGACTTGGTACTGATCATTCCTGTAAAGTTTGGATGAAATTGTACCAGTAGTTTATGAGGAGTAGTCCGGACAAGCTTTTGTGTATCTGGCAACACACAAAAAACACCTTTTTATCAAAGGGTCATAACTCGGCCAAAAACCATTCAACCGGAAAACCCGTGCAATATGCGCAAGGACTTGAGCTACAAATCAATCCTGTAAAGTTTCATTGAAATTGCATAAGTTGTATAAGAGATGTAGTCCGGACAAATTTTAAAAATAAAAATTATTAAAGGGCCATAACTCTGACAAAAATCATTGAACCGAAAAATGCTGACAATATGCACAACTAGACTTGGTACTGATCATTCCTGTAAAAATTGGATGAAATTGCACCAGTAGTTTATGAGGAGTAGTCCGGACAATTTTTGTGACGGACGGACAGACAGACGACGGAGAAGAGATCCCTATAATTTTATTATGTCGCCACTACTACGTAGAGGCGACACAAAAATAACAGTTTCTTTCCTGTTTACATGAGTAAATGTTATGTTACATGGAGGTCATAAGTGATTCTCCTTTGTTCAAGTTGTATTATATTATATTTTATATGTAACAAATGTTAACAAATTAATTCCATATAGCTCATAAATTAACTATATTATGTTACTGTTTTATATTTTAAAATGCACTTCTAGGTCGGTTCTGCCATCTTCTTTCTGCTTCAGGGGGGACGTAAAACATTATTTTGACTAATTAAGAAAAGTTGATTTTAAATTTTAAAGCACGGTTGCTCGTGCGTAATCAATCTAACTGCACTTACCATACGGTGCCATACCAATGCCGGCATTACAAACCAGTATGTGTAAATTCCTGCCTGACTTCTTAAACTCATCAACAAATTGTAAGGTGGACTTAAAAGATCCCAGATCTAGTGGCATGAAGCTTACAGCCAGGCTGTCATACGTCTGTAGTTGATGTTTATCACCGAATTCTTCCTTCATCTGCTGGTATTCTTTATTCATCCGTTCTATAGCCTATCAAATGATAATAATGCATGTACATGTATATCCATCACCGGACTATTTGAAAAGATACAGCGACAGTACGCTGCCAAGAATATTTACGCCTGATTATAATTATAATGTGTAAGAAAAATGGTTTATTTCAGTACAAAACACATTATCTCGTTATTTATAATCTTATATAATACCGTCATGGTCACAATCACGTGATAAAAAATAGAAAAAAAAACACTAATGGAAATAATCATTTGAAGAAGTCATTTAAATCATAGAAGCCGTTTGTATAAGATAATATTTCGGAGTCATATTTTTTATTATATTA
Organism: Ruditapes philippinarum; assembly: GCF_026571515.1. Lineage (NCBI taxonomy): Eukaryota > Metazoa > Mollusca > Bivalvia > Venerida > Veneridae > Ruditapes > Ruditapes philippinarum. The sequence continues at coordinate 60,285 of NW_026857915.1, read as the reverse complement.
TAATATAATTATTTTTCAGTGAAATGTTGTAGGAGGAAAAACAACTTTCCTAAAAGGTATAACAAACATTTTTAAAGTCTATACTACTAAATACGATATGCCGGCCCTTTTTAAGGTCTTTAAAACATCAATTTAAAGGCGAGTCTCGTTATTTACTAATATTTATTGATAATAATGTTTAAACAAACTTCAACTGCTCTCTGTTCCGATCTGCATCCAATGATGACCGTGGCCCCCATCATCGCCAACCATTTTGCTATCTCGTACCCTAAACCTAGAGATCAAATATACAATAACATATAAACCTAGTGATCAAATACACAATAAAATCTAAACATAGAGATCAAATATACAATAACATCTAAACCTAGTGATCAAATATACAATAACATCTAAACCTAGTGATCAAATATACAATAACATATAAACCTAGTGATCAAATATACAATAACATCTAAACCTAGTGATCAAATATACAATAACATCTAAACCTAGTGATCAAATATACAATAACATCTAAACCTAGTGATCAAATATACAATAACGATCAAATATACAATAACATCTAAACCTAGTGATCAAATATACAATTAAATAACATCTTTATTTTAGTCGGTTACATGTAAAAGATGGACACGTTTATGCATGAAGTAATACCAAAACTTATCATTACTGCTCTAGCTGGCAATACAGTAATATTCGATAACACAAAATTTTTACTTGTATATATGCGCTATGTATATCATCTTATTATGCATATGTGTATTTAAATGTTTATATAGTCTGAATTTATTGACCTGTCAATTATGAATACATTATAGCACTCATTTACATATTCGATCCCACTTCGGTTTTTTCCGTTTATTTTACGAGAATTAATATGGAGTGTATCACTTACGTTTGGAAAAGTCTCACTAGATTAATGTAGGTCCTTGTAACATCCGCAATAGCACAGTCGGTTAAGTGATTACCTAATGCATGAGGGGTCCGAGGTTCGATCCCCTTTTTGACATTCTTTTTAGACTTATTCTTTCTTTATTTTTAAGTATATTTTAATGAAAATGGTCAAGCGCTTGCAATTTGTCTACACGGATATGAACCAACTAAGAAACACCGAATTGTCACATTTTATATTGTATAATTACATATATTGATTTTAATCGGAATGAATTTTCAGTATTAATTCTTAAACATTGTTATATACAAATGTATAGCATTTACAAAAAGGTGCAAAACATATTAAAAACGGAACAACCATAACTTAAAAAACATGTTGAAAACAGTTATGAATAAAAAAAATACTGGACATACTCTGTCTCGATCCTACTACACGTTGAACATTCCGATAAAATATACCAGTGGTTTACCCTATTGCACTATAACGGTCAGTGTAACTAATTCAAAATAACAAGATGAATTTAATCACATCTTACTGCGCACATCTCACGGAATTTACCGAACATTTATCGAATATTAATATATTCTGTGCATTGACCGTATAATCAGTATGGAATTGACAGGTTAATAAAATCAAACAATAATATGCATATTTTTTTTCAGTCGTTTGTTTATGTAAAACGTGTAGTAGACAACAAGTTTACTGTCAGGGAATGTAACTGAAATACATTTTACAAATTTTGTTTTATCAAACAATAAGTACTTAAGATGGTAATCCATTTATAGTGTTTTTGTTTCCTAAAAACAATAATTTTAAATGGAATTCTAGATTATATAAAAAAAAATCTCACAGCATTTTTGTTACGAAATAGGCACAGGTGCGTATTTTTGTATTTATTAATGTTTTTTATGTAATTTGTAACCAACTTTATAAAAAAAAAATACTTGACTTGAAAAGCAGGAAGTCCAAACTCTAATGGCATTATTATGAATGAGTTTTATACTACCTGTATTTCCGCCAGTAACGACTGCAATCCGGTCCCGCGGGATCTGCACGATTGGGAATGATGGTCGAGCACCCATGTCTTATTTAATGAGTTTAGAAGTAAGAGTTGCTTCCCGTATTTGTAACACTATCGATGCACTTGAATTGGTAAGTATGTCAATAACCATCCTATAATTGGTAAACAAACTATAAATATTGAAACAGTCAGACGTTCAGTGGATAGTAGTACATTTAATAGTAATGAGATTAAAACTAGTAAGTAATTTTTACTCTTTTCCATCGAATACAAAATAAATGCAGTTCAACAATAAATATGTAAGAAATTTAAACTCAAGGTGCAATATTAAGAACGTTCCTCATGTGATGTTTCATGTTTTATTTAGGAAAATAAACACTGATAAATTACTTACTGATCTTTAAAACAGTACCGTTAAATTCAATGATCTAAACGAATAATCCGTGCATATATTTGGATAGATCATGGAAATATTGAACACACCTACCCAGTGTTTACATACCTTCGTTTATACCCGTTTATATAGAACACGGAAATGACATCGGATAGTAACGCTTTAATATGTTAACGTTAAAAATGCTGTACACATTTTCTGAGTGCTTAAAGTCACCCGTCAATTGTTCTTAATGGATATGTACAACCTCTTTAGAGGGGCCATCTGTGGAGCAACAACCTCTATACAACAACAACAGTATGTGCCATTTCTTCTCAAAGGTTGTTCATCGTCACCTTAGTATATTATTAGGTTAAGTCCAGGAGTTAGGCCGCTATTCCATTTATACGTGATCAGTGGTCCGCGTCAGTGATCCGTGTCCGGGCATGTCCGTGGGTATTATTCCATAGGTACGTTATTTTCTATATACTTTTAATTGAAGTATAGCGAACAGAGGATAATTATTTGTAGAATATGATATAATTTCATTCTAATACCAAAAACAGTTGTAACATCAAAGAATTAGGTAACATCATTGAATATCAGTTAGGTTTTCAAATAACATCTCTTTAGCAAACCGATGACCAGATGTTGTTTTTTTTAAATCTGTCATTGCTGCATCATAAACTTATACGTTCTCCTACACTATTTTGGTGACTTCTTTAGTATTTTCTTTCGAAATCGATAAAGTATTTAATTTCGTTCGAGGCATTTTGTAGGGATGAGACATGTCAGTGACTGTCCGCGTCCGTACAAAATCGCTCAGCCTGCGAAACGTCGCGGATGCCGTCGCGGAAGCGGATGGTAAACGGACAAAAGGAATAGATTCAACGTATTCTTTGATTAGCGAATCGGTAACGGATGCGGATGACGGACGCGGACCACTGATCACGTATAAATGGAATAGCGGCCTTAACCAGTTGTTGCACTAAGGTGACGATATGTAAATCACGTTTTAACTACTTGATTCGATTTCAAGGTTGGCACTTTAGTTTATTTTTCTTTTTAGTTCAGGATATAAATTAAAGCTATGGTCAAAAATTTGATCAATTAGGATATAAGGTAGTTGAAAGTTTTGATATTCTATTCTTAAAATATGGCTGAGTTATTTAAAAAGTTAAAGAAAGAGCATCAAAACACGAGGCCATCTGATTTGTACAGGGAGGCGTATCCTCCGAATATTAATCAGATGACGGACCCTCTGAGTATGAAATAGATTGCCGAGCCTCCGAGTGTAAAACAGATTGCCAAGCCTCCGAGTGTAAAACAGATTGCAGAGCCTCCGAGTGTAAAACAGATTGCCGAGCCTCCGGATATATAAATCAGATGGGGGACCCTCCGAGTATAAAACAGATTGCCGAGCCTCCGAGTATAAAACAGATTGCTGCTTAGCCTCTGAATATAAAACAGATTGCCGATCCTCCGAATATAAATCAGATGGCGGACTCTCCGAGTATAAAACAGATTGCCGAGCCCCCGAGTATAAAACAGATTGCCGAGCCTCCGAATATAAATCAGATTGCCGAAACTCCGAGTATAAAAAGATTGCCGAGCCTCCGAATATAAATCAGATGGGGGACCCTCCGAGTATAAAACAGATTACCGAGCCTCCGAGTATTAAACAGATTACCGAGCCTCTGAATATAAAACAGATTGCCGACCCTCCGAATATAAATCAGATTGCCGACCCTCCGAGTATAAAACAGATTGCCGAGCCTCTGAATATAAATCAGATGGCCGAGCCTCCGAGTATAAATAAAAAAAACGAGTGTTTTGGTGATTTTTACTTCTGTGTCATAGTCACAATTAAGTAAAACACATGAAACCATAGCATCTGAATATTAATCCCTTTCATGTCGTCACAATAAGTTAACACCCTCCCCCACCCACAACACCCCCCCCCCCGCCGAAAAAAACGATCAACAAAAAACAACAAGAATACAAGCCAATCTATAAGCATGCCGACAGAAAGTGCGGGTAACTAATATGGGTGTACGATTAATAGCTGACACAACTGAAAAGTCTCCAAACTATGATACAATGTACGTTTAATATTAATTAATAAAAATAAAAGTCATTATTATCAAATGTATATTAATACATTTTCGGTACAAGAAAAATAAATCCAGATGTAACGCAATTTCCTAGATATGTAAACTAATATATTTATAATTCAATTTGTGCATTTTTTAATAAAGATCAAAATCACATTTAAATTAACGATGGCACGTAACGTGCACGTGTTCAATGTGATACAAACGTGAAAAACTAACTTGAGTTATCGAGAAAGACACTAATAAATGCATTTAACATGAAGCATATTTTGAAACTACCTGTATAACTCAACTGTTTTTACAACCATTAAAATTCAGTTATTAAATTGGGGTAGTTTGTTTAAATATTCAAGCATAAACTCAGATATACTTGTATTTGCCGAAAGGATCGTTATGCATGCAAATGATATATGTGCCGCTATGATAATGTGAGAGTGACGATGCAATTTTTGTGTACACAAAAGTTTACAATCTTTGTCTGAATAGGTAAAACAGGGTATTTAGAAGTGAATATGATTCAAAATCAGAAATAGAATTTGAAAAGTCTCGATGGCAAAGTTGGTTAAGTCACTAGGATGCCATACAAATTAAATTGTATCATGAGTTCGAGCCACACAAGTTGTCAAACCTTTTTTTCCTTTTTCTTTCCCTATTTTTATTTTTACATGAGATGCAAATTAATTGGAATATAAAGGCAGTTTTGTTATAATTTCGAATAATTTATATATACCGGAAATAATAATTTTTATTCTGTGTAGTGTGTAATATATATTAGTAGTACTTTTGCAGTGCATAAGTTTTTCGTGCCAACTTAACTATAGTTGAAACAATTTATGTACATGTATGCATTCCGTATCAGGTTGCACCAACTTGCTAGATATAGCAACATTTAAAAACAAAAGTGAAATGAGAAGTTAATAGAAAAAACACAGCGCTAATAATCTTTACAAGAAAAAAAGAAAATCTTAATCGGTTGATAATTATACAAAAAATTTGGGACCGAACCTGGCTGTCTTGCATTGATATGTAACTAAAAAATTACCACACAACTTTACCTACTGCGTTACGCCGCCAGTTGGTATTTTAATGTATATGGCAAGCCTGCTTGACTTAAGATATTAAACACAATCTGTTTTACACCGTTAAAGTGGACTTGACCACCGCGTCACTAAATAATTATCCGAAACGCACAGTATCAACGATATGCCAAAATGCTTGAAATTATTTTCAATATCTAATGTAATACTGTAAATGTACTATTTCATGAACTTCGCCAGTTTATATAGGTAAGTATCCCAGCCATATTCAAGTTCGTTATCGCCAGTTATAATTTTATAATTCAAAGCACGAGCTACACGTCCACGGTGTATAATATATACATGATAAACGGAGAAAACTGGCGAAGATCCTGTAAATATAATTATTTGATTTGGAGACAATGCTGTGCCTATATGGATATTTTATCACAAATTAACGTTTGCGCTTTAAGTCATTTGTGACCAAAAACCGGTATTTATAAAACTTAAGTAGAAACTTTTAAGGTCCATTATGCCCCAGATCTAAATGATATTATTTTTATCTCTCAAAAGCTGTTTTTTTTTTGGTATCTTTTTACAGTTTCAAAAAAACTTATTTGCCATATTCATAAACTATCTTTTGCTAATTTTCGTATGTTAGCCATTGGTATTATTATCGTTAATTATTATTTTGTATGGAAGTCAAAATACTACTTTATTTACATTTTGCTACGTTTACGACATTATCACACAGATTTGCAGGTGATAACTCTCGGTACAGTTATAGATCCGAAATACATGAGCCGCGTCACGACTAAACCAACATAGTGCGTTTGCGACCAGCATGGATCCAGACCAGCCTGCGCATCCGCGCAGTCTGATCAGGATTCATGCTGTTTGCTTACCAACTCTATTTTAATTAGAGAAACTGATAGCGAACAGCATGGACCTGATCAGACTGCGCGGATGCGTAGGCTGGTCTGGATGCATGCTGGTCGCAAACGCACTATGTTTGTTTTGTCGTGACGCGGCTCACATGTTTTTTTTGTTTTGTTTTTTTTATTGACAGGTTAACAACATAAGAGAGTTAAACTGGTGCACTGACTTTTCTCAGAAATCGCCTTTATTTTGTCAAAATATGAGGAAATAACCACCATTACTAAATTTACGTTAGTAACAGGGTATAGATATAATTATGAATTTACTGTATAAATAGTTTTCACAAAACATGTAACTTGTTTTTTGAACTAATACACATCTCAAATTATTCACATATTGTTTCTTTTTTTAATTCGTTTTATTATTTGTAAATGTTTTTAGGCCTTCAGAACGTTAATGTAAGAATAAATGGAATAATGGCGCGCACTGTAGCTGTGATAGGAGCCGGGGCAAGTGGTCTTACTGCAATCAAATGCTGTCTTGATGAGGGTCTTGAACCCACGTGTTTCGAGAGGTCAGATTGTATTGGAGGATTGTGGCATTATTCAGAAAAGGTTGTATAATTCTAATTACTTCGATTTACATCTGGTTTTATATGCTTTGTATGTTTAAAGTGTGCTTGCTTTTCGTGTGTTTGCTTTTTTTAAAATTTGTTATGTGTGTGAGGCGGAAAAAAAGTAGTAACACACGCAATCCTTTTGCCTTTCGTCCCTCCAAAAACAAACTGTACAGAAGTCTTATTTAAATATTATTATTGCTGCCGGTAATTATTCCTGTAAACATAAATCAACCGAATGTATATATTTTTCACTAGGTAAAAGAAGGCCATACAACAGTAATGAGGAACACAATAGCCAACGTGAGCAAAGAATTTACGGCATATAGCGACTTCCCACCCCCGGTCACACAACCTATATACATGCACAACAAAGACTTTGAGGAATATTTAAAGTTGTATGCAAATAAATTCGACTTAAAGAAACATATTCAGCTTGAGAAAGAGGTATTTATTCACGTATATGTACGTACATTACATTTAACATATGTCAACAGCTTGCATGAATAGGCCACTTTCTGTCTGAATATCATCTGTTTTGAAATTAGCGTTGTCAAGTTAGCGATGTCAAGACGTAGTTTTCCAGAAAACCCGACGAGTGTATATTTAAATAACACGATGTGTGACGAAACAGACCGGGTTTTTACGATCTTTTAATGTAAATTGTATATAGATCTAGTTCATAAAGTCATGTCAGAGCATGTGCATTATTTCATGGTAACGTAACTACTGGGCTCGTGTTCTCGGTTACCAACACTCAAATTAATGATTTGCTTTTGGGGGAAAAATGTTGCTCGCTAAAGAATTGATGATACGCAAAGTGTATATGATAGGATCATACTAATATATATTGTTTTCTCAATAAGGTTAACATTGTTTCACTTTCTTTAAAACAATCGCCCATATTACATGTCACTGGTGGTATAAATTTAGTAAAGACGTTGATTTTATTAAGAACAGTCAATATTATAACTTTATTGTTTTACGTTCTTTGATTGTACAATTGTACAATTTTTATGTATTATGCTGTACACATTTAAGGTTGTTCGCATCTACGAAACAGATGATCACGAGGTCACAGGTCGTTGGAATGTAAAAGTGAAGGACATTTCCAGTAACAACGTTGATGTTTTCACATTTGATGCTGTCTTGATATGCACAGGAGTTTTTTCAGAGCCAAATATTCCCAAATATCCCGGTATATTTTTCATAAATTTTCTACCAACAATTGAAGTAGTGAGTTAAACTCTCTTTTCATATGCCGTTTTTTTTGTAATTATTTGAATTTATTTCTAATTAAGAGTTATTTGTTCTATTTTGACAAAGACACTTCAAATCTTGGACGTTTAGAACCATAACATATGTGATTATGTATTAAGTATTAAATATGATTAGCGATGTAAGCACGGACTTTTTTGATATTCTTCATCTTTAATTAATATGACAAACGATTGGTATTATGAAAATCAAGCTTGCCGTCAATAAAATTTACCTTTTATATGCAGAGTTCTTTTTTATAAAAAAAATGCGAACATATGACTGACATTTGATATTTTTTCAATTTATTTATGTGTAATAAAATTATAACCAAGGGTTGGACCAGTTTAAAGGAAAACTAATTCATACTCATGCATACAAGGATGCCCGTGGGTTCGACGATAAGAACGTGGTTGTTGTTGGTATTGGCAACTCGGCTATTGATGCCGCCTGCGACATAAGTCACGTGTCACGTCAGGTAATATACAGTTTTATTTCATGTTTGTGTGTGTATTACTGATTTATCCGTGAAATTTATATAAGATGATTTCATATTAAAAATAATCAAAATATAATTAAACACTTTTCAATGAAAAGTCTCCTTTTAAAACTATATACGTACATATTGTAACTGATAGAATATTGGATTCAACTAGGGAGACTCATTTTATATTTGTCAATCTAAAAAATTGTCATCCTATTATTTTAAACTATTTTATAAAATAATATAATCCATTGAGATATTGTTGTTGTTGTTTTTTTGTTTGTTTGGTTTTTTTTGTTTTTGTTTTTTTTTCTCTGAAATTAAATGCTAGTAGACTAAAACTATCCAATAGCTCATAGGGTTTGTATCATTGTGCCTATATACTTAACCATATTTTCAATATAAGATAAATCTTATCTTGCAGGTTTATGTCAGTTCTAGAAATGGAAGCTGGATTTTAGGACGTTTAAGTAAATATGGTCAGCCTATAGATATGACAATGATTTCACGTTTTATGTACACATTATTGACGTTCTTTCCTTCACTATTGAATAAACTTATGATGAAACAGTGCAATACCAAAATAGATCACTTTCAATATGGCATAAATCCAAAATACACACCAGCAAGATCTAGCTCCACCGTGAATGATCAACTGCCCTACATGTTACTTATTGGTGCAATCAAAATGAAACCAGATATAAAGTGTTTCTATGACAACGATATTGAATTCGTTGACGGTACACGCGTCAACAATGTTGACGCGGTTGTATTCGGGACGGGATATTTACCAAAATTTCCGTTTTTGGACACAAGTGTATTCGGAGAGGACAAGACGCAGCTCTATCTGACAATGTTCCCGCCAGACAGACAAAAACAGCAGACGATAGCCGTGATCGGCTGCTTCAGAATTAAAGGACCCCTGCTTCCAATTGCCGAGATGCAGTCACGCCTGGCGACCAGAGTCTTCAAGGTAAGTAATCCCAATATTTAGCATAAATAAACGAAAATATTTTCTGATTCTACTTTATGCTAATTTAAGAAGAATATGATATAGCAGCTCTAAAATAAGTTAACAAGTTTTCAATGTCTCGTGTGTACCCGTGTATGCATGTATGTACATGTATAGTTATATAAATGCCGTCAAAACATTATCAAAAAGCACTAATTTTGTTGAAGCTGACGCATTAACGGAAGTTTGAAGTATTTACCCATGAAAAATTTATTTAAAAGGAGTTTAATGATATTGATATGCAACGTCACTTACTTAGAATATTAAAATCGATTTCAGGGCAAAGTTTCACTTCCTAATCGTACAGTTATGTACAAAGATATTGAGAAACAGAAGTTATTGTCCAAGGAAAAGAGAGTGTATTCTCTTCAGGCGGTCTCGCAGTTGGATTTCTTCCCTTACATGGATCAGCTGGCTGGGATGATTGGCTGCAGGCCTAACTTCTGTATGTCTTGTGTAAAAAAATCATATAATTCTAAAGTTCCTTTACATTTTGAGGGGGAAACCCTTTATAAGGGAAAAATGCGTAATAGTCAAATATCAATGTAGTCATTTATAATTTTCTTTTTTGATAAAATTTAAAGCGCACTTTAATGAGGAATTAATTCCGCAATGCCTTTTTATTATTAATGATGTCGCATTTCATTCAGAAAAGAAGTGCTGTCATTGTCTACGTTTTTCCTTACAAACTAAGGGTTTATAGTAACACTTCTATAAAGGCCTAATTTTTGCCCCAGATAAGGTATCTAAAAAGTGACTCATCGGCCAATTAAATGAACCCCCTTCTTCTGTTTCTGTTTTGACAATAATTACACTTATAGTGATTTAGTTGATTTTTGTGTGGAAGTCAAAATACTACTCTGTTTACATTTTGCTACCTTCAAGACTAACTCTTTCATTCAGCGCTACTTTCTTCATGTAACAATTAAGCATCTAACATATTCTAAAACCATTATCTAAACGTTATAAAATTCACGTTTTGTCCATTCTATAAAGAAGTAAAAAAACAATCCGTTCCCGAGACATAATGTGCCTGTAACTCACAGTAATGTTTCATTCCAGGGAAGATGTTTCTCACAGATCTAGCATTGGCTGTTCAATGTGTATTTGGACCTGGGACCTCTTATCAATTTCGGCTCGTGGGTCCCGGTAGCTGGGCTGGTGCGAGGGAAGCTATTTTTACACAGTGGGATCGCACTTACTATACGCTATCAGAAGGGAAGCAGAAGACATTTAAGCCACGTCGACGAAATAAACTTAAATTATTTCTCTTTGTGTGTTTAGTGTCGGTCGTTTTTACAGCAATATACAAGTATGATGTATTTGAAATCTACAAGCAGTAAAATCCTTATACGTGAACAATGTGAACTGAAATGAGGGCAAGATTGGTGTGAAAATGTACATATTCATTTTATTATTTAATTAGTATAATTGTATCTGATTTATTAAAGAACATTTCAGTTTGATAATAGTTCACAGAAACATAGATTTGTGTGATTTTTCAGTAATTATGTATAGTGATGTTTAAAAGATACAAAATTTTAGCTGCAAGTCACGTTGACATTGCCTGCAGTCCGCTCAATATATCTTAAATGCAAACTAATCATTGAACTTTAACTGTGCCATAATATAGGATTTTGTGATTTTTTAAGGAAGACAAAAACAACATTACTTTTGAATACACGCATTTGTAAAAATATGTTCTAACTATGTAATAAAATTATTGTTTTATATAATATACATGTACTTTGTATGCATAAGGAATGTATTTCTTTCCATTACCTGAGTAAACGTTGGAAATTTAATACATATTTAAGTCTAGGTTTTAAGTCAGACCCACTGTTACCAAGATTATGATTTAAAGCTTTTGTTCTAGATATACTGATAATACATGTTTGATTCCCCACAAATATCCAATGTTCCTCCAGTGCGCGTGTATACACCTTGGCAGAAAGTCAGCACGTCAGCTTGATGGCTTACTGGCATAAAAAAGTCTTTGTCGACTTCAAATCTCGGGCTGCGATGTCGTTGACTTTATCCAAACACCGCATACAAAGTAGTTGATGAGAGTAGTGAATCAATTTTGGCCTTCATTATATGATATCTTTCAAAATAGCTTGTACATAACGGCTGGATACTGTCAGAATAAATGAAATAATATCGAACTGAAGAAAAGGGAAACTTTCAATAGCATTATTATATAGTGCTCACTTTTGAAGAATAAAATCTATATTTAAATATTCACTGGAAAAATGACAATTAATTGTCATAACAAAAAAGTATTTTATGAATTACAGCTTGTTATATAAGAACCTACTTTTCAACTAAAATAATATTGCTGGCGAGTACGGAACACGGACATGTCACCAGTCATGCCCTTAAAGAGTTAATTTTAGGTTTGAGAGATAATTTACTTCCATGCAAATTCCACAGAGTATTAGCCAAAAAACACGAATTCGGAGCCAAAAAAAGATCACTGTACGGCGGTCAATAAGAAACTAAGATGAGAAAAGGAGGTAGCCATCAAAAGGGTTGTTGGTGCCAAGCACGGTCTCCCTTTCAAGTCCGTCATTCGTACTAGTCATTCGTACTCGGGGCTCCCTAGTACACCATCCTCGTCGACTCTGCTTACTTTGTATGGCCACTCCCCTCGGCATTAGTCAGTACACCGGCAGCTCGGCCGCACTTCAAGTTCTGGTCTTTTTTCGCCTTCCCAAGTCTTCGAATTTCAAATCTTCTGCCGATGCCTTGTGCCTTGTACGTGCCTTCTCAGCGACATGCACACCCCGAGTGGAACTGAGACGGGAAAGAGATGAGAAAGTCTGATTGGGTGAAATGGCGTAACCACAACTAAATAGCAACAAAATATTGTTACCAAAAACAGACAAAAATGTCAATATGATACATGTAATATAAAACTACTGCTTATCATGGGTTCATTGAGTTATTCATGATGAGGAGGAGGAGGACGGCGACGACGACGACGACGACGACGATGATGATGAAAACAATACTTTAAGACATTAAGCAATATACCGTGATCCTTTAAGCATATATCAATGATAAGTAGAAGATAATACAAACACAATTAAAGTGTGCAAAAGGTTTTAAAAATACAAATTTTAATATGATACAACATGTGCCCATGAATATATCATCCAGTTTTTGTATTTTTAAAATTATTAGAAAACACATCTACCTCTAATTATTAGAACCATATAAATGCTAACCTCAGGCTGGCATTATAGTATAATTAATCCTTTAACCTTTTACCCCATGAGCATATATTGCGAAAAATGTCCGTTTTCATTGAAAAGCCTCCTGTAGCAAGTTCAAACTGTTATGAAACTATGAAAAATGCTTCAATACTCATGTAACTTGGCACAAATGTTGACTAGACCATAGCCTCTGTAACAGCATGCTCAGTCGTAAATTTCCTGTTACCATGGCAACGGGGGACGTCTCAAAATTGCCAAAAATCACTATTTTGCATTGTTTTTCCCCCCATCAAAGCTGATTTCAAAGTGCTGCAACTTCTCAATGAATTGAGATAGAGTAAAGGGCTTTTCAGCGACGGTTACTAGTTACCCTAAGATTGACCTGAGGCCATTTTTAGCCTGTCACATGTCCAAAATTTTCTTGACGATGAGGGGGACTACCGACCCCTTCAAACCCCCCAAGCAGAAGGGGGCACATCCCCCTTCTGGCAACCCCCTGATAAAACATTTTGATGGGGGCGGCGGCGAAATAGTGGTCACTTTTTTAACAACATTTCTCAAACGAAAAACAGTGTTTGAGGCCTAAATAGGCCTTTTTTTTCACTGTTTGATGCCTCAAAAAAAAGGGGGGGGGGCAAAAAGCCGTCAAAACACGCTTCTATTAGGGAAAAGGTTTACACAAAGAATGATGAAAAACATTGGAATCACCCGAAAACTAGTTTTTCCATGTTAACACGTGTCCTTACACCTAATTTTGGTGAAAAATTGTTGTTTTTTGACATTTTTTTTTAATTAAGAGAAAATTAATGAACATTTAATTTTGTCCATTAAGAGAGTTAACTGTAAAATGAAACACAATCACAACTTCTTTGCCCTTTCCGTTGCACCTCGAACATAGTCAGAATGCACAGAACGGATATGGTACAGTTAGTATAGGCAGTCCGAATCACCTTATGAAAAGCGTTATTTTTATGCCCCCGAAGGACGGCGTATACATGTATTGTAATCGCATTGTCCGTCCGATAATTTGTCCGCGCTTCATCTCCAAAACCGCCGGGACGATTTCAGTGAAACTTAACAGGATTGTTTGTAACCATGCCTAGTTGTGATTAGTATCTTGATTTTCCGCTTTCATTTTTTTGGCACAGTTATGGCCCCTTAATGGTATTTTTTTAGTAAAACGCTTTATCACCAAACTGATGGGGAATTTAAGTGAAACTTGACAGGATTGTTTGTCACCAAGCCTAGTTGTGCATAATCTCTTGATATTCGGCTTGAATTTTTGGCACAGTTATGGCCCCTTAATGGTCAATTTTTGAGTAAAATAAGCTTGTCCGCGCTTCATCACCAAAACCACCGGGGGAATTTCAGTGAAAATTCATAGGACTTTTTTCGCCAAGCCTAGTTGTGCATACTCTCTTGATATTCCGCTTGAATTTTTGGGGAACAGTTATGGCCCCTAAATGGTCTATTTTTTAGTAAAAAAGGCTTGTCTAAGCTACATCTCCAAAACCGTTGGGGGATTTCAGTGAAACTACACAGAATTGCTTGTCACCAAGCCCAGTTGCGCATATTTTCTTGATTTTCTGCTTGAATTTTTTGGCACAGTTATGGTCCCTTAATGGTCTATTTTCGAGTGAAATAAGCTTGTCCAAGCTACATCTCCAAAACCACTGGAAGGGGGGAATTTACTGAAACTTCACAGGATTGTTTCACACCATGCCTAGTTGTGCATAGCTTCTTGATTTTGCCTTTAATTAATTGTGGCACAGTTACGGTCTCTTTATGGTCATTTTCGAGTTATAACATTAATAACATTGTTTGCATGGTGTCATGATTTTCCAAGCCTAGTTGTACATTGTGCCATGATTTTGTGTATGAATTTATTTTCGCACAGTTATAGGCCCTTAATGGTTTTTGTTTTGTTTTGTTTGTTTGTTTTTTTTGTAAAATTTGTTAAGATAATTTTCCTACACTTCTGTGAAATTTTAGTAATGATATTTATCAAAGGCGGTCGCACATAATTATATTAACAGTATATATTGCGGATTTTATGTCAAAGCTTCCAGTCACTTTTCAATGATAGCTCTTGTTTTAGAATATTTTTCAAGTTCTTTTGGCTCAAGTATTCAAATGACATAATCTGAAAGTAACTGGTGTCATTTCATTACATTGCTTCGGCGAAATTTACTTCGTGCTAAGCGCAACTCTTAAACATTACATGAATGTAAGTCTTTATAATTATCAACTCATTCAATTTTGTCTTAATTATCATTAGTAATCGCCAATATTTCACAATATGGAGCATTTTGTTATTAATGAAAAAATTTAATTATGGATAAAACAGCCTTTCTCATTTTTTTTTATCAGTTAGGTTAAAATTCACTTTTGTATTACTACGTCAATGAATTTAGGTTCGTTTTTGGTGCCTTTTAGTTACAGTTTTCGTCAAGACACGTACATAGACGGTTGTTTCTTCAAATTTATTCAAAAATGTTTGTATTGGATCCATCACATTTGCTAGGGCTCTTTCACATTGCCGGTGGCTCCATTTTCATCCAAAATGATGAGAAAAATGTTCTTGGCATAGAATTCTTCGGTTTTTGAAAAACAAGCATTTTTCCTATTAAACAGATCACCAAAATGTGAAAAAGTCACTGTTTAGTAGGGGTGTACTTGTGTTATTATGCCCCCCCCCCCCATTCAAAGAAATGGGAGTATTTTGCTTTGCATTTGTATGTCGGTCGGTCCGTAGACCAAAAGGTTTCCTATCAATAACTAAAGAAAGTACATTCTATTCTGATATAACGAAATAGGATCAGAGATATATACATGCTGGTGTTAATTTATTCATCGCTTTCAGAAAAATAATCACATCTAGATGAAAAAGATCGATAGCCATTTTAGATTTTGTAACATTTCAAAAGAATTGGTTTTCACGGGTTTCTTTTAAATGATTCTGGAAATTCTTTCTTGTAATTTCATTATTCTATTTAGGCCTCATTTCTTACTATGGGACCATATATAATATATATAATACATCCATAATCAAAAGTAGGGGCTATGTAAGCGTTATAAAATAATTGTTACAAATATTTTTCTAGCTTAATGGCCTTATTATTGAGAGTGTAGCATTCCTGTATTTTTAATTAGTCTAGCTGCTAAATGTTTATGACAGATAATTTATATTTACTCGCTCCTTTCGGACCTACTGTACTGTATGAATTCCATCCCGACTGAAGAAGTATGTTGAAATTTGCCCATCTCCGTAGACAAGATGGATCATAGCAGAGTTCTGTTTGAAAGACCCTGTACAGGCATAGAGATCTATTTCAAGATTTACGTTTTGGCATGGAGCTAAATATCTGTGGTTTTAGGCATTTTAAAAATGAATGGTAAAATATGTTAAATATTTATGATGAATAAAAATATTTAGTTATCTTCAACCGGTTGTTGGAAACGGGAACCAAAGTAGAAAAGGAACCAGTCCGAAAGGAAAAGAAGTCGCCATTTTTACAAAGTTTGACTATTTTTGACAATTTTCCCGTTGTATAGAGACAACAAAGTATAAAACTGAGTTTTTGTTTATCTTCTAATTTGAAACTACGATACAAGATCAAAATGTCTTACGATCGAGTTGATTACTCGGACAAAGCACATTTCAGTTCACCTT
Source organism: Ruditapes philippinarum (assembly GCF_026571515.1). Classification (NCBI taxonomy): domain Eukaryota; kingdom Metazoa; phylum Mollusca; class Bivalvia; order Venerida; family Veneridae; genus Ruditapes; species Ruditapes philippinarum. Next base: position 43,724 of record NW_026857915.1, on the reverse strand, counting down.
CGGATGAGCACCACTACTCGGATGACCCAGTGAGAAATGGTACTAGGAATGGAAATGGCATATACAATGACTATACAGTAGAACTCAAACCAAAACCATACAGAAATTCAATTAAAGTTCTTTGTTGTGAGTGTAAAAACACAAAGCGTGTTAAATTTATAATGGCAGGGGCTGTTGTTGTGTTTCTGCTGGCACTCATCTTGATCATTATTTCAGCTATTGCTCACCATAAACAACAGCAGGCCAACAAGGGATCCCCAGCATATGGTAAGTGTGGCTGTCATCCAGTTACAATCAGAAAAAAAGCTCTTGTACTGACAGGAGATGAAATCCAAAACCTCTTATTTTCCCTAGTGGTTACCTAATATGGTATTTTTTTATCATAATTTACTGGGCAGAAACCAGTTTCCGGACAATACCAGTTTCCAGACAAGTATTATAACGGCTTAATTTTGGCTTTATCGATGACGATCGGTATTATATGTCATGAAGATGCATGTTTTGATTGTTTGAGAAAATAAACTTCCTTCCAAGTTGATACATCATTAAAATTTCGTGAGGATATCTGAAAACAGCCTTATATCCCTTTGGGGCATGTTATTTGTTCTGCGCATGTGCAATATTTTGTTTATTTCGGGATATAATTTGGGGTAGCAATTAATGCACAATGTACTTCATTCGAAGTTCATTGGGTGTAATTCCCCAGAGCTAAATCTGTAACGTATCGGAAAACGGTGTTTAGCTAGGTTTACTCCACTTTCGCACTTCGTTGCTGCCGTACACACAAAAATATCCGTTTCACTTTTCAGTCATTACGAGACCCATCACGTGATCGTTATTTTCCTATCATAAAACATTTTTTCAGTAAATCAGCTTAATTATATAAGAAAGCTAATATGTGAGAAGAAATTTTTTGTTATATTAGAATAATTATCAGTTAAAAACAGATATGAATAACAGCTTAATATATGTCCGGAAACTGGTTCTGCAAGAGTGAACAATTTACACTTTTGATGACCTAATTTAACCCTTCTGTTTGCACATTGCTTACGTCACCAGGCAGTATTAATTGTGTTATCGGACGTATTTAGAGCTCAGGTTTTTAGTATGTTAATTTTATTAATGCATGTTTATTATATAAAAAAGACAATTCAAAAAAGTCGAATTCTGTCCGGAAACTGGTTCCTGTCCAGTACAGTAAGCTATGAAATTAGTAAATTTTATTTTGAACTTGCTTGGTAAACTGTAATTTATTTTTATGTTTCTAACTTTCTGCATAGGAATCCAAATGTTAAGTTTGCTCTCGGATGTCCTTTTTATGTTGGCATCCCATTAAAGATTATCTAAGATAGTTAAAGGGTTTACCAAACATTAAGGCTAAGATTTGAAGTGGCTTAGCCTTATACCTACATGTATTATTGTTACAAGACTAATGAATAAATGGAAGCCAGACAACTCCATGTATGAAATTAAGAAGTAAAAAAAATCTTGAAATATGAACAGGCATGGAGACTGAAATATGGAACGCTTGATTAATTGACAGACAATTCACCACTTTGCTAAAGGGTAAACCCAACAGAAAGTTTTTAAGGAAGTTGCTTGTAACCACATGATACATTGCATATAATCACTAAATTAATATGTTTTAACAAGATTCATTTGTGTGAATAATAGTCACATGCATCTATTCAATTTGTTCCTTGCAAATGTCGAAGTTTGGTCTAAATGTCATTAACAGACTCGGTCAATAAATTCGCCATATTTTTCAGGGCTGTTTGCATATGGTCCAGATAAGAATGGTTTGATAAGCTTCAGTCCACGTGATCATATGACATACATGAATTACTTCAACAGACTTGAATCAAGTCTTGCAGGTTTGTATAGAACAGGAGTAAGAGTTTTATGAAATACAAGTGTTAGTAACTAACCAGTCAGATTTTTGCTATAAAAGTTACAGATCTATAACAAGTAAATTTGCAGATATCCAAGTGTGGTTTTTTTTTAGAATTGTAATACAGCAGGCTTTCAAGTTGACATTATATTGTCTGCATTTTGTTATCCGGTGCCAATGGAAAATGTTGAAATGTTTACTACTTCACTAAACAAAACTAAAAACTTCTGAACTTACTCATCATGAAAGCCTGATAGACATAGTTTAAAGCACCTTAAACAATTTAAAGAAAAGCTTCTGTATTTGTCATGTCCAATATGACTAATACAGATATTATATAGCTGTATAAAAACCCAACAGAAAGAAAAACTACTTTTCTTCAAAGTGTGATCCCGAATAACATTGTAATATAATTGCATTTTTCGAAGGTATAGTTCAGATATGAGGAAGTTTATAATGTTAAAAAGTTCCTCACCAGATTTTACGAGAATATATCCCACTTTGCACTTCCATGCCTCATGAGATCCTTGCATAGCAAAATCCATTCAAGTTAAATACGTTGCCAATCAAGATTCTCCTACAATATAATAACTAGTAATAATAAAGTTATTAATTTTTTATTGATATATTTAACAGACTACAGCACTCTGAGACAATCAGCAAACCTAGACAGGTACATACATTGTGATGATAATACTACTAAAGTACCACACGGTAAAGTTTGCATGCTGACCATGGAAAAATTTGGAGATAATTGCCAACATTTTGACATGTATGGTATCAACGAGGAGCGACCTTGCGTTCTGCTGGTTTTGAAACCTGTAAGTTTGTTACTGTTTCATTTTAATTTTCTTATCCGCCATCTTTTAAAATGTTATTCGTGTACAACTTGAACTGCGCATTTTGCAAAAATCCCTACCAGATATGTTTTTGGGGCTATATTTCTTATCCATCTTTGTTCTTCAAAATATTAGAACCAGTACAAGCATTAACTTGAAACTTAATATGTGAACAGTTGCTAGCTCAATAGGCTATATCACACAAATGCTTTTAATTCCATTTTGTCATAGTCATGTTCCTTTTAGATTTACATTCTCACAAAAATCTATTAAACTAGTGTGGCTGTGTTGCTTATTTAGAATCATTCAAGTACATTTTTTGAAGAACATTTGGAAAGAAATGGGGACTATTAAAATTCAGAATCTGACCCGCAAGTTTGAGACCACTAAATTTCACCATAACTTTGTATATAAACAGATTATGGATGGGGGTGAGGATTTATAAAGAAAGTATATTAAAAAAGTTATTGTTATTCAACATATTTTACAGGATGATAACATCACACCTCAGCCATTTGACTTCACTGATGGTAAAAATGCTGATATAAAGGAGAAGATTGGGGATAGGTTCTCCAGTAAGAGTGTAGCTGTGAGTTGTGAGGGGAAGGTTAGTTTATCAATCAATCGTTGTCAATCTGCTTAAAAAAAATAAACCTTATTTAATATTGATAAACATGTATTACCGGTATATGTAAAAAAGCTATTTATCCACAAAATATAGAAAGATTATGAAGATAGCAAGTAAGCAGCTCTAGAAGAAAGATGACTCAATTAATCCTTAAACTGCCTGCTGAACTTGTGCAATTGCTTTACCCAGCTTTGAATTTGGAACAGTTCATTCAAGTATTTAGGGATTTCAGTGTAGAAATACAAGAACAGAGGTACCAACAGTATCAAGCCTGGTCAGACTGTACTGACCTGCAGGTTACCTACTGGTGACAAAGGCTATTCAATTTCAGTTCGAGCAGTTTAAGGTTAAGATGCTTCTTGTGATCAGAAATGCCTCTGGTTTTATTATTTGCAGCTTTGACCTGCAGGATAAGTGTTAGGGTTATTTCTCTTTGTGAAGGGGTATCAGAGAAACCACATTGAACTTCGTGCAACTGTGAATTTCATGAAAAATTGTTTTATATTTATAAAAAGAAATTTATGCTACTTTTCTTCATCTTTATAACATTGACATTGTATCTTCGCGTTAAGGTCGTTGACTTCAAACCACTTGCCCCTCACCGCTGTGGATTCTTTCATGTGAGGAAGCTATCCAGCTAGCTTACGGAACGTCGGTGGTTCTACTCAGGTGCCCATTCGTGCCTGAAATAATGCACGGAAGGGCACCTGAGGTCTTCCTCCACCAGTAAAGCTGAAACGTCGCGATATGACCTATACTGTGTCGATGTGACGTAAAACCCAAAACAAACAAACAAACATTGTATCTTCTTTAGTAAGATAGACATTGCATCTTCTTAATAATGTTTAAACATATTGCTGTAATTATTACTACATGTATGGTTTTGATAAAAATCTTTAAGCTTGAGTCCATTTCCTGGAAATAACAAGCACTGACATTGTTTGGAGGCATGTTAGATGTAAGAAAAGTTCAAACAATGATTCTCTAAGTTAAGAAGCAGACATGTTAATTATAATGCTACTTCTTATCATGTTATGTAAATCACTTTGGAGTTTAAAGACAAGAATTATCAAAGACTATCTACTAGGAATGTTTCGTATTAATGTTGCAGTTGTTTTCTCCTATTTCTACAGACAGCCAAAGATCAAGCTCTAATGATGAGAGATAATTACACGGCTATGGTTGATTATAATCCTCCAAAAGGTTTTCCCTTGTTTTACTTCCTGGAGAGAGAGGCAGATGGCTACTTGTACCCGGCAGTGATGGTTCAGTTCAACACAGTCCCACCAAACACTCAGGTTAACATTGTTTGTACAGCGTGGGCAAAAAATTTTAACAACGGTCAGCCACAGAGCAGTCAGAAATACTCCACAGAGTTTGCTATCCTCTTGAAATAATAATACATGAAATATCAACTCCTTTCAGTCAGAAAGGCAAATAAGTGTTGTTTATAAAATGCTGATAAGCCTTTCTGGCTGTGATGTAATTGCTGCTCATTAGGATTTTCACATTCCAAACATGCCCAATACTTGACATTTTGAACTAATGAAATATGTACATGGATGGGTATATGAGAATTGATCCTAATTTTTCATAAACATTCCATTTATATTTTTTCATTGTAAATTTGTTTTTTTCATTATCTGAAAAAATTCAAAAATTTATGTAAAGGAAAGGTTGTTAAAATTTTAATGATTTAAAAAGGAAAATACATATCTTTGTTATATAATTTGTTGCGAATTTTGAGCTTGATTATTTGGAGAAAAGTAGGGCTATCCTACAAACACAGACTTTAAATGTAACACTTTGGTTTAAGTTTTATATGCCACTTATTTGTACAGCATATTATATCTCATCAACCATTCATGGTTTTGCTTTATACACGTAATTTTGAGATCATTATACACTATCATAGTTCCATATCACTTGACATGGATTATGACTGAATTATGGCCAAAACTACTGAGGGTAATTACTTGAATCTTAATGCATGTTTTTGTGACTGTAACTGGATGTTACTATCACTTTGACATACTTGTAGATTTTGACTGAATTATGGCCATTTGTGAACTTGAAAATTCTTGAATAAAGTTAAGAAATTTACTTGAAACTTAATTTCATGCCTTTGTGACCATATCTGATAGCTCTGATATGCATATTGGCTTAATTTATGAAAATTAAAAAATTCTTACAGTGTTTAAGCTTTTGCATTCAAAACTACTAAAGATATTCATTTGAAACCAGGATTTTGATTGATAGATGGTCCTTTATCAAATTACAAAATTATTTAGGCAATATTTAAGACTCATAATTATGACATGTATTTTATTATAATGAAATCCTTCTCTAAAAATGTTAAGTATTATATTATGCAGACTATTGTTTTACTATCAAGCACTGAGAATAGTTGAGCATGCTGTTGTACTGGCAGTTCTTGTTTCTTAATGTACCGGTACATTGTTAAATTGTTATAGTTTTTTCTATAATGATTCATATATTTTCATGGTTGTGACTTTTATACTGTTGTTATATGAAATATATCCTATTTCAGAGCTACACAATTAGAATGAGAAATAGATGTAGGACTTCTGTATTGAGTCAGTGAGATTAAGGTTTTGCGTTTTTATAGAATCTTAAGTTATAAGTGGCTTAATCTTTATAGTGGACTTGTCTTGATTTGAAAATCAAAACGGTCTGTTATTTATGTGAGAGATCTTTGTATAAAAAAATCTGTTTATAGTGTGTTAAAATTGGATATGCAAGCTGATATTGCTTATACACTGGTTTCATAGTCAAAATTAAGTTGGCTTTCAGACTTTCACTTGCCCTTCACTGGTGTAGGTTTGAGTCCTGTCAGGGTAATTGGATTCTTTCAGGTGAGGTAGCTCTTCTCAGGTGCCAGTTTGTGCCTGAAATAATTCATGAACAGGCACCTGAGGTCTTCCTTCTTCATTAAAGCTGGAAAGTCGCCGTGTGACCTTTGCAGTATCTGTGTGACTTGCATTCAAACAAAACAAACATACAAAATTTGAGCTTCGTCACGACAAAACCAAAAGACTGCGCGGATGGGCAGGCTGGTCTGGATCCATGCTGGTTGCAAACCCATTATGTTGGTTTTGTTGTGACGCGGCTCACATATTCATATTCGCATGTCTATTCTAACTACCTGATTTTATATGCACTATAAAAGTTCTTCTACTGCTAGCTCAATGCAGCAGTTTTATTTTGGCCCTAGGGGATATGTGAAAATTTGCTGTGCAAGGACATTCTTGTTGACTTTTACTTTACAAGGTCCCTGCAGAACTAGGATTTACCTTGGGCATGAAAATCAAAAAGTCCCCACTATTTTCTCTCTGGGGGTGACCTAATTACAATTGAATGGAGCCTTACCTTGCACATGACTTTTGTTTCATCTGTCAGACTATCTATACAATATTAAAGTGTAAGGGTGAAGTTTGAAGTACTTCAAAGAAGTTATAGTACAGTGAAGAAATTTTATAAATGCATTGGTTACTTAATCTCAAAGCTAAAACTGTTAGTGTACAGTTCACTAGTCAACCAGTAGTATGCGAATAATTGTTGTATATACATTCTGTTTATAATATAACACTTTATGTTAAATGTGCTATACTTTCCAGTATACTTAATATGCTAATCCTTGAAGAAATTTTGATTTAATTAATGCATATCTAAATTTTATTTGTTTCTTGTATGATTAAAATGTATGATTTTTTCATAATGGTTATATATGAAATACTTTGCTGTTAAATAGACTTTCAGATTTAAGTCAGTTTGTTTGCTTGAATTTCCTTCATGCAATTTTATCTGTATGTATCACATGTATAACTAGTTAAGATAAATCATGTAAAAAAATGTACCAAAAGGAAAGATTTGTTGAAAAAAGGGCTTTTATATTCCTTGCTTTTCCCTTTATAAACATAGATTATACAGGATATTTGTTTACTATTATGTATGTTTTCTCTCTGAAAACTTGACCATGTCTGAACATAAATTTCATATCATAATTTTTTTGCCAGAATATGTGGGTCTGCTAATAACTGACAGCTTGTTTAAAGCATTGAAAATTTATTCCCAGTTGTATGATAAGATTCTTTTGTCATTCAAAACCTGCAAAATTATGTGAAATCTGTCAGTAATACTTCATACCTAAGATCAAAAAATGTTTTAGAATCTCACTTGTTTTGTACAAAACAATACAAATGTATATGTTATTTTGATTCATGCATAATGGAATAATCTTCAAGTAAACCTATATTTAGTTAAATATGTACAAAAGTTGACTTACATGACTAGTACAGTATCAAAAAGTAGCTTCCATAATCAATCTAAAGTGGAAAATTATATTATATGCTGAACTGGATTTTGTTGTGATTACGCTTTTGAAATGGACTATTTTATGTTTATTCCTTTTCAGACTGTTATATTTCATTCCACTTTATTTTTGTTCATCAACTATAGAGAAATAAACATTTGTCTTACTGGATTTGGATTTTGGATAATAATTGTTAATTGCTATACTTTTTTGTGGTACTTAGTACATTATATAACTGTTAGGGTCATGCTGTTTAAATTAGTATTGTATGATATGTTAATATAATATAATAGACCAAAGCCAATTTCCTTCAAGTGGTTGTGAACTGTTTGTTTAGTTGTGAACTCTCATTTTTCTTCAATTGTGAACTGTTGTTTTCCTTGAGATGTGAACTGTTGTTAAATGGGTTGTAGTTTTTTTTTCTTTAAGCACACAAGCATAGTAATAATATTGTACATAATTATACACTGATAAAGAATTTATTTGAGCCGTGTCATGACAAAACCAACATAATGGGTTTGCGACCAGCATGGATCCAGACCAGCCTGCGCATCTGCGCAGTCAGGATGCGCAGTCGGATCAGGATCCATGCTGTTCGCTATCAGTTTCTTTACTTGTTATAGGGTTGGTAAGCGAACAGCATGGATCCTGATCAGACTGCGCGGATGCACAGGCTGGTCTGGATCCATGCTGGTCGCAAACCCATTATGTTGGTTTTGTCGTGACGTGGCTCATTTGTGTTAATGAATCAAGGATATTTTATATAATGTTACATGATGTAGTAGAAAATACATGTATATCCACTGTTAACATTTACAATAACTTGCTACTGCAAGAGAATTATAAATTTTTAAGGTATTACAAAATGGCCAGTGTCACCTTAAATGCAGGGAAGAAAATAAATGGATAACTTGTTAAATGGAGGTATGATAATAATTATAATTGTTTGAAGTGGCCATTGGATAAGACTTATCTGAATTGATGCATCATCTAAATGTAGGAACGTGTTAAAATGGACCTTGTACTTCGTATTTTGAAATGTTTGAATTTGTTTGTTAGCGCTGTAAATAGAGGCTTTAACTCAAGAACCATTCCAATAGATTGTGATATTTGTGCCTTATATCGGACCAGCATAACTTTATATATTTTAATATGTCAAGGAAATTTTATTTTTATGTCTTTGTGCAGATTTAAATGGATTTGATTAGCTATAATTACCAGTAATGTAAGTGATCATAAAATCTTAATTTTACTGGAAAATAGATTTTATAGAAATCTGGCCCCTTTTCACTGTTTAGGGTACCTGTAAGTATTTCTTATTTACAGATACATGTATGTTTCTATTAATGTCTTTATTTGTTACTATTGATAACATTGTAAAACAGAATCATTATATACAGTTTCTATATATCACAGTATCATTATATAGTACAAGATACTACTACACCTCATTGCTTATAATATTTGTTCTGTTATATAGGATTATAAATTTACTGGAAAACTATCAGTTGTGAACAATATTTTTTTTATAAAAAAAAGCATTTTTTTTGTAATTTTTAACATATTTTTAAAGAAAACATATGTCTGGTAATTTATTTCACAATCTTTTAGTTACCTTTAACAAAATATAAATAATATCAATATTATTGTTTAATTATACATGTAATACATCATGTGTAACTATTCATTTAATATATTTATTCACATATCAAGTTTTTACTAAATGTATCTATTTGTAAGTCATATGTAATTTATAACAGCATGTACATTTCATGTGTTGAGATATGTGCCAGCATCTAGAGACTTTCATGCAGATATCTTTCTAGCTAGCTTAAGTAACGTCTGTGGTTATTGTCAGGTGCGGTTGATTCCTGGAATAATGCAAGGAGTGACACCGGAGGTCTTCTACCACTAGTCAAGCTATAATCTATAATTATACAGTTTTATTGTGTTGGTTGAATGTATAACCCAACCAAAAACTCATTCATAGAGCTTAGATATTTGGTATATACATGTAGCTTTGCCCATGAACTTAATGAATAATGGCTGAAGTAGTGAGAAACAGTCCCAAGGACCTATTTCTACATGGAAGATTAATGATCTTTCTTAGCAACGGATCTCTTCTGAGAAATGTAGAATATCATGACCTTCTTTAAAGAGTTTTAATTCATTGACAGGCACTTTACTGTTTAGTTTTGTATATTAAAGCATCAGTTAAGTTTTAACAGATTTGCAGACTTAAATTTATATTGCTTATAAATAATTGATTGAGTTTAGGGCATCATTATTTTGATGTATCTCGCTTGTTGATTTCACAGAGTTAAAAATGATGATCCCTTAGTAAGTGATACCTTGTTACCAGCATTAAATGTTTACCCTGGTTATTGGTTGAAATGTTTAAACAGTGACATATCACTACTTTTGAACTGTGTTCTTCGTTGTTTTTGTTATTTCTTATATAAAGTTGATTTTGTAATATTTACCATTATTAAGAAATGAATAATAATTTATGTATTTTTGAAGAAAAAAAATGAAAATGATTATAACTGTTGTAAAGCTATTGTTAGATAGTAAAGTTCAAATTCAGTGCAATACTGTTGTATCTGGACAATCAGGTTTATTCATAGTTACAACAGTGTTGCATTGAGCATCGTAGTTTCTTATGTTAATTATGTGAAGTATAAGGCAATCATTCCATTGGTTATTTTTGTGATATTTTTGAAATTCTGTAGACAAATAATCATATTGTGTTTTTACAACCTGTTGTTTAAGCATGCATTATACTGTATATTATCTATTTCGGACAAAAAGTAAACATTTTTTTTCCTCAAGCACTGACTGTGGGTGGAACTCCAAATATCTGGATTTCTAGGTGGACACTCGACCATATCAAGAAAAGGTTAACTCAGTAGTAAGGCTGTAAGAAATGGTAGAGACCTGTAGTCACTAAAGGTATATGTCCATACACATACAGAAATTTACGTTCAACTATAGCATTATTTGAAAATTATTGAGATACTTGAAGCTATTCTATATCATGTCACATTATTTGTTCGATGATTATTTCCATCCCTTTTATTTAATGAATTGTCTGTAAGTAATTGATTAACTTTTCCGTAAGTGCCAGGTCATTACAAAGGGGTTATTAAAAAGAAAGTTTTTGTTTTGTTTTTATTTGTACAGTCACATTTTCTGATGATCTTCTCAGCAATCTGCAATGATTCATACATAATTTCTGTCGCTTCACATTCCATCATAGGTTTAGTATAAGCACGAGAATTTTCACTTTGTCACAACATTATTAGTAATAATGTTTCATGTATACACCTTTTTGAATATGAGACTGTAACCTAATAGTATACACAAGTACATATTAAGTCATCATTAACATAATACATGAGCAATATCATTACTTACATATACCTTGTATTAGCAGTTGCTTCCCATCTTAGCTTTCCAAGTTACAACCAACAATACCAGATCTTCAAATGTAAGCTAAAACTAAAACATCTTTTTATCAGGTAGAAACACACCTCTTTATGAAGGTATATGATTGATAAAAGTTTCAGTTTACTGTAGAAAAAAACTTAATATTACACTCTGGTTTACAAACCCTTGTATATCATATCATATCATGCTTTTATATTTTGTATTGTGCCTTTTGTTAGTACAATTGATATATATTTCACTGCTAGATCATGATAAAGGATAAATTCTGTACGTTTGTTATTATTTTTTGAGGCCCCACTAATGCCCTATTATTAAGTTAATAATTTAGACACCAATTTTTTAGAAGAAAATGAAATCTTATCTCTACAAATAACCTTCCAGACAAGATTAATATGTAATATGTTTGGTACACCTGTGCCCCCTAATTATCACAAAACTCCAGGTCAAGGTCATCCAGACATTGGAGAAAATCCCACAAAAATAATGAAAACTTAGCAGATAGTTCATGATAACCGACTCTCGTTTCAGCTCACCTGTCATGAGCTTTTGTGATGGCTTTTCATCCGGTGTCCGGCCATTAACTTTTACATTAAACAACATCTCTTCATAAAACGCTTAGCCAATTTCATCTAAACTTCACAGAAATGTTCCTTTCGTAGTCACTTTTAAAAATTATTCAATGAATTAGATTCCAAGCAGAACTCTGGTTTCTGGTTGCCATGGCAACCAAAAGAGGTTGCCATGGCAACCAAAAGAAAAACTTAAAATCTCTTCTTTTAAAAAACCCAAAGAACTAGAGCTTATATATTTAGCATGAAACATCTTCTAATGGGTGTCTACCAAGATTATTCAAGTAAAAGCCCTGGAGTCTAAAGTTGCCCCACCCTGGGGGGTCATTGATTTTCCTTATATGTACATAGTAAAAACTTAAAAAATCTTTTAAAAAACCCAAAGAGCTGGAGCTTAGATATTAAGCATGAAAAAATCTTATGTGTGTCTACCAAGTTTGTTCAAATAAAAGCCTTAGAGTCAAAATTGGTCCTGCCCAAGGGGGTTATTGATTTTCCTTATACATTGTACGGTGTATGTAAAAAGTAAAAACATCTAACAAACCCAAAGAGCTAGAGCTTAGATATCAATTATGATAAATCTTCTGATGTGTGTCTACCAAGTTTGTTCCAGTAAAAGCCCTGAAACTCATTTCATACTTAAATGTCCTAAAATTGACACCTTTAGAAGCATTTACCTTAAAGAATGTGCTGATTTATGTAAAAACTTTGCTTAACTCTCAATTGTATAAATGGTCATTTTTAGTTAAGCACTGTAATTTATACAGTACAACAATAAAAAGAACCTCATGTCCTTTTTAGCTCGACTTTTCTATGAAAAGGGGAGCTATCCTACTCGCCCCGGCGTCGGCGTCGGCGTTGGCGTCACACCTTGGTTAAGTTTTTCGTACCACCCCACTTTATTTCAGAAGTATTACAAGTTTGGCTTTGAAACTTACCATACTTGTTCACCATCATAACCTCCATCTACAGACAAGAGTACATAACTCTGTCAAGGTTTTTGACAGAATTATGGCCTTTTTTGACTTAGAAAGTGTATTGAGCTTGGTTAAGTTTTTTGTACCACCTCACTTTATTTCAAAACCATTGGAGGTATTGCTTTGAAACTGACCATACTTGTTTACCATCACGACCTTCATCAACAGACAAGAGGACATAACTCTGTCAAGGTTTTTGACAGAATTATGCCCCTTTTTGACTTAGAAAATACATTGAATATGGGTAAAATCCACTTATTGCCTTAACCCTTTGAGATATTGCTTTGAAACTTTTAATGCTATTTCACATCATTACCCCCATCTGTACGCAAGAGAAGGTAACTCTGTCAAGGATTTGTTTTAAAAATTAAGGCCTTTTATCGACTTAGAATCTTGGTTAAGTTTTTAGTACCAGTCCACTTTTTGACTGAACTGTTTGAGATATTAATTTGAAAGTTGGAATACTTGTTTACAATCATGATTCCCAAACATGTCCAGGAGAAGGTAATTCTGTCAAAGATTTTATTTGAATTATGGCCCTTAACTGTCAATGTTTTGTATTATAGGCAAGCACTAAAAAACTTAAAAAATCTAAAAAAATTCATTCCTATCCACTTGTTCACTTTACCATAAATTATGTCATATAAACATTGCTGTAATATTCAAGGGTATCAAACAACTAGTTCACTTTAAAAATACAGAGATTCTTGTATTGCCTTTTACTGCAAAAACTTTTTTTATTGGCAAGCAATAAAAAAGTCGAGCGCGCTGTCTTACGGACAGCTCTTGTTTAATTGTGTTATCAAATCAGAATTAGCTTATGTTATCTTATTGTTATGTTTATGTACATTTACATTTAATGTACTGATATATATTCTATGTAATTGTATGCCTGAGAAGGCCCATGATTGGAAATAAACACTATTCTATTCTACCCAAAAAGTGGGGGCACAAAAAGATAGAAAAAACTGTTAATAATCATCAACATTTTGTCATGTTAATGTTGTCGTTGTCATTAAATTTGCAATTTGTGGTAGTATAGATAATACAGCTAGTTTGCCGCTATAAAATTTTACCAACAATCTGGTTGCAGTTCAATGACCATAATGAATAAAAATATTTAGTTGTTTTCAACCTAAGGAAAGAAGGAAGTTTAAAAGAAAACCAGTTTAAAAGAAAACTTGAGTTGTGTATTGAATTATTTGATAAACCGAAACAAGATGAAAATGTTTTACGATCAAGTTGATAAAGCACATTTCAAGGAATTTATGGTGGGAATCAAGCCAAATCATTATGAGAGTACAAACACAAAACGTGTTAGATTCATAATAGCAGGGGCTATGGTAATGTTTCTAATGGTACTCATTCTGATTATTACATGTGTCTATCTATCTCTGAATTCTGCCTCCCAGTCAGATATTGCTCACCAGAAACAACAGGAAAACACTGTCGAGTTCACCCCAGGTAATGTTTCAACTTGTTTCTCCATCATAACATACACTTAAATTTTGTGAATCTAAATTATAGATCTAATATGTCTGGTTTTAGAGAAGTATTTACCTGATACATGTCTTATTAACATAATTATACTTCCACAAATGAAGTTAAGGGGGTATAAGGGAGTCGGATTGTCAAGCTTATATGAAGACCCTGGTTGGTATTGCATTTTGGCCACCTGGGGTCAAGGTCACCATTTCCAAAAATAGAAAATGGTTTCTGGTAGAAATGAGATATTGTAATGAAACATGGTGTATAGCAAGCTTATATGAAGATCCTGGTTGGTATTGCATTTGGACCCCTTGGGGTCAAGGTCACCGTTACTAAAAATAGAAAAATGCTTTTATGACAATAATTAGAGTTTGGAATGATGTTTTGTAATAAAAAAATGACCATTTGCTACCAATTATCAAGCGAAGTCATTTATAGTGTACAAATAAGATAATGAAAAAGGTCAAGGTCATCAGTTATATTGAAACAAGATATGTTTGAAAAACATGTATGCCCCCTATCAGCAGCAAAAAGTCATGTGATAAGGTTATTATGCATGACATCTGACCCAGTGATCAAACAATTAATAAGGGTTATCAAGTATCTACTGGTCATGACCTTAACCTTTGACCCCTTGACCCAAAACTCAATAGGGGTCATCTGCTGGTCATGACCAATCATCATACAAAGTTTGAAGTTCCTAGGCATAAGCGTTTTTAGTTAATTGATTGGAAACCGTTTTTACCTACAAGGTCAATGTGACCTTGACCTTTGACCCCTTGACCCCAAAATCAATAGGTCATCTGCTGGTCATGACCAATCACCATACCAAGTTTGAAGTTCCTAGGCCGAAGCGTTCTTTAGTTATTGATCAGAAACCGTTTTTACTTACAATGTCAATGTGACCTTGACCTTTGACCCCTTGATCCCAAAACTCAATAGGGGTAATCTGCTGGTCATGACCAATCACCATACCAAGTTTGAAGTTCCTAGGCCTAAGTGTTCTTAAGTTATTGATCAGAAACCGTTTTTACTTACAAGGTCAATGTGACCTTGACCTTTGACCCCTTGACCCAAAACTTAATAGGGGTCATCTGCTGGTCACGACCAATCATCATACAAATTTTGAAGATCCTAGACCTAAGCGTTTTTAGTTAATTGATCGGAAACCGTTTTTACCTACAAGGTCAATGTGACCTTGACCTTTGACCCCTTGACCCCAAAATCAATAGGTCATCTGCTGGTCATGACCAATCACCATACCAAGTTTGAAGTTCCTAGGCCTAAGGGTTCTTTTGTTATTGATCAGAAACCATTTTTACCTAAGAGGTCAATGTGACCTTGACCTTTGACCCCAAAATCAATAGGGGTCATCTACTGATCATGACCAATCACCATACCAAGTTTGAAGTTCCTAGGCCTTAAAGTTCTTTAGTTATTGATCGGAAACCGTTTTTACCTACAAGGTCAATGTGACCTTGACCTTTGACCCCTTAACCCTAAAATCAATAGGGGTCATCTACTGATCATGACCAATCACCATACCAAGTTTGAAGTTCCTAGGCCTAAGGGTTCTTTAGTTATTGATTGGAAACTGTTTTTATCTAAGAGGTCAATGTGACCTTGACCTTTGACCCCTTGACTCCAAAATCAATAGGGGTCATCAACTGATCATGACCAATCACCATAACATGTTTGGAGACCCTAGGCCTAAGGGTTCTTTAGTTATTGATCGGAAACCGTTTTTACCCAAGATTTCAATGTGACCTTGACCTTTGACCCCTTGACCCCAAAATCAATACGGTCATCTACTGATCATTACCAATCACCATACCAAGTTTGAAGTTCCTAGGCCTAAAGGTTCTTTAGTTATTGATCGGAAACCGTTTTTGCTTACAAGGTCAATGTGACCTTGACCTTTGACCCTTTGACCCTAAAATCAGTAGGGATCATCTACTGTTCATGACCAATCACCATACCAAGTTTGAAGTTCCTAGGCCTAAGGGTTCTTTAGTTATCATTGGAAACCATTTGGTCTACGGACAGACGGACCGACAAGTGCAAAGCAATATACCCCCTTTTCTTCGAAATGGGGGCATAATTAAGATTTCTGCTGTTACATAGTCTAGAACAAAGTAAACACATTCAGTTTCATTCATTTTCATGTCATATCTCAGTTACAGGAAATTGGGGTGATCGAAACATATTCAATACTAGATAGTTTAATAATATTTTATTGTATTAATATGCATACAATATACAATTTCATAATTTTACAGACATAATCAAGTGTACATACAAAAGGGTTGGGCCAAAAGTTTTAACAACATTATCGTGGGCCCTTCCCTGAGGTTAGTCAGAAATAAGTTTAAATATACTTTTTGAATAAAGTTGTGTGATATCAAATAATTATCAATTTCAGTTTTAAGTAATTTTCAGGATCTAATTTTCATGAACTAATTTTATCAAATGTTTTATATGTGAATATAAATAAATCAAATGAACTTTTATTAGAGAAAAAAATAATTATATAATTATATGAAAAAGTTAGAAATATAGATAAGCATTATAATAAAATTTATAATGATACAAAGAGTGATAAAATTAAGTTATTTAAATATTTTAAATGTATAAAGTGTAAGTTTCAAATGTCAAAAGTGATTACAAGAAAAAAATTACAAGACTAATTAACAAATGAAAGCAGGACAACTCCATTTATGAAATTAACCCATTACCAGATATATACGCCTTTCTACACCTTGTTCACCCCCCTTTTTTGTTGTCTCAAAATGTGAAAAAATGCCTTATTTTGGCCCCCTACCCTTGTTTTTGCTAGAGAAATGTTGTTTAAAAAAGTGACGACTTTTCAGGGGTCGCCCCCTATCCAACAGATACATCAAGGGGTTGCCAGAAGGGGGATGTGCCCCCTTCTGTTTGGGGGGGGGTTGAAGGGGGCAGCAGTCCTCGTCACCAAGAAAATTTTAGACTTGTGAGAGGGTAAAAATGACCCCATGTTGATCATAACAGGTAATGTCTGTAACCAACACTGAAAAGCCTTTATCTCTATCTTAATCCATTGAGAAGTTGCAGCACTTTGAAATCAATTTTGATGGAAAAAATCAACGCAAAATAGTGATTTTTGGCAATTTTGAGATGTCCCTCGTTGCCCTGGTAACAGGAAATTTAAGACTGAGCATGTTGTTACAAAGGCAATGTTCAAGTCAACATTTGTGCCATGTTTGATTTAAGTATTGGAGCAGTTTTTATAGTTTTTAGCAATTTTTTTAGCAATTTGAGCTTGTAACGGGAGACTTTTCAATGAAAACAGCCATTTTTCACGAAATGCTCATGCGGTAATGGGTTAAGAAGTTATATAAGAGTTAAAAAATAGTGAGACATCAACAGGCATGGCGACTGAAGTATAAGAAACTCAATTAAATGGCAGACACTTGATCACTTTGCTTAAACTCAAGCAAGTTGCTTGTAACCATTTACATTGTATATATCTCTAAATTAATGAATTAACAAGTCATCAGTGTCAACAAAATACATGTCATTGTCAATTATTTTTGTGTCCCATTACTGTTTGTAATTGTTGAAGTTTTTGTTTAAAACTCATATCTGATGCAGCAATACATGTTTTGTCAAAGATTTTTCTAAATGTCAGTAACAAACAATAAATTCGCCATATTTTTTCAGGTCTGTTTGCATATGGTCCAGATAAGAATGGTTTGATAAGCTTCAGTCCACGTGATCATATGACATACATGAATTACTTCAACAGACTTGAATCAAGTCTCGCAGGTTTGTAATTGTGTAGAACATGAGTTAAAATTAGAGTACAACAGTTAAATGAAAGTGATAATAATATTACTTAATTTATGAAAGATAGAACATTAAGAATTTGTAACACCTTATTTACAATGCGGCCTTCTTAATAAAATCATGTTAATTGAAGAAAAATATAACAAAGAAATAATTAAATGGTAATGACAGTGTTAACATGTAACTTTAAAGCACACAAATACTATTTTGTAAGTAACAAGCCAATAAGATTCAAATAATGTCATAGCAGGTACAGAATACCATGAAAATTTGCATAAATTATATCCAAGTGCATTTCTTTTGGAATTGACTTATGACAGGCTTTCAATTTGCTATATATTTGCCTGCTTTTTGTATAATTATGCTCTGCCAGTGGAAAATTCCCAAATGTTGCCTCTTCAATAAAAAAATCTAAAAACTTCTAAACATACTCGTTTTGACTTTGGTTACAATTGCATGCCATATTTAAGCACCTTAAACAATTTAAGAGGAAGCATCATTATTATGTTGACATTATTAATAACATATTAGCATTTTCTAGTCACTTTCCCTTTTCACTTTCCCTCGGGTTGGGCACATAGCTGACAAGACACAGGGCATCGGCAGAAGATTTGAATACTTGGGATGGCGAAAAAAAAATGACTAGAACTTGAACTTCAGACCAGCTGCCAGTGTCCTGACTAATGCCAAGGGGAGTGGCCCTGCAAAGTAGGAAGAGTCAACGAGGATGGTGACCTAGGGGGCATAAGCCGCATAAGCCCCTAGTTTGAATGACAACTTGAAAGGCAGGCCCTCTGCTTGGCACCAACAGCCTTTTTAAACTTTACCTTTTTTTCTCATATTGTCTCAGGTGGGGTCATCTCCAGTATGTGCGTCCTTTTCCCTTGCTTCGATGAACACAGTTTTAAGTTGATTGTTTTGTTATGAACTTGTCATCAATAGGACTTTAATTTGTAATACAAGTTGCTGACTTTATATACAGAATATAGTTTTCTAACATGAATATAATCCATGGCTGGCAATTCGGGTTATATTTATCTCATTTAGGCTATATTCTCCTGTATATCCTGTCAACTTGTATAACTAAAATTATAGTTGTACATGAACCCAACAGACAGAAAGACTGTATTACATCCAAATGTGATCCAGAGTGACATAACAAATTTTATTAATGTATTGTTCAAACACAAAGAAGTGTATTTTATAAGGAAAATATCATTACAAGATTTTACTAGAATTATATCTCACTTTGCACTTCTATGCCTCATAAGATCTTGAAAAAGCAAAATCTACACAAGTTAAGTACATTATCCAGATCAAGATTCAGTCCTACAATAACTCATTATAATAATGTCATTAATTAATTATCAATATAATTTAACAGATTACAGCACCCTGAGACAATCAGCAAACCTTGACAGGTACATACACTGTGATGATAATACTACTAAAGTACCACACGGTAAAGTTTGCATGCTGACCCTGGACAAATTTGGAGATAATTGCGCCAGTTTTGACATGTATGGTATCAATGAAGGGCGACCATGTGTCCTGCTGGTTTTGAGACCTGTAAGTTTACATAATGTCTTAATTTGATACTGAATTATTTTTTTTTCTCCTTCACTAATAAATCTTTAAAGTCATAGAACTTGAATAGTGGCATTTTGGCTTAAACTCTGCCCTTTTCTTCTCAAAAGAAAAAAAATCTTGCCAATATAAATTTAAATTTTACAATACCTTTGCTGGACACTTTTTTGTTTTGTTTTGGCAATATATTAATAACTTTTTCCTTTTCCATCTTTGTTCTTCAAAATATTTATAACCACGCACTTACATTAGTATTTTAAGCTAAATATTTATTGCGAGTCTCAAGCTCATTAGGCCATGTTACACAACTGCATTTAATTGCATTTTGTTATAGTTATGTCTCCTTTAGATTTATATTTATACAAATGGGTTTATTTAGAATGGATTAAATACATTTTTTAAAGAACATTTAGAAAATTAAAGACCATTAAAGTCTCATTATCTTAAATGTCAGAATATGACTTCCAAGTTCAAAATTTTGAAGTTCACTAAAGTACACATGTTAACAGATTAAGGAGGAGAGAGAGAATTTATAAAGAAAATTTCTATATTAAGAAAGTTTTTCAACATAATTTACAGGATGATAACATGACACCACAGCCATTTGACTTCAGTGATGGTAAGAATGTTGACATAAAGAAGAAGATTGGGAATAGGTTCTCCAGTAAGAGTGTAGCTGTGAGTTGTGAGGGGAAGGTTAGTTTATCAATCAATGTCAATCTGCTTAATAGAAAAAAGAAACCTTACTTATAGACAATGTATGTGTATAACAAGAAATCTCATTATCAGTTAAAAAAGTAGAATAAACATAACATGTAAACCAGTTTAAGCAGAAAAATGACTGATTATACCCCCACAAATGAAGTTTAAGGGGTATCTTGGAGTCAGTTTGTCTGTCAGTCAGTCCACATCATGATCTCGGGTTTGTCTGTCAGTCAGTCCACATCATGGTCTCGGGTTTGTCTGTCAGTCAGTCCACATCATGGTCTCGGGTTTGTCTGTCAGTCAGTCCACATCATGGTCTCGGACAAAAACTAGTGTTTAGATTGAGGTATTGTAGTGAAACATGGTATATTGCATTTACCTTATGTGGAAACCCGGGTTGGTATTGCATTTGAACCCCCTGGGATATAGATCACTAATACTGAAAATAGAAAAATGTTTTCCGGACAATAACTTGAGTTAGAAATGAGATATTGTAATCAAACATGGTGTATAACAAGCTTATATGAAGAGCCTGGTTGGTATTGCATTTGAACCCCTTGGGGTCAAGGTCACTGTTACTAAAAAAGAAAAATGTTTTCCAGACAATAACTAGAGTTAGAAAAGAGATATTGTAATCAAACATGGTATATAACAAGCTTATATGAAGAGCCTGGTTGGTATTGCATTTGGACCCCCTGTGGTCAAGGTCACTGTTACTAAAAACAGACAAATTTTTAGTTAGGAATAAGATTTTGTAATCAAACTTGCTGTAATTATAGCAACCTTATGTGAAAACCCTGGTTGGTATTGCATTTGGACCTTCTGGGGTCAAAATCAAGGTCACCATTACTAAAAATAGAAATAGGGTTTCCAGACAATAACTAGAGTTAGGAATAAGGTTTTAAAATCAGACTCGCTATATAGCAACCTTATGTGGAAACACTGGTTGGTATTGCATTTCGACCACCTGGGTTCATTGTCAAGCTAACTAGAGTTAGGAATGAGACATTTTAATCAAAATTTGTTTATAGCAAGTTCAAATGAAGATCCTGGTTGGGATTGAATTAATTGAAATAATTCTTTGTATGTAGGGGATACTTCATTTATTATAGGTTGAGTTTAAATTTTTCTTTAGGCCACTTATTTTTCAAAAAGTCAAAGTTGCTGGTAGGAGTATTAATCACCTTTAGTGATAGCTCTAGATTTGTTCTTATTTTCATGTAGCTTACTTCTGTTAGAGTCAATGTAAAAACTTTCAAGAACAGATAAATAAGTGTATTGGCTAGGAATGTTTCGTATCAAAGTTGCAGTTGTTTTCTCCTATTTCTACAGACTGACAAAGATCAAGCTCTAATGATGAGAGATAATTACACAGCTATGGTTGATTATAATCCTCCAAAAGGTTTTCCCTTGTTTTACTTCCTGGAGAGAAAGACAGATGGCTACTTGTACCCGGCTGTGATGGTTCAGTTCAACACAGTCCCACCAAACACTCGGGTTAACATTGTTTGTACAGCGTGGGCAAAAAATTTCAACAACGGTCAGCCGCAGAGCGGTCAGAAATACTCCACTGAGTTTGCTATCCTCTTGAAATAATAATGCAATACACAACCCACTATGATATATTGACTCCTTTCCGGCCAGAAGACCAATAAATAGGTATTTTTAAAAATGCTGATAAGCCTCTCTGGCTGTGATGTAATTTTTGCTCATTAGGATTTCCTCATTCCATATATCCCAGATACTTAACACTTGTTAGATTTGTACTTAGGTATGTGAAAATTGATTCTAATTAAATTCGTCAACAATCCATTTATATTTTTACATTCTATATACATTTTATAATTTTTTGTTCATATTCTGAAAAAATTTCAAAAGTTTGTTACTTTCATGAAGAAAAGGTTGTTGAAATTTTAATGATTTAAAAAGAAAAATACATATCTTTGTTACATTATTTGTTGTGAATTTTTAGCTTGATTATTCGGATAATTGTAGGGCTATCCTACAAACACATGCTTTAAACGTAACACTTTGGTCAAGTTTTATATGCCACTTATTGTACTGCATCATATCACATCAACCATTTTTGCTTTTCACTTATTTTAGATCATTATAATAGGTCACTATCAAAGTTCCATAAGTCTGACATGGTTTTTGACTGAATTATTAAAACTTGTGCAACATCAATCTTCAAAACTACTGATGGCATTCACTTAAAACTTTTTTATGCATGTTTTTATGACTGTAACTGGATGTCACTTTCAAAAGGCCCTTTACTTTGACATACATGTAGATTTTGACTGAATTATGGCCTTTTGTGAACTTGAAAATTCTTGATAAAAGTAAAGAAATTAATTTGAATCTTTAATTATGTCTTTGCGACCATATCTGGCAACCATTTTCCAAGGCTGATACCTCTGACATGCATATTTGTTAATTTATGAAGTTTGAAAATTCTTAAACTGTTCAAAACTACTAAAGATATTCATATGAAACTGAATTAATACATGTCTTTAGGACCATTATGGGAGTCCCTATACAAAGCCCATAACAGTTGTTACATGGATTTTGATTGATAGATGGCCCTTTATCAAATTACAAAACTACAAGACTCATAATCATGACATTTATATTTTTATTGAAATCCTCCTCTAAAAATGTTGATTATTACATCACACTGAAGATCAAATGAGCCGCATCACGACAAAACCAACATAGTGCGTTTCGATGGCTGAACGCAACACTGGTCTAACTTCATTTTTACAAATTTTCAAGGAGGCTATAAAAACTTAATTAATTCTATAAATTGGACATTTTTGATATTATTTTTAGATTTTTATGTCCATATAAGTTAAAATTTTAGTTAAAAGAAGTTTGAAAAATTAATTTTGTTAAATAAAAAAGATATTTGAAAAGATATGAGTTAGATTAGTTTTCCATTTATAAATCACCAAATTTCAATGATAAATTTTCAGCAAAACTGGTCTAACTTGACTTAGCCCTATGTTGCATTTACAAAATGAGTTTAATAAGGCCAAAACAATAATCAATATGTGCTATGTTTGAAAAAATAGGATGATATAATAGAAAAAAGCTGTAACTTTAACCGTATTTTAGTATTATTTTAAAAGAAAACAACTTTTTTAAGGAAACCGACATGTTAATTTATACAAAATTGACAACTTTTGCATAACATACTAGAAATATCAGACAATCACATAAAAATATTTTAGAAAAAAAAATTAATAATAAAGTTTCAGTTCGGAATGAATGTTTTGTAGACAAGATAAGATATTTTACATTAAGCATAATTCAATGTAACATCAGAATTGAAGCACATACTCATAACTGAAAAATAGAAGCATGTATATAAAACTTGCAGTTCTAAAAACACAGGCAATATTATTCAAAATGAAACTAATTTTTTCCCTATTGGATCTTCGTTTATATTTTCAAGTTTATTAATCTAGTCAGAATTTCAAGAAAAATGTTAACTTTAGGAACATTTTGCATAAACTAAAGTTATCTCTCCAAGTTGCCAAAGAAAAAACTTTTGCCTCTCTTTGTAATTAAACTTGGCATGACACTTGTATCTATAGCTTTGTCTTCCCTCCTTTCTCATCATCCTTTTTACTCAATTTTTTGTCATATTTTTAAACATAATTTTTTCCCATATTCCTATTACAGTAATTCATTACATTTCTCTGTTATCTATCATCATTCTTGCATTTTTATCTAATATTTTCCCCATTTAATAACTATTTTCTATATTATGTAAACTATCATTTTAACCATTCCCTATTTGCAAGTACTCATCATCAGCATAATAATAACAAACACCCTAATTTCACCTTCAAAATGATTAACAGCATTTTTATCACCATCATCATCCTCGGCTCTTATATAAACAGCATTGTCTCCGGTAGCCCTTATTAACCAACATTACTATTCTGAACACTCATCTCACCACCACTACTAGTATTTTCCTCACCACCTATATATGCAGCATTGCCACCAAATTAGACCTCATTACATCAGTATTGTCATCAATCACACTTTTATCATCAGCATTGTCATCCTCAGCATAGTCCCCTTTAACTGTAATTATATCACCAATATTGTCCCCACTACTCTTTTGATACCAACATTGTCCTCACTATTAACTATAGTATCACCAGTAAATGTTCCCACTAACCCTTATAAAACCAGCATTGCCCCAACTAACTATAATCAAAGTATTGTCCCCTCTAATCTTTATAATACCAGCATTGTCCCAACTAACTATAATATCACTGGTCAGCAATGTTCCCACTAGTTATAATATTACCAGAATTGTCCCACCTAACTATAATATCATCAGCATTGTCCCAACTAACCCTCATATCATCAGCATTGTCCCAACTCACCCTCATATCACCAGCAAATTTACTTTGATATCACCAGCATTGTCCCCATTTACTATTATATCACCAGCATTGTCCCAATTTACTATGATATCACCAGCATTGTCCCAACTAACCCTCATATCACCAGCATTGTCCCTACTAACCCTCATATCACCAGCATTGTCCCTACTAAACCTCATATCACCAGCATTGTCCCCATTTACTATCATATCACCAGCATAATGTCCCCAATTACTATGATATCACCAGCATTGTCCCCATTTCCTATGATATCACCAGCATTGTCCCAATTTACTATGATATCACCAGCATTGTCCCAATTTACTATGATATCACCAGCATTGTCCCAACTAACCCTCATATCACCAGCATTGTCCCTACTAACCCTCATATCACCAGCATTGTCCCTACTAACCCTAATATCACCAGCATTGTCCCTACTAAACCTCATATCACCAGCATTGTCCATACTAACCCTCATATCACCAGCATTGTCCCCATTTACTATCATATCACCAGCATTACCCCATCTATGATTTCACAAGCATTTTCTCCACTATTACCCTCTTTATCAGCATTGGCCCCACTAAATATAATATATCACC
This sequence comes from Ruditapes philippinarum, assembly GCF_026571515.1. NCBI lineage: Eukaryota > Metazoa > Mollusca > Bivalvia > Venerida > Veneridae > Ruditapes > Ruditapes philippinarum. The sequence goes on along the minus strand of NW_026857915.1, from coordinate 18,421 downwards.
AGCATTGTCCTCACTTTTTTCTTAAACATTTCTTTTCTTTTCTTGTTGGGTTTTATGTCGCACTTACAAAGTAGAGGTCATATGGCAATACTCCAAGTTTTCCCAGCGGAGGAAGACCTCAAGTACCCAATTTCTGCTGCTTCATGTTTGTAACCCTTAGGAAAAGGAAAGGCATTTAACTTGCAGTTATTTAGCATTGTTTTTCTGACCAGTTTTAACCATTTATTAAGCAGTTTTCCTTGACAAATGTGATTATGTAGAAAGCATTTAAAATGCAGTTAAAATGCATTTAAAATGCAGTTATTTAGCATTGAAAAAGCATTGAAATCAGCCGAAATATGTAAATGAGATGACATCATAAAACTGCCTCCAAATATGGAGATAGCATTTCCAACCATTTATATGACCTCATAAATAACTGCCAAAAAATTGTGTTTGCATTTTCAACCATTTATATGACATCATTAAAAAACTTTCAAAAAACTACTGAAGCCTTTATATGACCTCATAAATAACTGCAAAAAAACTTTCAAAAAACTGTTGCTTTTTTTTTTGACTAATATAATACTGTTAAAAAACTTTTCCCACATCTAAAAATTTAATTGTACATGTACAGGTTTCTATTACAGGGACAAAATATGTTGTACATAGTTTTCAAAAATCACCAAACCCCCAAAATTTTTCATAATAAAAAAGCTTTCCCCCCTTTTAGTTCTTTAGGCAACCATTTTGATTACTGTGTGGATTTTAAAAGTTTTGGACATTTTTTAATGTATTTAAAAATTAAAAAAGGGGCAAAAGACGAACAACAGACATATTGAACTGTAAAAAAACCCTCACAATAACCCCTCGGGAAATTTTTTGAATTTTTAATTAAAGGCCTATATCGTTTGTAATGAGCAAAAATTTAAGTAAAAAAATTTTACCCAAAATGCCTTTTTTATACAAAAACAAAAAAAGAAATCAATTTTTCTTTTCAAAATGGTAAAAATTTTGAAAAACACCACATAATTTTTGTAAGGGCCTAAAAGCCCGTTAAAACCAAATAGTGCTTACTTTTTTAAAACATTAAAAGATTGATAACCCCCTTGCAAAAAATTACTGGTAATTTTCCCGGGTTTTTAGGGGAAACCCCGGGAAATTTTTACGGGGAAAATTCCTGGGAAATTTGAAAGGGAAAATCTGAGGAATTTTCCCCGTTATTTGGCTGGCGGAAATTTGGAAACGACTGAAAACTACGGGTAATAACTAAAAAAAAAATTTAAAACCGGGAAATCCCTTAGATCGACTTGTATTTGGAAAAACCCCCTAAAATGAAAATTTGCCCTCCCCCAGGGGGTTTTTTGGGAACTTTTTTTCAAGTAAATTTCCCCGGGTTTTCAAAGCCCCTATGAAAAACCAGTCCCCGGGAATTTTTTAAAAATCTTAGAATGACTGAAAAATGACCTGCCCACGGTATTTGGAACATTTTTTCTAGTAATTCCTTGGCAGAATTCTTAAGAAATACATGGGGCTTTAAAGTCTAGCTTAAACAAAACAAAAAAAACAAGATATACAAGAACTGTTAAAAGTGGACATAAGTGATTCATGCATATGTCAGCTATAAAGAATCGTTTTAAGTGTACATAATGAGAAAATGAGGGGACATAATTATTTTTGAACAATTGCCATAAATAAGATATCTATTCTCAATCTGATCCTCCAAATATCAAGAAATTTTATATTAATACATGCTGATGTCTAATGCTGACTAGCATTTAACTATAGAGCAACAGATAAAATTTTAGAGCTAGTGTCTTTACTCCCTATTGTTTTTTTGGAAAGAGTGAGTCACTCTCAAGACACAAAAAAAAAATAATTTTGTTTTACATAATAATAATAATATGTAAGGACTTCATAATGTCTTTTCATACCATTTAACTTGTCTGTCAAACATGCTTTCTTTCATTTACAGTGAAAGTTCCTATTTTTCGCGGGTACTAAAACAGCTAACAGTAATTTTGAAAATCAAAGTTATATACTATTGTATAGTATTTTGCAAAGCTTCCTTTTGAAAGAAAATTGAAGAAAAGAATGCTGTAGAAATTTTGTTTTGGTTTGAAATTACGTTACCCGCAAGCAGTATAATTTTATAAAATACAACAGCTAGTGTCTGAGTTTCAACTCTGTCGCAGGCATTGTAAACTACAACCTTCACATTGTACAGACAAACTATCTGGCTCATGAGTTTTAAAAAAAAAAAAAAGAGAAGACGACAGGGTTTGTTTCATGTGATTTCTTTTGCTGCCTCAGGACGGCATGACTCAGTTTGAAAGTAAATTTACACCCCACACCGGTGAGTTGTACACATACAAATATTGCTATGATGCACTACAAGGTATTAAGTGAATATTAGTGTGCATGAATTATATTTTCCTAAAGGCATTTAAATAAAACTTGTAAAAACTGCAGCTTCTGTCACAATCTTTTAGCTTAAAAAAATGGTTCAAGAAAATAACTTGTAAAAAATGGTAATGTAAGTATTGTTTAACATCACCATTTATTTTTAAATGTTGAAAAACTGGTAAGAAATGCTAGACACAAGTTTTTTAACAACAAGTTTTTACCAGTTTTTTAAGAACTGCTGTTTAAATGGAATCCTACAAATTAAGATGAAGGGCAAAAAATTGTAAAAAAGGCATTTATTTGAAAAAACTGCTAAATAACTGCAATATAACTACAAGTTAAATGCCTTTCCTTTTCCTAAGGGAACTTCCGAGTTTAGCTTATAAGGAATTTACTTAGCCTTTAAGGAATTTACACCAGCTGCCGGTACAGACCAGAATATCTAACTTGAGGGTTAATTTTATGGCTGTAAAGAGACTGCAGAGATTCCCCTACACAGTTACCCAAGAGCTAGATATACCTGTCTGTGACAACAGCTTGTGTTTGATTTTTTTCTCTCGCATATTACAATATTAGTGATATTTCGTAAAGAAAAGACGATAACTAATACTTTCATTTACGACTTTTCTCGTATATAAGCATATGACTTTACAACTTCATTTGTTATGGCAAAATGATGTCATCTTTAGAAAGCAATTCTTTCATAAAAGGCGTTTGGGAATGACTTCATTTAAAAACATTGACTTGTCTTGCATGGGGGATGTAAGACAGATTTTTCTAGTACCGTTGTAAACAGAAGATAAGCCTATGTGATATGCAAGAAAAAATCTTTCCTGTTTCAGCAACATAGGACCTCAATTGTGTTGGTGCGCTGTAAAACCAACAAACTAAAAGTTTTGGTTTTTAAACGATTACAAGCCTTGTACATACAGATACTTAAAGAAACTTCACTGAGTTTCACTGAGGTCCAAAAACTTAAAAAACTTAAGATTAGAATTTCTAAAATGAATCAACTCGGGCCACATAAACAAAAAGATACACAAGAGATATAAAGAAATTATACTTGACATGAAATTGAAAATTTTATCATAGTTTTATTAGAATCTAATTCGAGTTTAAAGCTACATTAATTAATATGCTTTTCAATACCCGGTCATTTTTATAGTTGACATAATTGCTCTGGAAAAAACTAAGCAAATAATCTGAAAATTTTAACACCACAAGTTATTTGTCCTGACCGCCATCTAATTGTACATAAATCTCGAAAATATATTTTAAGTCCCATCATGCCAAAATTGGAGTCCCTTTAAGAATTTGGAGCAAATTGTATTAAATAATTATAAAATCTTGAAATTTTCAAAGGGTGGGATATCTTGTTTCATCAGTATTAAAAGATCACTATGATAAAAAACAACAAAAAACAACACAAATTGTCTTGTAAATAATTTTCATCAACAGTGAATTATATGATTTGAGTATAATAATAAATCTTTTTGAAAGGTTAATTTACTATTATTTTTCATTTCAATCTTATATGACTATGTAGAGATAATATAGCAATTTTAAACTTATTAATCCTTGAAAACACAATAGAATTAATTAAGAGCCTTGGATTTACTATTCTGCAATTTTGGCAACAAAAATGGGTAAAATGTAGAAGTAAGTATTTATGAATATACCAGACCTAACTTAATATCTGCAAATATAGCAATACTGATTTTCATTGTATTGAAATTAAACAGCAACACTGTGCTAACTAGAGTTAGTACAGTGTTATCATCCAATAAGTAAATTTTGATTAATGCAACACAGTTCTAACTTGAGTTAGCTCTCTGTTGCATTTAAGTTATAATCACATTTGAGATAGAGCAAAATGCCAAGTGGTAAATAAAACCCATAAAATTTCACAAATATTTCTAATATTTTATTTACTGATGTATTTCATGCAATTAGACTAAAAAATGCAAAAAAGTCATTTTTGAAAAAAAATCAAGTTAGACCAGTGTTGCGTTCAGCCATCGGTTTGCGACCAGCATGGATCCAGACCAGCCTGCGTATCCGCGCAGTCTGATCAGAATCCATGCTGTTCGCTTACTTACCCTACTACAAGTAGAGAAACTAATAGCAAACAGCATGGATCCTGATCAGACTGCGTGGATGCGCAGGCTGGTCTGGATCCATGCTGGTCGCAAACGCACTATGTTGGTTTTGTCATGACGCAGCTCAAATAATGTTATAGAATCTCAGTTGTTTTCTACAAAACAGTATAAAATTTATCTTATTTTTCATTCATGCATAGTGGAATAATCTTTATGCAGTGATTTTTTTTTAATTTTCAAAACAACCTGTAAACTGTAGTTTTTATAAAGTGATAATTATTGTTTTCCTTAAGTAGTAAACTGGAGTGTTTTTTTTATAAAGTAATAACTATTGTTTTTTTCTAGTTGTAAACTTTTGTTTTTACTAATTAATGTAAGCTGTTGTTTATATAAAGTAATAATAATTGTTTTCCTTTTGTTGTAAACTGTAGTTTTTATAAAGATATAACTTTTGTTTTCTTTTAGTGGTAACCTTTTGTTTTTTTATAATTTGTAAATTGTAGTTTTTTATAAAGTAATAACTATTGTTTTCGTTTTAGTTGTAAACTGCTATTTTTATTAAGTTGTAAACTGTTGTTTTTATTCAGTTGTAAACTGTTGTATTTACTAAGTTGTGAAGTGTTGTTTTTTCTGAAGTTGTGAACTTATTTACATATACATGTATGTTTCTATTAATGTCTTTATTTGTTAATTTTGATAACACCGTAAGAGATTTATACAGGTCATTTTATACAGGTCCTATATATCACATTCCTGTGACATACTCATGACATTAGACTGGAACAATATAAATCTTGTATTATTAAATATTACAAGATGCTACATCACTTTATCGCTCATTGCTTATATTATATTTGTTCTGTTATATTGGTTTGTAAACAGAATTTTTTTATAAAATTACTCGTTTTTTCTTTCTTAGCCTAAAAGTTTTGTATTTTTCATTGACAAGCACTTGTGTATATTATTATGGTTTTGTGTTAATAATGACAATCCCTGAATTCTGTGAAATCATTTTTAATTCGAGGGCATAAATTTTCGTGGTTTCCCGGCAAAAAGCAATTTCGTGGGGTCTTTAATTTGTGGATTTCAATTTCAAGGTTAAAAGAAAAAAATATATGTGGGGCCGAAAATTCGTTGATTTCAAAATTCGATAAAACCATACAAATAATATCCCAAATTTGTGCTATGAAATTGTTGACACGTGCAAGTTCATGTGTTTCCACCTGACCAAACAACAGAAGATTTATAACAGTTGATAAAAGTTCTAAGTCGGTTTAGTATCCGATTCACATCTATGTTTATCTTTGATTCAATGATGTACAAGAAAATTGTAGGTAAGCACACAGTTTGTCTACAGACGATGTACCAACTTCGCATCACTACGACCATTTTTGGTGCTGTTTTTGTTACTTAACATTATCTTGGGCACAATTTGTTCGTCAGGACTTGATTTCGTGGGTTACCTGAACCACGAAAATTAATCCCCCACGAATATAAATGATTTCATAGTGAAACCTTGTGAACAGCATTTAATGTTTACCCTGGTTATTGGTTCATATGTTTTAAACAGTGACATAGCACTTCCTTGGAACTGTTTTCTTGGTTGTTTATGTTATTTTACATATACATGTGATATCCTGGCAGGACTAAAAAAGATCCAGATATTTCAACCCTGATCCTGATATTAAGAGATTGAATTCCTCAGATATTCATCTTGGTAAAAAAAAAAATGTCAGCATAAAAAATCAAACACAGCACCTTTATATAAAATGTAAACCATGCATTTGAAAGCTGATTTAAGGTAAGTCTTACTGTTATGCTTTCCCGCCAAAAAATTCTAACATCGGCCAATATCATAGCAAATCGGTTATTTCCTGAACATTATATTTTTTTTAATCTTTGGCATTACATTATTTACAATCACTCATCCTTTATCGCTATGTACTAAATTTCCGTTATAAACAATTAAAATTATTGAATACCGACGATTGTGAAAATAACATTTCGGAAATGGCCGATTTATTACGATATTGGCCAATGTAAGAATTTTTTAGCGCATAAGCATTGCAGTATGACTACCTTAATTTGTGTTGTTTATTGACAGCAAAGTGACATGATAAACAGTTACACGAGACAAATACTTGGGGATTTACTCCATGTAATCGTGTTAACATACTATTCCAAGTTATTTTGGTCCGTCACTTCTAAAAAGGTTTACAGTTAACACGCTGTGATTCAGTAGAAAGTACATGCTACGTCACAATGACCATGTGAATTTACGTGTGTGAATTGGCGCATATATTAAAGTGCTGATGTTGGTTTTCATTGATTAGTGCTGCACTGATAAAGATTAAAGGTCAGCCAAATCATTCAAACAGGATCATCTAAAACAAACCTGCAACAAAAGCATGTGTTATTTTTTTTTCGGTAATTTTCATTTTTTCGTTGAAGAATTATACAATTGTTTAGGAATTATATCTATTCATTTAATTAATGGAAAATTTCTTGCATTTGTTTAGAAAAAGAAATTATAGTCTTATTGAACGCCGCCTTTCCTTGTTGATCTTGTTTATCATATTTTTTACTCTTCTGGCATTTAAATGCAGTTAAAGCAAAATTACTGTCTTATGGTCATAGTTTTTCTAGCAAGTTTTCAAAAAGCTTTAATTATAATACAGCAGAAATGACTCTTCAAGCACTTTTTATCATGTCACATTGTTGACCGTGGCTGAAAAGTGCCCATACATGCACTGTTTCCTCATATGTTTTGATTTATTGAATGTATGAATGTATGAAAAGACATTAGACTGTTGTTCTAAATATATGCAAACTGAAAATGATGAAATGTGACTGTTCTAGATTGACTTATAAACATATAACACAAAGGCATCATATAACACATAGTCTATATGAGAATGTTCTTTTTTTGTTTTGTAAAATAATATTGATCATGAGTTAGATATAAAAAAAACCGCTCGTCATATTGAGGGTATTATGGGTTCTTTTACCAAATGCGAATATTTTTCATTTTGAGGGTAATATCAGTTCTTTAAACCAAATGTGCCTGAATACGTGTTGAAATTTGAGTCGTTAAAAATCCAGTTTTGAGTCACTAAATCCAGCTGGAAATGCAGTATTGGCCAGTTGTATTAGACATGTATGCTGAATCAGGTTTATTCATAGTTACAACAATGTTGAATTGAGCATTTCTCTTCTTATTTCAATTATGTGAAGTATAAGGCCCCATTTAATTGATAATTTTTGTGAAACTCTTCAGGCAAATAATCACATTTTTTTAAAAAAAGCATGTTGTTTAAGCATGCATAATACTGCTGTCTGCATATAAAATTTTATTATCTATTTTATGATAAAATGTAAACCTTAAAATCCTCAAGCACTGACTGTGGATTGAACTCTAAACTTCTGGATTGGTAGGTGGACACTCAACCATGTCAAGAAAAGGTAAATTCAGAAGTAAGGCTGTAATAAGTGGTAGAGACTTGTAGTCAGTTACGATATATTACCTTCAGTTTATTTTACATTCAACTATAGCCTTATGTTACAACTATTGAGATACTTAATGTAGCTGTTCTTTATCATGACACATTATTTATTTGATGATTCTATCTATCAGTTTATTCAATGAAATTTCTGTTTCATTTCAAAGGGGATATCAATTAGAATGTTTTTGTTTTTATTTGTACAGTCACATTTTCAGCTGATGTCGGCAATCTGCAATGATTCATACATAATTTCTGTCACACTTTCCCTTCACATTCCAACATCATGTTACTGTAGGGACCAAAATTTAAACACAACATTATTGCTATTGTTACTGTAGTTTGTGTCTTTGAATACGACTCTGTAAGCCTTTACTAATATATAGAGGATATTTGTTTGTTTTGCATGTAAGATTGAAATATAATTTCACTGAGTGAACACCAGATGCAATATTTTCACGAGTGGCGTTGCCACGAGTGAAAATATTACAGCTGGTGTTCACGAATGAAATATATTTCAATCTTATACGTAAAACAAATAAATTTTCTTTTTATTTCATGCTTTTTAGTGATTTTATGTATGTTTTTACTAATTTTGCCGCGTAACGTCGCGCATTCTCCCTTGTGACGTCATCACATCATGACGTCACATTATCAATTTTGAAATATAGGTCTGTTACATTTCTCTAATTTTGTTACATTTTTTAACATTATGTATGATGACATCGACTTTCTTTTCCTATAGAAGCAAAATTTACGCATGATGGCATTTATTTCTGCCTGTTATTCAATTTAGTTATGATTTTCTTTTCATCCGCATTCAGATATAGTCCGGCTACAGTGAAAATTATATTTTATAAATTTCACTAGTGGTTTATCAGAATATAATCATCTGATATATTACAATAAAACACCGGAAAGCATGAAATAAATATTAAATGTGCCATATCATCATTCTGGTTTTATATCATATCATGCTTTTATATTTTGTATTGTGCCAATTGATATATTTTTCACTGCTGGATCATGGTAAAGGATAATACTCTGTACTTTTGTTGTTATTTTTTTAAGCCTGACTAATGCTCTATCATTTAGTTAATAATTTTGACAACCATTTTTTAGAAAATAAAATCTTTCCTGTAGAAATAACTTTCCAAACAAGATAATATGTAATATGTTTTGTACATTTGTGCCCCCTTATAAGAACAAAACTCAGGGGGGGGGGGTCGGGTCATGGTCATCCAGACATTGACAAGGATCCCTTAAAAGTAATGAAAACAAAACAAAAATAGTTGAAAATAACAGACTCTGTTTTAATGCGATGTGCAACATTTCTTAATGTGTCCTGTAGCAGGTAGGTGAAAGATATTGAACTTGCCAAAAATGAGCAATCTACTTAAATTCTAGTAAGGGTTAATACTCAACAGTAATTCCAATTACATGGGGAAGGTAGTTAATGATAAGATGAATATGTAATTGCTTTCTGTAGTTTCATTTTATTTTCTTTAATTTAAAAAATAAAAATTTCAATCTTAAATCTCAGTTTGTTTGAAGAACAAACAACTTAAATTGTATTTTTGACACATTTGATAGCAAAACGTTTATAAAGAAATAACATTTACATTATTTATGTACTTACTTGGGTTTGTTTTAAACAAGTATTATTATTAAAACCATAGAAATATTTTCTCAATTTGCATCATACTACAAAGTGTTCGTGAATGTTTTACAATATAGTTGTATATGGCTTGTACCAATTACAGTAAAATCATACACTCAACCCAATTAAGTACTTGAACATTTATTTAATTGTAACAAAGTTTGTTTATAAACTTCATTAAACATGATGTCAGGTGAGTATATACAAATGTATGGAACCGGTAATCTATCATGGGTTAGCTTTAACATACCACGTATAATAGAAGAAGCTTTAAAGATAACAGCATAGATTTTGTTATTGTTCAGCTCTCTATTAACTTGTGCAAGTATAACCCGATGTCTGTACAAGTTTTCTCACTTTTCTGCACTTTCATTGTACAAGTGTGATGGTATAACATTGTAAACTTTGCTCATATTCTTCATGCTGCCCGTTAAAACATCATTGACAATGGTGAGGTGTATTTGTACATTATCTAGGTCAATATCTCAGTCCCAGTATTTTATAACACCATCCCACCCAGCAGTAGCTACTTTAGATGTCTCGTGGGGATGCCATATTGCCTGAATACAAACATCATCATGGGCTTTAAACTTGGAATACAATTTTGTACTTTTCCAGTCCCAGATATATAATTTTCCATCAGCATCCCCTGATATCAAGTATCTGAAAATAAAATAAAATGTATAATACATGTTTCCTTAGCTAAATATGTGATTATTTGAAGTCAGAAATTGTCCTGAAAATTTACAAGTGAAACGCATGTCTCATGCAATTTGCTACTTAGGTAAAACCATGAACCATCATCAGTACAAGATATTATATGTTTAATTTATATACATGTATACACAACAACACTTTCTACTTATCTATCCAGCAAAACTTAATTCAATTCTATCTTGGGGGTTGTCAAGGAAAAAAAATAAAACTTATTTTATATTTAAAGGTACATAATGGGCAAAAACTCCATTTAAAATAGCAAAATCTACATATAGAATAAAAGGTACAAAAATAGAAAGTGAAATGATGATTGTTTAATTAAAAAATAAGAAATTGTTTAAAAACTTCCACTTACGTCATTTCGGGTGAGAAATCAACACCACAAGCATAACCAGCAACCTTGAAATATTACACACAGAGTTGTTAATAACTTAACACTTACTTCAGTTAATTGCTAAACATATAGTTGCACATTCGAATAAGGTGGAAAAAGCTACCCATGTCAAAAACATGTTAATACATAAACTTTGTTGTGGTTTTCTTCTTTTTGTTGTCTCTGGAATTAAAATTGACTCAGCTATATGATAACTTTCTGGCTCTATGAAAGGGAGAAATTATCCTGATGATTAAAATGCTTTACAGAAATGAAAATATTTTAGGAAAACAATAGCCTTGCCCTTGGCTAATGTAAGAGTCTTGCATTATTGAAAGAAGAAACACATTTTAATTATATAAAATATAAATAAAGATCACATTTTGTTTAAACATTATCTGGCTGAAATATTTGTGCCATAAAACCACTCACCATATGACCAGTAAATGTTTTCTTCCTCATGGTATTTAAATCTGTTAAAAACGTTGAACAACAGCAGATCTTATTGTCCATGATTGACAAGCTAACCATTTACCCGTGAAACAACAACATGTAAATAATTAAACGAGCCGCGTCACGACAAAACCAACATAATGAGTTTGCGACCAGCATGGATCCTGACCAGCCTGCGCATCCGCGCAGTCTGATCAGGATCCATGCTGTTCGCTTACAAACCCTATAACAAGTAGAGAAACTGATAGCGAACAGCATGGATCCTGATCAGACTGCGCGGATGGACAGGCTGGTCTGGATCCATGCTGGTCGCAAACCCATTATGTTGGTTTTGTCATGACATAGCTCAAACATTATTAATCCAAGTTGATGTAGCTACAAATAATCCCGAGATATATGTACAATTTTACTTTTTGTTTGCATTCACTTATCTTAAAATTACCAGAAATATTTGTAAGCAGTTTGCCCCTCTAATGGTATCTAATGACAACCAGTTAGTCATGTTACAAATAATTCCGCTACATTTGAAATCAGTAAGCAAGCTTTTGTGGTGAGGGTCACCATGACTTTGACCTCGTTATCAACCTATCATGAACAACCACCCTAATATGAGTATTGTAAACCGAAAGCTTCTCAAACAATAGAACAAGGTCTGGTTTATGGATGGACCAACTGACATGTGCAAAAACACTATAAATCTTCTTCTTCAAGAGTGTATTAGAAGAAGAAAAGAGAACTACTTGTACTTGTTTTTACTGTTTAAAATTTAAAAGAAATATACTATGAATAACTGAATGAATTTTTGCAATAGTTCTCACAAGTTAATATTTTCTATGTAAATAGTGTGTCTATAAGCTTACAACTTCCAATTTAACTAAACTGAAATAAATTGTGTATAACTTAGAGTACTAACCATTTGGTGATAAAGTCGTAGATGGCATAGAATGCATAGAAGGATCAGCAATATATTTAAAATCTACCGGAACATCCCTGAAAATAATAACAATCATTTCAATATAACTTTTATTAACCTTGATTATCATTTCCAAGGAATTAAAGGGACACCACAGAGGGTTTTTGACATTATGAGACTGGAAATAATTTTTTAATATAAATGTTCCCTTTGATGAAGGTCTAGACCAATAACTTGTGTACAAAATATCAGATCATCTGCTAAAATATTTATTCTTACTTACCCGAAATTGAAAAATGCTGCAATGCTTTTCACTTAAATCTTGCTAAGAAAAGCACAAAATATGATTTTCAATTTATTTCTGGGTGTGTTTCTAAACTATCTCTTAGATTTTGGAGCTCAGTGGAGTTCCTTTAATAATGAAGGTAGTAGCGTTTCACATAGTCATATTAATCATTTGGTAATTTTGGCACACTACTGATACAAGAAAAGTAATTTTCTCATAACCTCCACTACTTTAGTATACATGTAATGGAATTGTTCTTTAATAAGACATAGTTTATTTTAAGTTTAAGGGATTCCACAATTAAAATAGTAAAGCCTACAGTACATAGAATGGTCTGGTTCTATACTGGTTGGCAAAGGGAACTCATTATTACTGTAGTGCTTAAAAGAGGTAATAAATGCTCCGAAATGTAGAGGATAAATAAAGTTAATTTGAATTTTACAGATTAAATGAGATTTAATGTTTACCATTCCCAAACTCTTAAACTTTTATCATCAGAAGTTGAGACAAATCTTCTATTTTGATCAACAAATGTTATAGAGTTTACTGCACCAAGATGTCTGTCGTATTCTTGAACTGTTTCCCCTGACCGAATATCCCACTGAAAATATATATATATAAGTTTTTTAATATATATATCTATCATAAATTAAAATGACAATTTTTATTGTAAGAAAAATGCTCAATAATAGGTAGATAATTGGCGTATAGTTTCCATTCCACTCATTAATAGAAATATTAATTAAACCAGAAACATATTAGTCACAGATGCCCCAATATTCCACTGTTTTGTCAGTCCGGCAAACCTATATGTACCTCCCCAAAGCTGAGCAATAAAGAGTCAAAACCAAAAATAGTTATTATATTTATTAGTTAATAGATATTAAACAAATACTCAGGCAATTTATATCAAATTCAAAACATTAACTAAATGAATTTAAGGGTTTTTGTGATTTCAGGTGTGGGTCTTAGCCCTACTTTTAGTCACTACTATATTTTCTCATATGACACTAAGACCAAGTACCAATTGTATCAAATCTACATGGTTTTGGAAATAAAAACAGAGACACAACATAGCTTACCACACAGATTTAAATAATGACATGGAACTAGATGTTAACATGTTTCTTGCTTCCGAAAAAAAAAAATAAGCCTATTAAAGATTTGGCACTTCTGTAAAACTAAGTCTTAAAACTAATTTTATACTGTATGTGTGAGTTAGTAGCTTTAATAAGTATCATCAACCTTAAAAGTATGAATATGGTAAATCAAATTGCAATGAAAACATCTGCTAGGCCAGGCAGTCTATCTAAAGTAGTTCTAATGATCTATTACTATGCTGCTACTACAGTAACTATACAGATCTAATAACAATTAATGGGGTACTTACACAAATAATTTTCTTGTCTGAGGTACCAGCCACAAACAAGTGTTGTTTATCCTCTTCAGGGTGAAATTTTACACAATATGCAACTTTTCTACTTGTAAATCTTCCTTTACACTCTCCTAGAAAGTTAAATATATCATTAAATCAATAATCATTCTTCTTATCATAATCAAGTTAAATAGATTATGCTATGTTTCTATTATTTACCACTTCAATCAATAAGTTGATTTTAAGTGACACCATATAACAGTCATATGGCAACTTTGCAGCTGTATTAGAAGACCATGTGTGAACCTTTATGCAGTATTTCAAGCTTACGGTGGGCACCTGGACTGTGTTTCACAGAAAGCCCTAAGTGTATACTAAGTCCTTGGACATAAGACCAACTTTAGGACTATCTTAAGACTGTTGCAATAAACATTACTATCTTTAGTTGAAGACATCAGACTACCATTAAATTTGTTCTCAAGGAAAAGTTAATAAATACATAGCACATGTTTCAACCTACAATATGTTTATGTTCGTTCAGCATTGCTATTCAGCATTTGATGACGTCATAAGATAGAGTCATAAGTAAGATTATTTTCATTGAAACACAAAACTGCCTCTGATTTGTTCTTTTGACTGATTTTAAACTTAGGAAATTCTATGAAATGTGTCCCTGAGCAGTTTATTGGACAGGCTGTTTAACCCACAAAATTTTAAGTATCTTGTTTCAGTAAAAGAATTGGACTTCAGATATAAAAAAATGCCCAAGACAATTTTACTCTTCATTGATGTTGTATGAATTGACAGTTCTTTCGCAACAAGATAACACAACATATAACATATCAAATTAGAGAAAATGACATTTATGTAATAGAAATTATATACAAAGTTCTGAAATATTGCAACACTTAATTTAAAATCATTTCAGTCAGCTACCTGTTTCAGTGTCCCACAATTTACAATATCTGTCATAACCACAGCTGAGAAACTCTGTACCACTGTTGTTGAAATTGATATCTCTCACAGCCTGTTTGTGACCCAGGTAAGTTCTCACACATCGTCTATCATTATATACCTCCCAGATCTAAAAAGTACAATTAAATACATAAAACCCATAATTTCATCCTCATTATTTAAGTGACAAAATACTAAAGTTAATCCATCGACGGTATAGAGCCTCGTCAGACTTCAAGGAGGCAAAGTCAAGTCACTTTTGGTCCAAGCAGACAAGAGGTTAAAGCCTCCAAGCATGAGAAATATTCTTTTAAGTTCTTGAAACGAGAACATATCATACATTATTCAGTCTCTGTTACAAACTCATATAGATTTGACCTTTATCATATATGACAATGGTGGATCTGTACCCCAATTTTACCACCAAAATATTTACTTGAGACACTGAAAAGTAAATTTCTAATTTGAGATACATATTAGTTGATAAGGTGACACAAATTTTTACAGACTGGTAACAATACATTACACTGTTGTTGTATAATTATGCATTTACCAATTATTACAGCGTAAACTTTGCAGAGCTTCATTCTATACAACAGCTTGAATATATACAATTTACCTTCTTTACAAAAATTGTATCAACTTTTCCGAAAGTTAGACTTCACAATAAATCTAAATTATATTGAGCAACACCTCTCAACAAGAACCAGAATCATTGTCTCTCAAAGAATATTGCTCTGTTTAAGTTGTATTGTAGTTTTCATGTCAAGAGGTAACCATTGACCTGCTAAATTTCTTTAACGACTTGTCTAGCTTCCATTTTTGAGAATATTTTATATCAATATGAAAACTTAGTCAGCTTTTTTGTTTGTTTGTTTTGGGTTTTACGTCACATCAACACAGTATAGGTCATATCGCGACGTTCCAGCTTTACTGGTGGAGGAAGACCTCAGGTGCCCTTCCGTGCATTATTTCAGGCACAAACGGGCACCTGAGTAGAACCACCGACGTTCCGTAAGCTAGCTGGATAGCTTCCTCACATGAAAGAATCCAAAGTCCATGTCGGGATTCGAACCCACAGCGGTGAGGGGCAAGTGGTTTGAAGTCAACGACCTTTACCACTCGGCCACGGACGCCCCTAGTCAGCTTTTTTGAAACTGTCCACTATCTATATAATATCAAGATTTTTTTTAAATTTTTTTTTTTTTTGGGGGGGGGGGGGGGAAGTTACCTTTTTTGAACTGTCCCCTATCTATAATATCACAATGAAAACTTTTCTTTTCTTTTTTCTTTTGGGGGTGGGGTGGGGGTGTGGGTGTAGGACCTGGTCAGACTGCATGGATTTGTAGGCTGGCCTGGCTCTATACTGTTGGCAAATTCTGATCACTCTGGTTCCAGCAGGAATAAGGTTTAGATTAATTCTACAGCATTCACACAGGTCATACAGCAAGAAATTACCTTTATTTTGCTGTCCATACTGGCTGATAATAATAAATGTGCTGACTTAGGAAACCATCTGATCTGTGCAACACCTTTTGTATGTCCAGCCCAGGTATGTATGAGTTTTTTTGGTATAAAACATTTTTCTGGTGGGTACTCAGACTTGAGATTAACTCCAACATCTTGAGGTATGTGTAAAAATGAACGTCCTTGGTAATCATATGCATCTTTGACTGAAAAAAGAAGAAATATGTCTAGACTAAAAGTTTTAATTTAAACAAAAAATTTCAGCTTTTTTCTTCTGATTTTACAGTTACCAATAATTATAAATGTTTATGCCCTATGGCTCATGTCCACATTTAATGATATTGGTAGACTTTAATCTAAGGAGAATTACTTCAGCGTACCTGCTTAGTAATTGTACAAAATTAATAAAGTCTTTAACAAAACACTATAAATTAAAGTAACAATTTAAGACATTGTTGCTATGATAAACATTTACATTTTTAGAAAATTAAGAGTTTACTACACAGCAGAGTGTGGCTGGAAAGTAATAATCAGTGCAAAATGGACACCAAGAGCTTTAGCCTAAGAGCATTATTCATTTCAGGGTTGATTATCACTTTCTGGTCCGTCTATGACATGTATTTATGTCTTAAATACACAATTGAGCCGCATAATGACAAAACCAACATAATGGGTTAGCAACCAGCATGGATCCAGACCAGCCTGCGCATCCACACAGTCTGATCAGGATCCATGCTGTTCACTTACAAACCCTATAACAAGTAGAGAAACTGATAGCGAACAGCATGGATGCTGAACAGACTGCCCGGATGCACAGGCTGGTCTGGATCCATGCTGGTCGCAAACCCATTATGTTGGTTTTGTCATGGCGCCGCTCAATTTATTTCTGTCAAATTGATATTCCTGTCTCTGTACTGAAATGTAAGTAAAGTGGCTTCCCTTACTTGTATACTTAGTCCACTACAATCAAGAAGCAAGTTTTATTTTCTTGGAATAAAATTAGCATACTTTTTTTCTTTAAATGCCAAAAACTGTGTTTGTTCAAATATGCTTACATTCTAATCATGAAATCTAGCGATCAAAAAATCTTCTTTCACGTTATAGTTAGCTGTTTTAATAACATAAAATGTGACATCATTGTTTCAGTTTTTGCATATGCTCATCATGTTCAGCAGGCCGATTACGATTATGAGTCCCAGGCCACAAACTCATTATTGGTCATATGACAAACATAATCAGTTAAAATCCTAGGCAATTTGTTACTATATATAGTAACAAGTGTATTAATACTAACTGTGTAATGTTGTTTTCTCCTCAGCTGACTTCTCCTCCACTTGTTTCCCAGTTTTTGCTCGTTTTGCAAGAATCTCATCAAGCTCTGCCTTTTCCTCCTGAACATATAATTATCATACAGGTAGAGAAATATCATTAACTGACATACAATTATCATACAAGTAGAGAAATATAATTTACTGACATACAATACATAAATCTGAAATACTGCTTTGTGTAACTACAGATGTTTACTAAGTTGACTCAAGACAATAAACAGATGACTGGCAAACAAAATATGGGCAGTGAAAGTGTCTTGATCACCAGTTTCATACCTCAGACCTGCATTTTTACACTAGTCTTTATATACCTTTTTATTGAGAGGCAAAAGCTGATGGCAGCATTGTTGCAATTTGTTGAGTTATGGGATGGCATCACTTAGTGGAAATGTCAAACTACAGGCTGCAACAGCTTTGTTGCTGTTCATGGTGTGTAGTTTGCCAATTAATTTACCTAAGTCTTAAAAATATAGGTATATGAAGTACATGTATATTAATCGATGAAGACTGTGATCATAAATCACACCATGAAAGTCTCTAAATTTTGTATATTGTAATATGATAAAGAATTTCATATTTCATTCACATGTTTCGCAAAAAATCTGACAGAACAATCTTATTATAAAGAACTGTGTTTTGTGAATGTCACTCTCCTGTGGATCTTACCTGTAATATTCTATAAGTTGTAAAGTCTTACATAAATCTTCAGCAAAATATTAATTGACAATTGGTTCTAAATATTTATAGTACAGCTTTAATAAAAACAAAACAAAACAAGAGCCACCGCCGGGCGGGGGCAACGCTCGACTTTTTACTTTTTCTAAACGCAAACATAGAAAGGTTTGAACATATATTGATGTTTCCGTTTTATAAATTTAGTTGGTCTGTCTTGTCACATTAGTTTTTTT